>NC_060139.1:214683715-214997048 GCF_021461385.2 Schistocerca piceifrons | reverse complement strand
TGTTGGTAGGTGCATGAACATTAATAAATGTATATATTTTGTTGGTGTGCTTGATTCGCATGGTCATTAGTCTGTTACTGATTTGATTCATGTCTATAACAGAGTCAAGGGTGTCCTTATTTACAATAAAAGCCATGCCAAATATTGCAGCTCCTTTGCCAATTTTCTTGTCTGTTTTACTTTTAAAGATACGGTAATTGTTGTAGTCTATTGTTTCTGAATCAGTGAATCTGGTCTCTTGGAGAGCAAGGATTTGAATTTTCTGTTTGTTGAGTTCTGTTGTAAGATTATGAAGTTTGCCTGTCTGAATTAGTGTCTGAATGTTAAAAGTGCCAATAAATGTATGGGACTTTCGTGGACGTTTACTAGAGAACTCCGACTTTCTCTGTCGTACGAGCCCAAGCTCCCCAGAATCCGATAGCTTGGTTGTCGCCACAGGGCGAGTGGATTGGCCACCTGGGGTAATATTAATTTTACTTGTACGAATCATACTGCTTGTAATTAAGTTCCAGCTAATGCTGGGTAGTTAGAACCAGGGATTGTTAGTTCCTGGAGCTTGGTGTTCAGCCGCACCTCACATGGTGAACAGACGCTGGCCAGAGTACCGGTGGTTGCCACACAGACGTGTCTGGGCTTTTCAATATGCTTTATCTTGTTGATAATGCTTGCCTCTTCCGCCAGTTCCGCCGTACCGATGATCTTCATCTCCGTCTTCACTACCGTTGAGGTCTTCGCCGTATCCCTGGCAAGGGACCCTCACAAGGTACTATCACCCGGGCCAGGTGAACCAAGGTTTTTTTACGAGGTGTTACTCCTCCCCCTCCTCCTTTTACAACCGGGCTTGGGACCGGCTTAGGCGGAGTTTTTATGTATTTATATGTATTTATGTGTATGTAAAATGATGATGTGAGTAAAATGTACAAATTACTAACTACTAAAAAAAAGATGTATGTATATGTATGCATAATGTGTAATGTAAAAAATTAGTAACAACTATACTTATATGAAATATGTAAAATGTATTTTGGCAAAGCCAGTTGCATGGTAAATGTGCTGAACGGCTAATAAATAAACACATGAAACATATGAATGTTGTCCAGTTAGAGGTTGTGCAGATTCTGTCGACACTAACAGTCTGACCTAGTAATGTAATGCTCTGGAGATGCAGCTGAGACTTGTCATGGTTGATTATGACACCATTTTTTCTGAGAGCTTCTTTAACTTCTACAGGTGATGTTCATGTTCCTTTTTGGAGATGGAGAAGATATCGAGATATGCATAGCAGGAGGGGAAAGTGTCCATGAGTGGTTTGTCATCAGAGAAAATTGTGAACACAAGGCCCTCGATATCCTTGTGTATCTCACTATCTCATACACTGTGGGTCATTCTTGGTGGAATGCAGACCATATCAATTGTGACACCATATGTTTTATGGAAAAGAAGCAGAGAGGTTGTATAGTATTGTCAATGTGCTGCTGTAGAAATGCACCAATGGATATGACAGTCAGCGGTGATGGAATTGCCCACGTCAGGGACAGGGTGAGTGAGAGTAATGGCCTTTATGAGAGCAGTCTCGCTGCCACATCTTTTAAGGCCATAAGGCATAAAGCAAAATTCAAAATGGCCAGAGGGTTAATAACAGAAGTTTTTGCAATGTTCTGGCAGTAAGCCTTTTGGCAGTCAAGGACACAAAACAGAGTGGGAGTAAAGCAAAGTCCTGTATATCAGAGATATGGTAATTGTCAATCATGGTACATGTGTTCAGTTTCCAATTGTCTCCACATAAATGGAAAAGCCATCTTTCTTAGATTCCAGATCTATTGGGGACAACCAATTACTGTCAGAGGGACACAGCACATGCTTGTTTAACAGGTCATGGCAATAGATTTTGGATGCTGCAGTTTGGCTTGTGCTAATCTGTGGGCCTTGTGCAATGCAGGTTTGTTTATTTTGTGACAGGTGCTGTTAGTAATCGCATTTAAATGGCAGTATAGCAGCTATTAAGGAGGGGAAACAATCTCAGTAGTAGGAGGAGAAGTAACCTTAATATGGAAGGGTTGGCAGTCCCTGGGAGGTGAGTTGGTCTTGGGTGATGCCATGGAGTCATGTTGTGGTGGAGTATCAGGAAGATGGTGAGTGAACAAAGATTTCTCCAACACTTCCTTGATAGCCTGCTTGTGGTGATGTTATGTGAGGGAAGCAAATGAACCTTGGAGTGCTCAACTCAAAGCTCAATGAGTAAGGAAATGACTCAAGCTGTGAGAGCAGAACATTCTGATGCTTGCCCAAGCAGGAAAGGGTCCCCAGAGGGCCAAGGAGCCAATGATGTGCAACTAAATGACCCAAAATGTGGACGCTGGCAGGGTGATGGAGTAGAGGTGCCATGCATGAGCCTGGGAGAGAACAAAGTGCTTGAGAAAACGAATTTCAAGCACTGGGTCCTTGACATCTGCCATGTGGAACAATCATGTGTAACTCCTATTTTGTGTCAGATGCACCTGGATCTTTACTGTACCCTGGACACTGATGTGTGATCCGTTGGTGGATCATAACATAAGTTTTGATGACTCGATGAGTGGAGTAGCATGTGAGACAGGGATGACACTGGAGTCTGCACTGGTGTTGGTGAGGAAGTGTTGCTTGGAAATGATATCAGAAATGTAGAAATGGACACGAGGCAGTGCAGCAGAAGCAGACATCTGTTATGAAGGTAGGCACCATAAGGAATCATCACGAGCTATGTCACCCACACTGGTCTAAGTGCAGATTTTAGGTACAAGCAAGGGGGATATGAGTTTCTTGCAGAATCGCTGAATGCATAGTGGAACCAGCAGAGGAGTTAGGTGGGGTTTTTTAGAGGCATCTATTGAGCTCTGCTATAAATCTGTCACATGCTTGGAATAGATTTTGGCCAGAGTTGAACAAGCTCAGGGAACTGGTACCGATAGTGCTCAGCCATGGAAGAAGTTGCAGTGTCAGTAACCTCATCCTCAGGCAGTGTGTCCGATGAAGGCTGTGGTGAATAATCTTGTATGCTTGGTCAGCAAGATGGAGTTTAGAGTCCAGGGGGCTGTGGAGTGGGAAAGGAGCCATAGTTGAAGCTCTTGTGGCAGCTTGAAGAGCCATAGCATCCACAGAGTGACATCTGGCATAACCTCCTGATCTACTAGTGCTTGTATATGACCCTAGAGTTGTGAAGGTGATCTCATGCCCAGCTGCTCTTCTTGGCTTATATGATGTATGGATGTACCACCTCAGTCAGAGAGCATAGCAGGCATTCAATAATAGTTCACTTAGCTGTATGTTGGAGGCACCAGAAGAAACTCACTTATGAGAGCCATGTGGTCATGGAGGTCGCTCACCAGACAGATGAATCTGGTGTCATTGGTTATTATCCCTTGAATGTACAAGAAGTTGTCCACAATAGCAAAACAAAGTTTTTTTTTAAGCTGAGGTAACTTTGTAAACTTGTCCAGTGAAACAATCTGCACCATGGTAGGCTGTGTAACTCAAGCTTGAATCATAAGTTGAGGTGTAGCAGGTAGGGCCTTGTTCCTGAAATCTTGACTGAGCAGGACAGGCATCAGGGTTGTAGTGATGAGATATCTCACCTGAGATTGTCATGGTTTGTATGAGCTGGTGGACATAGTTGGAGCATGATGCAGTAGCCACGGAAGCAGTGTAGGCTGACATGCAAGGAAAAACCATTTGCTTCAAGCAGTAGCAATATGGCATCAAAATCAGGGCCAAATTGGTCAGGCAAATGGAAGTTTTTGCAATGATCTGAGCATCTCTCCATTTCCTGATACTACTGAATAACCACCAGGAACACAGTATGAATGGCCAAGGAGTGCTTCAAAGGCAGTGGGCCACAGTCCTGTGCAGAAGAGAACAGTCAGCTGTCAGAAAGTCTTTGTGTACTGACTGGCAACACTATGTGCATTTGTGCCACTCCTAACAGGTAGAGGCTGAATTAGCTGTTAGTGGCATGTCAAACGCAACTGCATATTTTCACATTCACTCATAAAAATGGTTCAAATGGCTCTGAGCACTATGGGACTTAGCTTCCAAGGTCATCAGTCCACTAGAACTTAGAACTACTTAAACCTAATTAACCTAAGAACATCACACATGTCCATGCCAGAGGCAGGATTCGAACCAGCAATCGTAGCGGTCGCGCTGTTCCAGACTGTAGCGCCTAGAACCGCTCGGCCACCCCGGCCGGCACATTCACTCACACTCTGTGTTATTGACAGTATCTGTGATTCATAGTAAAATGTTGCTGTGCAAGTAGGCAACACACGATGAGAATTATCTAGCAGCTGCCCCTCCACTGTTTGTGTTAGCATACACACAAAGGTTCAAAAATGGCTCTGAGCACTATGGGACTTAACGTCTGAGGTCATCAGTCCCCTAGAACTTAGAACTAATTAAACCTAACTAACCTAAGGACATCACACACATCTATGCCCGAGGCAGGATTCAAACCTGCGACCATAGCGATTGCGCTGTTCCAGACTGAAGCACCTAGAACCGCTCGGCCACACTGGCCGGCTACACACAAAGGACTACACATATTTGATGATCAGAAGACGTAATGACTCAGGGTCACCACTGTGTGTTTCTGCTTTTAATGCAATGGTAATAAACACAGAAAGCCAACAGAATATCTTGATACACACATTTATTGTTACTGACATTGTAAAAGGTCACCCTCCTCTAGCATTACTTTTCCTCAGCAAAAGTAGACAACACCAAAGATAATTACAGCTTTTTAAAATGGTTAACATTGTCTCAGTTGTTTGTCTAAAAGAATCTCATATGATTTTGCATGTGATGTGGTATATTTCAGGCTATAATCCATAAAAAGAAATTACTTTATTTTTGTTGTTACAATCATTATGTACTAGTTTTGTATGTACACTTAAAATTATTTTTTTATAAATATTTGAAATTGTGAAATATCTGACACACTTAAAATTCCTATTATTAATTATGCAATCTGATGATATTTATTATGTTTACTTCTGGATTCATTTTTAAAATAATGATATAAATTGTCGGAGATTCATTCGTCAATAAAATTTGAAAACTCTTTGGAATATTGTTATTACCACAGAAAGGATGAGTAGTGGGCATGCCTTTGATGTGATCAGACATGTTTTCATTCTGGCAATAACAATGTAATTTTGATTTGAAGAGGAAATTGTAATGTCAGTGTGATATAGAAAAAGTGAAAGAATAAAAGTTACAGAAACAGAAATCTCTGCTCAGGCAATACTTCAGCATTATTTACATCAATTGGAACCATGAGATCCTACAATTTCAAAAATTTCAGCTTCAAGAATCAGCCCCTAGACGTGAAGAACTGGAGCCAACTACAAGAAAAAATAGGAAAGTTGCTACTCACCATATAGCTGAGATGCTGAGTTGGAGATAGGCACAGCAAAAAGGCTGTTCCAAATAAAGTGTTCAGCCCATAAGGACTTTGAGGTGAGTAACAACCTTCTTTTTCATAATATTGTTACATTCCATCCTGGATTTTCCATTGTTAGATAAGTAAAAAGTTTATTGTAAATCTTACTCCTCTTGAAGCTTATTAAAAGAGTTTATTATGAAGTCAGTGACAATCAACAGATGAGGGAGGGGTAGATTACAATGTACAATTTCAAGCAACACACAAAGTAAACAGCACAATAGAACTCATCAAGTCAAAGAACTTAGTCTCACAAAACATAAAGTTCACTTTTCTGGACTGATAGTCACCACATACAGATTACTTTAGCATTCTGTTGTAAATTACTATAAACAATAAAGTGACACATTAACAGCAAAGATTGGGTTTATAAATAGGTGGTCATGACCTGGGATTGTGGCAGTAGGACTGTGAATTCATGTGAGCATGGACTATGTTAACATTAATACTGAAAGCCTATGTGAAGTGTACCATGTAGGGATTCTATCAGAATTGTGAAGAACTTTGCTAATGTAATGACAGTGATGGGCAAGCAATATTGATCCTTTAACCATGCACAAGCATACCAAAATTCCACATATTCAAAAAAGAACTTAAAAAATGTTAATTAGCAAGTCTTTATAGTGTCAAGGAATACTTAAACCACCAGTATTCAGTATACAGTAGCTTATTTCCTTCATTGTAATGACCCAAAATGCTCATTAAAAACTAAATTGTATTCATCTATTATTCCAATTTAGCATATTATGAATGACATTACACATATGGTTTCATGTTATATGTAAAAATATTTTATTTATGGACATATTATTGTAAATCTTTTCATGTTCTATTTTCTATGTAAGGCAATGTATGACAAATCCTAATCATTTTTATAATGATGAGATACAAGGATGCTAAATAAATAAATAAAAATAAAAACATGTATATCGGTGTACTATTTCAGGACGGTGTTAGTAATTAGTTTCTGACATTGTCAAAGATTATGTGTTCTGGGGGAATAAAGTTTCCATTAATAACAAATGTCACTTGTCTGTGTTTATTAATTAACACTGCCAAACTTCATATCTCAGCCCACTTCCACTGTTGAGAATTATACATTCACATTTCACTGCCAACCAACAGATGGAGAAGCCTGACAAGGAGAAGAAGTGCACACCATAAATAAAAAAATTAACATGGGTTGTTTTTTTCCTCTTATCTATGAGCTGCTTCCATGTGGCCAGTGTGACAATATCTGGAGTGCCATAGACTCTCAGTGTGATGACCGTTATTGCTGCTTCCCTGGATATGTCAGCAGAGAGAAGTGTGCTTATAGTGCTGTATTGAGCAACAACATTTGACACGAGTGGCACCATACTGACTTTTCAGATGAGCCCTGGTTCTGCATTCAGCGATGGACATATCCATCTGAGGAGGCTCTGAGGAGAATAATCATTGCCAGATTGCATTTGTTGTCATCATAAGGGCCCAGCATCTAACATGACTATATGTGTTGCCAATGGGTATACAGCACAATCAACTGTGGTTCAGATAGCTGGTACTTTGAACAGCAGGCATTACAGCACTGATAAGTTAGGCCAATGGTTGTACCTTATCTTTGAGGTTTCCATGATGTTATCTTTCAACAAGACGGTGGAAGATCACATTCTGCCTGTGCTGTCATGATCAATGTCAATACAGAGGTTGTTTAGCTGTTGCTTTGGCCAACACATTCTCCAGATCCCTCACCCATTGAGAATCTGTGGTCATGAGTTGCTGAGGGACTGGCACACCACCAATCATCAGGCACTACTTTCAGTGAGCTCTGGTAGTTGAAGCAGAATGGAGTGACATACTCATATGTCTCAGCTGAGCTCATTTTGACTAAGTGCCTAGGTGGATTGGAGCCATTGTTGCTGCCAGAGGCAGCACAGTTGTAGGTTATACATTTCACATCTTGGATGTCCCCAAATCACCTCCAAATTTAATCATGTATTGTTCCTGCTGCACTGTATAGGCACAATAAATAATATTTCATTATTTGCTATCCTTCCTGGTGTTGCAGTTTTAATAACTAACAGTTATAACAGTTTCACAGTGGTTGTGACTTTACCTAATGATTTTCTGCTGAGTGGTTGCTCTAAATCCATACAAACAAACCAACTGTGACTTTACCTGCAGTTGCTCATACTTTAGGTAATGGGGCCTTACATGGTTCTGTTTAAAAAGAACAGCTTGATGTAGTCATAGGGTTGAGCAGCACTTTTTTTTTTAAGTCCAGGAACTAACTCACTCTAAACAATAACCTGAAGCTGTGATTCTGCAGTCAAGTAGTCTATACATTGGATATAATTGTGAATTAATAGAACATACAGATACATAAAATACAACATAAATGAATACTTTAATAAAAAGGGTTCTATTTTAACATCTATGATTGATATAGATGACAGAGAACTGCATTGGGTAATGTTTATTCAAGCTGATAGAACTTACATAAATGGAAACTGGTGCTACAATAATTAAGTAAATACAGACAGAATTAACCTTATTAAATGCAGTAAGGTTGCATTGAGAGCGTCATGAGAATGGTAGCAGAATCCCAAAACTAATTAGTCATCCAAAATGTGTGAAAACTATGTCCACTTCATGATCACAACACATGAAATATTCACTAGTTCAAAATAGTTTAGAGTACAACATAGTGATTTAAAAATTAACACATGTGAGACAATCAGTACCCACTCATACTCTATCTAATCTCAGTTCCATAATGCAATCAGAAAAAGTTGGAGTCTTGTAGTGGCTGTTCACTGCCCAAAATCTATTATCTACAAAATCAAGTACCATTTGTTACCATAGGCAGGTCTGCCTTCTTCAGGCACTAATGCAAACATGTTCTCAAATGGTTGAAGTCTCACAGTGGCTATTCACTGCACAGAATCTATCACCCAAATAACTGAATAAAGCAATATATCATAGGCAAAACTGCATTCTTCAAGAACCAATGGGAAAGTGCCTTCTTTAAGACCTAAATGAAAAATGTCCTGAATCACTCCCTTCAGCTCTTCACTCAAAAAAAGTGCCCATCTCCACTTGATTCCAGTAGCGTTCCACCACTGCCTGCTTTTCCATTGGCTGAAGGCCATTCTCACCAAAAATACATCATTCTTAAGTTCTACAGACATGATTTTAGTCAATTTGACATTTTTCTGCACTAAACTAATATGTTACAACAACATTTAAATAAAGAATGGTATAAATTTTTTGGTTACACTGAGATCATTTACCATAAACATACATAAAGATTTGTTCATAAATAAAGAAGACAGCATTCTTGCAGCAATGCACATATGTTATTGACAACAGATTGTCATTAAACATTGTTTAAACAGTTTTTATGCTTGCTTGATAGAAGCATCTTTTGGCCCTCCTTTTAATGGTGATGCCAGCTAACATACATGAATGACCATTTCTTAAGTCACCATGATTTTGTATTAGCAGTTGTAATCAATAATTAAATAAATGTCTGGCAAAATAGTAACATATTCATTAAATAAATACATGAGTATGACAAAATATGAAGTATTTATACTGCATTCATTTGCTGTGTTATTGTGAAGAATATGATCTTCTGACAGACATTTGCGTAATGAAAATATATATAAAAATGTAATAAATCAGGAAGTAAAATAGATGCAGATGTGTAGCTTTCAGGGATGTTGTTGATTCAAAGGTTCATCATAAAAGGGTTTAGTCTCCATAAAAATTAACTTCTGTAGTTTCAGAGGTATTGAAATCATTGTTCGGTCACTAGGTGCACCTCATTTTTCTGAGATTGCATATGTATTCAGATTTGCTTTATTATTTAACTGTGGTGTACCATCGAATTTCTAAGTATTGTAAGAGGCCATCTTTCAGCTTGTCTGATGCTCTGGTGGTACATCATCCCTTCTTCTAAGAGCGCAACCACTCTCCAAATTCTCCATTCCAGGATTTGCCCATATCTAACTCTTTGCTGACGCCTTTGCAGACAAAGCAATCTGCCCAGCCACGGCACTTTGGCAGCCCTGGGCTTGTCTCCTAGTGCTCAGCCTCACAAGAAAATTCACCTCTCCTTGTACAAATTCCAGGTGGCCCATTAGCTTGCCTTCATATGTGTAACAATACATGGTGCATGAATGGAAATGCAGAATTTTTGTCATATGATATGTTTTGAAATTGCATTACAGATCAGTGTGGTTGAATTTTAGGTTTGTGCTTCATGAATCTGGGGTTGAGCATGATCCTTACTTATTCCTAATTATATTTCTGGTATGGGTTGTGACTTTTATGTGTGGCAATATTTCATGCCTGTGGAAGGTGCCAAGATACACAGGGCAGCTACCTACCCAGGATGAGGCTGGAATTAGGAAAACACTGTAGCAATATGATCAGCTTTCAGTTAATGATTGATTTTCTTGCAGATGAGAAATAAGAGAATAGAGGTAAAAGAAAAGAATACATAGTCTATCATTTTCATCTCTTCTTTATTTAGACAAAGCAAACAAACAGCTACAATAAATTAGTTAGTCAATAAATAAATAATTAGTATAAATAAATAAATAAATAAATAAATATTTGGTATCAGGGATACATCTGACATATTAATGTAGATGCAAAGTAGTACACATATGACAGTCATATTGTAACTTGAACTGAAACATTTCCACAGAAGTATGGGTGCAACAGTACATAGTTATTGATGCTAATGTTGTCAGAGTTGCAAATCCAAATTTTTTTTAGATTACATCATTCACAATTTTATGTCTAAATCACACACCATCATTCATGAAATAGATGAGCATTTGTAAGCTTCAGTGAAACTCCTCACAAATATTCCTTTGACATTTGAATTAAACCCAGAAATTTTTGGAGTGAATCATTTCTCATAGTCTTAAACACAATCAGTTATTTGAAGAGGTTATTACTTAAGAAGTTACAGTTCACATTGCTGTAATTACATAGCTCTTAAAATTTTATTATCTAGTTGTCATTCAGTTAGTTTGAATTACACTAGGTATAATGAGGTAGCTCTTATCAGATCAAATGGTCAGCATGTTAGCCACTCATGGATGTGAATTTTCACCAGATATTGTTAGTAGCTGTGTGCTCAAAAGCTGATGAGTAAAATGAAAGGAATTGTTTGTTGATGGACCTGACATGGACTGGCAATGAAATTTATGTTTGTAAATTTGTTGCTGCATAGTGTGAATCTTCCACAGTTTCAAATAAATTACAACTAATGAGCTAGAAACATGTACTCAGACTTACATGAATACAGTAATACAAGACCTTTCATCCATGGCTTCCACTGACCATCCTTAGCATATAGAAATGAATTTAGGCTTTTTAACCCTCAAGAAGAGACAGGAAAATATTTTCCACAGTGAAGATGAAATAATTTTTATGCTAAAACGTATGGTATGATCATCAGCTTGATAGATTACATGCAGAAAATTCTAGTCTAGTGAGATTTTCACACTGTGTTCCTCTTAAGTTCTGTAACCTATGTGATCATATTCAGATAATTACTTTAACATTGTACACAAGCTGAGATACACAGAAGTATGATGCTCATATCCATTTATGGTGAATTGTGGAAATCTACTTCAGTTTGTAGGATACTATATGAATATACATAAAGAAATCAGACAATGGAAAAGCCAGGATGGAAAGTAATGTTATGAAAAGGAAAGTTGCTACTCACCATACAGCGGAGATGCTGAGTTGCGACTTTACTTTTCACAGTATTATATACATAAAGATAGGCAGCATTTGTAGTCACAACTCTGTTCAATTCACACATCTGTCACAGAAATTTTGAATAATGTGAACTCGTAATTGCTCAGAAAAAGATGTGGAATATCTCCCAGTGCCTGGAGATTAGAATTTTCAAGTGGCTATGGACCAAAACTGCCTACTAATGCAAAATGAATACTGAAGTTAAAGTTTAACTTATTCTAGCTAACAGTGTAAGCCGGACAAACAAATTTTAACATTCAAGAAATGAGTGTATGTTTCTATGATTTTATTCCCTTCAGAATGGTCCACATTTAATGTATGCTGTTGACTGTGATTGTGCAGGATTTTTCAGTGTTAATTCATGATATGATTGTTGGGTCTCCAGCATGATCCTAAACTCAAATACGCAAGGCTCTTTGGCATTCCGAATTGGACACCACCTTTAGCTGTGAAGCTGAACTCCCTAAATGCTCTAGATGGTATTCCTATAATATAGAGCTATTTATAGGTTACAGAAACCCCACAGTGCATGTGCCAGAAGCTGTTGGTGCCGTCCCTTAGCAGGGTGCATATGCAGTGCCACTATTGGCACTGGGAGATGTGATATATCACAATGAAGACAGTTGCTGCAAATTGTGCTGCTGACTGCATCAGAAGTATTGTGAAGTGATGCATGAAAAAACTGATTCCATGCCTGGATTAAAGGACTCTGATTGTCTCAATTAATGAGAGTATCTTATCTAATTTCCACCCTAAGGACACTGTCCTTATGCTGAGATACACCAGCAGCTATCTTTGTGCACTCAAATTTAACTGTCATTATATGAGACTTCAACTACTGGAAAAATCTGCTACAGCCTAGCAGTTTAACTAAGAGCCACTGGATGGGGTAGGTGTGCCAACAGATAGTTGATAGCGTGTCCCAGTGTTGGACAATGCTCTAAGGGAAGCAAAAGGAATTAACTGAGACAATTGGTTGTCTTTAAGCAAGATGTGGAACACTGTTTAACATATTGACTCACCATGCATGTGATGCAGTTGGCAGCAGATTTAGTAGCAATTGTCTTGTAGCAATATATTGCTCTCTCAACATTCACCACTAGAAGTACTGCATGTGCACTCTCCAAAGGGAAATGCTGATGACTGTAGGTGCATGTGGCTGTGAAGGTTCTGTGGCCTCTATAGAGATGACAGCTCTGGCATTTCAGGGATTCAGCTAAGTACCTTATGATGATGGGCAGTTTGAATGTCAATTTTATTTCAAGATTGGCTGTAAACCCTAAAAAAAATCATGATATGCTGTTTCCTCCTTTAACACTGAGTATTTGTGCTCATTCTTCAGAAGCTGAATTTGTAAATGGAATGAGAAGATGCTGAGTGTGTGTAGTGTAATGAGGCCTCTGCCACACTTCATACAGTACTGTACAGGCACAAAAAGTCATGACACACAGAAGTGCAAAATAATGGACATGCATGATAGTATTGACAATGCAGTGTGGTTCTTGTAGAGTAACGAACAGTCTACGTTGTTTGTCGCAGAGTGTGTGCAGTCTATAACTACCACTGCCTCTGCTGAAGGAGCCCAGCTGTTGGTCAGCAGCCAGAAGGTGCCTGCAAAGGATGCGGCCTTGTCTGCTGCCCCATCAGATGGTAGGCCGGCTCAGTTCAGAGCAGTTGTCCCAGTAGGCTGCCCCTGTAGAGCCCCAGCTTGGCCCTTTCGCAGGTGTAGTGGCTGCGGCACTTCCCTTCTGCTCCTGCCCCCTGTCGGTATGCCTCCAGATACGAGGACAGTCGAGGGCGAACGCGCTCTGGCGCCACCCTTAGGTGGATCTTCTCCAGCACCCTGCACGCAAGTTGTCACAAAGTCAATTCTTCAGCCAGTGAAATCAACTGTGTCTCGGTAGTTAGAAGCTCTGTCATAAAAGATAAAATAAAATCTAAGACAAAAACAGACGCACCACGAAGGATTTATCCAAATGAGATTGAACGAGTCAATAATGCATCAGTCCACCTCTGACGGTTATGCAAGCAGTTATTTGGCTTCGCATTATAGAGTTGTTGGATGTCTTCCCGAGAGATACCGTGCTAAATTCTGTCCAATTGGGGCGTTAGATTGTCAAAATCCCGACGAGATGGTGAAGGTCCTACCCACAATACTCCAATTGTTCTCAATTAGAGAGAGATGTAGCGACTTTACTGGCCAAGGTAGGGTTTGACAGGCACAAAGATAAGCAGTGGAAACTCTCGCTGTATGTGACCAGACATTATCTTGCTGCAATATAAGCTCAGGATGGTTTGCTGTTAAGGGGAACAAAATGGGTGTTCAGAATATTGTTGACTACTGCTGTGCCGTGAGGGTGCTGCAGATGACAAACAAAGGGGCAGCGATGAATCCCAGTTCGAACTTAGACATGATGATCAGTAACTAGAGATGGGTCGTTCGTGAAGTAATGGGCCCAAAGGAACATTTCATCAAGATGAACGGAACGACTGATGAACGAATTCTAAGGAACGGTCTTTTATATTTCACTTCGGTCGCGGCTTTCTACTTATAGTTACCGGGAACGGGAAACGGTAGATCTCGTTCCCGCAGCGGCCGGTCTCGTTCCAGCCTTAGTCCCGTTCCCATCTGTCACCGCCTCTGTCGGTCGGAGTCGTCGTTGGCGTGGTCACTCGTCGCAGGTCCAATGCCGACTGCTCATAGTTCAGTATAGAGCCGTTCGTTTCGTTCGCTGCACACGCCCATTCTAGATCTGTTTCAAACCTTTTTTGAAGTCTGAACTTGTGGTTCTTTTCGTATTCTATTCAGCATCCATGACCAATAATTAAAATGTATTTTATAATTACGTATATTACATAAAATTGCGTGGTATGTAGTACATCTTTTCAGGTAACAAAACGGCATATCAGCTTACTTCACTATTTCGATAAACAGCAGAAGAAATACTCGTAAAAAGGCAAGATTTTGTTGTTGTTACATATGCAAAGGAAGTCGGCACGGCACATACGAGTGGCCATTTCCCGTCTTTTTGAGATCCAAGGTTAAAGAGCATGTTCATTGTTATGGAAGGCAGACCGACTTACAACCGAATGAAGTCCTCGTTCCATAATCGAGTGTCTGGTGTCACATTTTGTAAAGAGAATATGATAACTTCTACAATATTATTTCAGTGGTACATGGCGGCGCACGAAAAATCGGCCCCAAGTACTGGACTCCTCATTTTCGCCTGGCAATCGTCCTCTATTGTTTCGAAGTTGTTGTTTGCATTAGCTTATTTGTTATTTCTTCACTGCCTAATTATTACATGTTTATCTATTCTGCTCTTAGCGGTCAACAAATCCTGCGTGATTGGCGAGCAGTCTGTACTCGGGGCCGGTTTTTCGTGCGCCACCTTATATTATTTCACTGCGATCAGCCGCATAACGCTCTAGTTGGCTAAACGAGAGGTTTTGCAGAATCACCAAAATTACAAGTGTGTGAGAGTTCTGTTATGAATAAAAACTCTGTACTCAAGGGCGGAGGCAAGTGCCCCTCTTGGCGCCTTCCATCTTCAGTCACCTATGCTACTAATCTTCAGTTTTTTTTTAAGAACCGTATACCAAGCACAAATTAACGGTGAATGAGTAAAAATGAACGGTTCCCAGAAAAGAGCGATCACAAGTGAACTAGTTCTCAAGGATGAACGAGTTTGCCCATCTCTAGTACCGATCTGACTGACGCCCGTCATATGGCCCTAAATCCATGATGATAGGGTGCCATTTGCAACACCATTACAGAACAGCGGTTTCGCCGATTTTTTATGCCCCGTTTTGTTTTCCTTCGTGACAAGCCATCCTGTGCTTAAATTTCACCAAGATGAGCTCGCCCACATGCAGCGAAAGTTTCTACTGCCTGTGTCTGCTTGCTTAGCTAAGTGGTTCGATTCCCAGCCGGGTTGGAGATTTGCTCTGCTAGTGGACTTTAGTGTTGTGTTGTCCTCATCATCATTTCATCATCACCGGCGAGCGAATCACCCAATGTGGCGCCGTCTGAAAATAAGACTTGCACCGAGCAGGTGGACTTCCCCGGATGAGGCCTTCTGGCCATTAGTGTCACACAATTATTTCTTTTCTACAGCTTGTCTAATCTAAAGCTTAGCCAGCAAGGTCGCTAGATCTCTGCCCAATAGAGACAGGTTGGAGCATTATGGGCAGGGCCCTCCAACCAGCTCGGGATTTTGGCGAGCTGTCGCGCCAGTAGGGCGTTATTTGTCACGATATTCCTCAGGACATCCAACAACTTTATCAATCAATCCCAAGCCGAATAACTGCTTCCATAAGGGCGGCGGTGGTGGTGGTGGTGGTTAGTGTTTAACGTCCCGTCGACATCGAGGTCATTAGAGACGGAGCGCAAGCTCGGGTTAGGGAAGGATTGGAAAGGAAATCGGCCGTGCCCTTTCAAAGGAACCATCCCGGAATTTGCATGAAACGATTTAGGGAAATCAC
Source organism: Schistocerca piceifrons (assembly GCF_021461385.2). Lineage (NCBI taxonomy): Eukaryota > Metazoa > Arthropoda > Insecta > Orthoptera > Acrididae > Schistocerca > Schistocerca piceifrons. The sequence continues at coordinate 214,981,321 of NC_060139.1, read as the reverse complement.
GGAAAACCTAAATCAGGATGGCCGGAGACGGGATTGAACCGTCGCCCTCCCGAATGCGAGTCCAGTGTGCTAACCACTGCGCCACCTCGCTCGGTTCCATAAGGGCCGGAGGTGGACCAGTGATTACTGACTCGCTCAATTTTTGAACCTCTTTCTGGTGAATAAATCATTCAGTTGCTCTGAAATTGTAGTCATTTATTTTTCTGCACATGTACATCGCATCTACTGATTTCTACCCCATTCAGACAATTTCTTCATGGTACATCGTTTCTTTTTCTTTTTCTTGTCTTAGAGTGTATATTGTTCAATGGTGTATTACAGAATTTAAATTATCAGAATGTATTTCGCACGCATTCAACATGGATCTGAAAAACAACAACCAACATTTTTAGAACTATGCTTATATATGAAGATGGTATCTGTTCTTTCGCACATGTCCGAAAGAACAGATACCATCGGTGACCATGCAGCTCGTTAGAATGAAATTACAATGAAATGAATACCCCTAGCTGCATACAGGCGTTGATATACGTCAACGGGGACAGTTGAAAATGTGTGCCTCTACCGGGACTTGGACCTGGGATCTCTGCTTACATGGCAGATGCTCTATCCTTCTTTTTTTCTTTTTTTTGCATTTTGTTCAGGATTGTTCTTTGCGTTTGGTCTGGGTGGACGTCGCAAGACATCCGTTCAAGTTGATCGTTGATTCCTTTACCCATTTTTTTTTTATTACAGAGGGTGAGCAGCCCTCTGACTGAACACGCTGAGCTACGGTGGCAGTGATGCTTCTGACCCACCGAGGACACAGAGGATAGTGCGACTGCAGGGACTTATCTCTGGCACGCATTTTCAACTGTCCCCGTTGACGTGTATCAACGCCTGTTTGCAGCTAGGGGTATTCATTTCGTTGTAATTTTTAGAACTGTTGATATCCACTCATGTTTTGTCAAGCAGGTAGATGTTTTTCAAGTCCGTTGTAGCAAGTGTTAAGGCAGCATCCTGAAATGTCAGTTAGCTCCATGTAGAAGACGTTTGGGGGTGGGTGGGGTGGAGAAGGGGTGGGGGAAGAATGACTTGTGTGGAGTATATCTCCCACGGATTCTGGAAGGCTCAACAAGTTAGGAGCAACTAAAGTTAGTGTGATATATCTGGCATTTATCTGAAATCGACTGATTCAATTTGGCGTGAAAGTAAATATTAGGCTACGCTACAGGCCAGTCTGCTACCACAACCTTTATATGGTTGGTTGATGAACAGTAAACTTGTTATTTCAATTGGGACCCTAACTGACTGGAAATTTGTGTGTGCTGCAGAGCACTTTGTGTATGAACCATTGTGTAAAGAGAATTTGGACACTGCCTGAAAGTAGTAGTGGGATACAAAGTGGGCTCACCAGATGACAAACGTGTTGTAGACAGTGGAGCGCTGCTTCTCGGCGAGCTGGCAGGCGATCCTCTCGAGGCACTGGTCGGCCTCCAGCACCTGCCGGGTCAGCGCCAGCAGGTCGTGCCCCGCCACCACGCCAGAGGAGGCAGACGGCCCTCCGTCGACGTCAGCAGCTGTGTCAGCGTCTGCACTCCTGCGGCGGCGGCGACCCGTTGCCGCGCCGCCTGCAGTGCCGGGAGTCAGCACGGGCACCGGCAGCAACAGCAGCAGCGGCAGCAGCAACGGCAGCAGCAGCAGCGGCGCCAGAGGCAGCAACGGCAGCAGCAGCAGGGGCAGCAGCAACAGCAGAGGAAGCAGCAGCAGCGGCAGCGTCAGCAGCTTGAAGAACTGCAACATTCACAACAGCTGGCTTCACCAGGCTTGTCACGTACCACAGGATTCATGATATTCGTCGAGGGGGGGGGGGGGTAGCCAAGTGGTCTGAGGCACTTTGTCCCGGCTCACATGGCTGCCCCCATTGGAGGTTTGAGTCCTCCCTTGGGCATGTGTGTGTGTGTGTGTTGTCCTTAGCGTAAGTTAGATTAAGTAGTGGGTAAACCTTTGGACTGATGACCTCAGCAGTCTGGTTTCATAGGAACTTACCACCACCATGATATCCAATTAGCTTGCAGTGGTTTCTCACAATGCAAGATACTGGTGCCCAGCTGAAATATAAATTATGCTGTAGGTTGACATATGATAATTTCTGTTGTTCACTCGTCATTCTGTACTCCAAAGAGAGTGGGCCGAGATCCAGCCGATTTTCAGCCAAATACCATGTTAGTTGACAATGAGTTAGAGGATATCTCAATTTCCCAATGTATGTGGAGATTATCGGGTCTGGCATTCAACTCATTACCAAGTGAAACTCCCTGACAGCCTTTGTCAGAACGAGGGTGTGAGGGGGGTATGGGAACTATTTCGGTTCTTAAATTAAAAATTTTATGTATGTATATGTACGCAAGCAAGTATATATATGTGTCATGTCTGTTCTTGTATGTATGTGTGTGTGACTTGTGAGTTTGTGTGTATGTATGTGTGCAGCAAGCTTTTCATTCCAAACTCGTGTGCTGTAAGCTTTTCATTCCAAACTCACGAGAGCAGTCTGGGTTGTTGGAGACCTTCGTTACTTTCAGCCAAATAGCCCAACTGCCTGGGAGTGGGGTAGAGGAAATCCGAAATTGGGAATCTTTTGGAGGGAGATTTCCAGTTCTGGCGTGCACTGGGTGACCAAACCTTGATCGGAATAACAAATGGCACTATTGTAATTCATTTCTGGCACAAGATTGTCCATTGTTCCAGATAGAATTTTGTGTGCAATTCTGCATGAGGGGGAGGAGAGGTGGAAAGGCGATTCTGTGTGTGTGTGTGTTGGTTGACACATGAGATTGTGGAATCAGTGTCTATCATGGGGAGCTGCTAAGCAGTACATCTACATCTATATCTATACTCCGCAATCCACATTGCAGTGTGTGGCTGAGGTTAATTTGTATACCAATGACACCTCCCCCTTTCCTGTTCCAGTTGCGAATGGTTCGCTGGAAGAACGACTGCTAGTAAGCCTCCGTGTGGACTCATATCTCTCTAATTTGACCTTAACGGTCTTTTTGCAAGATATGGCACTATATACTGTAAGTGGTGACTCTTACAGGAACTAACACTCTCGGAACTTTAACTGAAGACCACACTGTGATGCAGAACGATGATTTATGATTTGGTGCACGGAATTATTTATGAAATTTGTGGAAGAAACAGCATCGCAGTAACTTTCATTGACGGAGCGCACTGATATTTGCAAAAATACGAAACGGCTTCCTTGGATAGTGATGACCTGTTAAATTAATGTGGAAACTGAATTCAGCAATGGTTTACCCTAGCAAGAATGTGAAATGAAACTGACTGTTACCACTAGAGATAATGAGCCTAGGGATTGCCAGGGAATGTGTCACCTGCCAAAAGAAGAATAAAACGCAGTAATATTGATCGTACTGTTATTATTTCAAGGTGAAATTTTTCATTTTCTAATTGAAGAACTTCAACATTTGCAAAGTGGAAAACACATGTTCATATTAAGCTACATCATGTTCAGGTTTGTTTAATAATGAATCGTGTTCTCTCTGTACAGCTGCAATACCACAGTCGCAAAATTAATAAACTAAACATGTTAGAGGAGATTTACAAGCTCAGCACAATGCCTGCACGGGGCGATGCGAAGAGTGTGCGGGGGGAGGGGGTGCAGCGAAAAATTCATTTCCGTCGCTCCATCCGTCCCGCTACTGTCTATTATCAGTGATATTAGTCATCTGAAAATGATTGCCTCACTAGCAGAGTACATTACTAACCTTGATGTGTTGTTCTACGTTTTTTCTTCGATATACTTTTATTAGTAGTTTTCAGTACCCGCTTGCACAGCACCAGTGTTAAACCATTTATACAGAAGCTAATGATACCGTTGCCATACAGATTAAAATTTCACTGCTGTTATTCACGAAGTATCACTGCGCTGAAAATGTGTGGCAATTTAATGTGTGAATTTAGTCACACATTGTTGCCGTAAGTACACTGATGTGCAAAATTTAAGGCCGAAAATAGCTATCGCTTGAAGTGTCACTACCAAGTAGCTAAAGCTCTATGCAGATCCGACCATACATAGATACAACTGCTACAGTGCAGTACAAAAGGTAACTAAACGAAATGCGCAATGAGACTAACAGAAGTGACAATTTTCTTCAAAGATAAAATTTAACTGAAGTCACCGCAATTCATGATGGTCCCCTGGACATTGTAAAAGGCGGGACTTGTTTGTTAATAGGATATGTAATCACCATACAAGGTAGACACAAGGTTGGTAAAGTGTTCTTGTGGTAAGGCGTTCTATTGTTCCATCAGCGCGATTGACACTTGCTGGATGGTCGCTGGTGCATATGGATGTACTGCAATACGTCTCTCCAACGCATCCCACACATCATTTATGAGATTTAAATCGAGGAAACGAGCAGACCAGTCCATTCGCCGAATATCATCTCGTTCCACCTGTTCTCTTCGATGCGGTTCCACACTGTCATCCATAATACTTATGTCAGGGCCGAAGGCACATGGAGAAGGAGTATAGTTTCAGAACAACGTTGACTGGTGAGTGGCCCATTTTCAAATATTTGGATCTCAGTACGTCCATACGACATTATCTCTCCTCGCACTATAACACCTGGACCACCAAAACGGACATGTTTCACAATGTTCTTGGTATATCATGTGTTCCCTTCTCTCACCATATACGGTTGCGTCTAGCATTGTCGAAAATGATCGTTTTGGCGGTCCTGGTGTTGTCATATGGACAGTCTAAATGTTGGATGGGCGTACTGGCTTCCAACTCTCTGAACACTGTTCACTCACCAGGAACGTTATCGTTACACTGTACACCTTTCCGATGTGCGTCTTCAGAGGAGCAACCGGCCTGAATTCATTTTTATGGATGAAAACGCGCGACCGCATCGAATAGCACAGGTGGAGGAGCTCTTGGAAAGGATTTCTGGTCAGATGGCCGCGCGGGATTAGCCGAGCGGTCTCAGGTGCTGCAGTCATGGACTGTGCGGCTTGTCCCGGCGGAGGTGTGTGTATTTGTCCTTAGGATAATTTAGGTTAAGTAGTGTGTAAGCTTAGGGACTGATGACCTTAGCAGTTAAGTCCCATAAGATTTCACACACATTTGAACATTTCTGGTCATATGAGTATAGGGTAACATCAACAGCAGCAGAAAATGGTATAACCGGAGTGGGGTTTGTTACGATTAGGAAGGTGTGTTAAAATATGAACATTACAGTGACAGGGTTGTTCTTATCAGAGTAGACAGTAAACCAACACCGACAACAATAGTTCAGGTATAGATTCCGACGTCGCAAGCTGGGGATGAAGATACAGAGAAAGTATATGACGATATTGAACGGGTAATTCAACACGTAAAGGGAGATGAAAATATAATAGTCATGGGGAATGGAATACAGTTGTAGGGGAAGGAATAGAAGAAAGGGGTACGGGAGAATTTGGGCTTTGTACTGGGAATGGGAGACGAGAAAGTCTGAGTTCTGTAATCAATTTCAGCCAGTAATAGCGAATGCTCTGTTGAAGAATCACAAGAGCAGGTATACTTTGAGAAGATACCGGAGATAATGGAAGATTTCAGTTATATTACATCACAGTCAGACAGGGATTTGTAAATCAGACGCTGGATTATAAGGCGAACCTATGAGCAAACACGGAATCAGACTAAAATGCAGTAGTGATAAAGAGTAGGCTGAAGTTTAAGAGATCAGTCAGGAAGAATCAACACGCAAAGAAGAGGGATACGGAAATAATAAAGAATGACGAGATACGCTTGAAGTTCTCTGAGGATATAGATACTGCAATGAGGAGTAGCTCAGTACAAGGTACAATTGAAGAGAAGTGGGCATGTCTAAATAGAGCAGTCACAGAAGTGGCAAAAGGAAGAGTACAAAGAAGGTAACAGCGAATTAACTATGGGTAACAGAAGAAATACTTCAGTTGATCGATGAGAGCAGGAAGTACAAAAACGTTAGGAGTTCAGAAATTCAAGGTGCGGAGGAATGAAATAAATAGGAGTGCAGGGAAGCTAAGACGAAATGGCTGCATGAAAAATATGGAGAAATCGAAAAAGAAATGATTGTCGGAAGGACTGACTCAGTATATAGAGAAGTCAAAACAACCTTCGGCGAAATTAAAAGCAAGGGTGGTAACATTAATAGTGCAATGGGAATTCCGCTGTTAAAGGCAGAGGATGGAGCGGATAGGAGGAAAAACTATGAGGGGGAAGATTTGTCTGATGTAATAGAAGATGAGACAGGAGTAGATTTACAACAGATAGGGGATCCAGTATTAGAATCAGAAGTTAAGAGAGCTTTGGAGGGCTTAAGATCAAATAAGATAGAAGGGATGGATAACATTCCATTAGAATTTCTAAAATCATAGGGAGAAGTGGGAACAAAACGATTTTTCACGTGTGTAGAATGTATGAACGTGGCGATATACCATCTGATTTCCGGAAAAATATCATCCACAGAACTCCGAAGACTTCTAGAGCCGACAAATGCGAGAATTATCGGACAACAAGCTAACAGTTCATCCACTCGAGTTGCTGACAAGTACAATACACAGAAGAATGGTAAAGTAAATTGAGGGTCTATTAGATGATGATCAGTTTGGTTTTAGGAAAGGCGAAGGCGCTGGAGAGGCAATTCTGACGCTGCGGTTGATAATGGAAGCAAGACTAAAGAACATAGTATGAAGGCTTTCACGACCGGATGACATATCTTCTGGTAAACCTTCCGGGATGTAAGGTCGTGGTCCATGAAACTCTTCAGCTCCTAACGTTTCGTCCAGCGCAGCTCTGGACGAAACGTTAGGAGCTGAAGAGTTTCATGGACCACGACCTTACATCCCGGAAGGTTTACCAGAAGACTAAAGAACAATCAAGACACGTTCATAGGATTCCTCAACCTAGAAAAAGCGTTCGACAATGTAAAATTGTGCAAGATGTTAGAAGATCTAAAGAAAACAGAGGCAAGCTATAGGGAGAGAGGGGTAATACACAACATGTACAAGAGCCAAGAGGTAATAATAAGAGTGGAAGACCATGAATGAAGTGCTTGGATTAAAAAGGAAGTAAGACGGGGACGTAGACTTTCACCCCTACATCGAAGAAACACTGATGGAAACAAAAGAATGGTTCAAGAGTGGAATTAAAATTCAAGCTGAAGGGATGTCAATGATACGATTCGATGACGACATTGCTATCCTCAGTGAGAGCGAAGAAGGATTACACGATCTGCTGAGCGGAATGAAGAGTCTAATGAGTACAGAATACGGATTGAGAGTAAATCGAAGAAAGAAGAAAGTAATGAGAAACAGCGGAAATGAAATCTGTGAGAAACTTAACATCAGGATTGCTGGTCACGAAGTAGATGAAGTTACGGAATTCTCCCAGGTGTGCAGCAAAATAATCAATGACAGAGCAAGGAGGACATCAAAAGCAGACTAGCATTGGTAAAAAGGGCATTCCTGACCAAGGAAAAGCTACTAGTATCAAACAGAGGTCTTAATGTGAGGAAGAATTTTTTTTAGAATATGTACATTTGGATCACAGGATTGTATGGTAGCGAAACATGGACTGTGGGAAAATAGGAACAGAGGAAAATCGAAGAATTTGAGATGTGGCGCTACAGACGAACGGTGAAAATTAGATGGGCTGATACGGTAAGGAATGAGGAGGTTTTATGTAGAATCGGAGAGGAAAGGAATATGTGGAAAACACTGACAAGAAGAAGGGACAGGCCGATGGGACACCAATTAAGACATCAGGGAATAACTTCTATAATACTAGAGGGAGCTGTAGAGGGTAAAAACTGTAGAAGAAAACAGAGACTAGAATACATGCAGCAAATAACTGACTACGTAGATTTCAACTGCTACCCTGAGATGAAAAGGTTGGCACAGGAGAGGAATTAGGGTTTTGGAGCGATTCCATTTCCACCCCAACCCATGACCGCTCAACTGTCGTCGTCAAATTATGGTGACTGTTCACAGCTAGCTCCACCTCGTTCTCGTCTCACTCGATGATTCCACAGATGTGCTCAGTAGACTCACGTTAGGTGAGCACACTGACAAATCTCATGACCATAGAGTGTTGCTGAAACCATATGAACAAAGTTACGGAGCAATAGCGTAGTGAACTTTCTTGTCTTCGGTACATATCGTTTACTGTAGGCAAACAAATGAGTGTAATCTGGTTGTAACTTCCTCCCACACGTGAGAGGATGAGCAGTGATGATCTTCCGCTTGCTAAAACCCGAAACTGTGACTGTGAGATTTATGGGGACAATTTAAGTGTATATCGAAAGGACAGGCGAATAGAAAATGGAGATGCTGTGTTTGTCACAGTGGACTCAGATTTTCCGAGATATAAATTGAAGCATCAAGCGAGACTGTTTGGGCAAGACTCAGTATCCAACATGGGCCTAAACTGATAACTGATCTCTTATCTACCTCCAGTCTCACCTACCAAATGTAACAGATAACTTTAGGGAAAAACTCAGTTCGCTAGTAACTATGTTTAGCAATCTTACTGTCGTCATCAGAGAAGACTTTAGTAATCCAACAGTCAACTGAGACACTTACAATTTTGTAAGTGATGGTCGTGGCAAGACTTTCTTCGAAATAATACTAAACGCCTTCTCTGAAAACTACCTGGAACCGAAGCCCACTCATGATCGACATATATTTAATCTAATAGCAACAAATAGACATGAATGAAATGACACAAGTTCAGAGACTTTACTTGGCTTATACAGATATGATTTTAAGCATATAGGTTGAAGTGGAGAGCGAAAATTTGTACGAGGATCGGGAATCGAACCCGAGTCCTCTGCTTACTGGGCAGATGCGTTAGCCAAAAACCTACCTTGGCACAGCGGATCACACAACTTCACGGATTGCCCTGGTATGCCTCCCTCTTCGATCCAAATTCCCCCTTACACACGAACAAAATTGCCGAGGCTCTCCATGTTCTGGAACAACCCCTCAGTATCGGACATTAATGGGGGATCCAGCCTGAAACCAGATGCAGTTACATACACAGGTGAAATGACGCAATTTCAGAGACTCTACTGGTGTGACACAGGTATTTTTTTACGCATATAGAATGAAGTGACGAGGGTATAAGTACCTACACCTGGGGTTCAGGCTGGTTCCCCCATTTACGTCTGATACTGAGGTGCTATTCCAAAACATGGAGAGCCTCGGAAATTCTGTTCGCATGTAAAAAGGAATTTAAAGCAGTTCGGGGGGCAGTGAGAATTTGGATTGAGGAGGAAGGTATGCCAGGGTAGCCCTTGTAGTTGTGTGAGCCGCTGTGCCAAGGTGGGTTAGTGGCTAACGCATCTGCCTAGTAAGCAGGGAGCTGGGTTCTATTCCCGGCCCTGGTAGATGTTTTCACTCAAGACTTCAGTCTATATGCATAAAACAGACATGATCTTTTTGAACACGTACGGATGAAAAATGGTATCAGTGACCAAGAAACAGTTACTATCAAAGCTCAAAGAGCTAAACTGAGGAGAGAGATGTACATGTTTAGCAAATTAGATAAAGAAGCAGCAGTGTCTTACCTCACTGACGAAATTGAAACGTTTAGCTCTGTACAGAACCGTGTAGAGGAACTATAGCTCAAGTATAAAAGATCAGTTGACCCTGCACTGAATAGATACGTTCCTATGAGAACAGTGCGTGACGGAAAGGAAACTTCATTGTATACAATCACCATGAAGAAACCTCAAGAAACGGAGGTGTAAAACAAGGCATAGGCCTATAGGTGGAAAGATGCTGAGTAAAACGCATTTGGCTGACAAGAAGGAAATGTGTGAAGTTATCAACGACTACCGAAGCAGAATATTATAGAAAGACCTCTCTCAAGACCAAAGAAATTCTAGTCATATGTAAAGGCAGGCATCAAAGTTAGGGTCCAAACACTAATGAATGACACAGGACATAGTGTGCAGCAAAGCAAAAGTAGACATCCTTAATCCATTTTCAAATGTTCTTTTACAAAAGAAAATCCAGGAGTATTGATCCAATTCAATCCTCGCACCACTGCAAAGGAGTGATATTGATATTAATATCCGTGGTGTTGAGAAACAGCTAAAATCAATAAAAATTGAACGAAGCTCCAGGGTCCGATGGATAAAAATACGTATCAAGGGAAAAAAATGGTTCACATGGCTCTGAGCACTATGGGACTTAACATCTGAGGTCATCAGTCCCCTAGACTTAGAACTACTTAAAGCTATCTAACGTAAGGACATCACACACAACCATGCCCGAGGCAGGATTCGAACCTGTGACCGTAGCAGTCGCGCGGTTCCAGACTGGAGCGCCTAGAACTGCTCGGCCACACCAGCCGGCTATCAAGGGAAATTTGCGACTGACTTGAGGATATCCGGGTAGAGAGGACGCAGCAAGTTATCTTGGATAGAGAGTAATAGACAGATGTAGAAATAACTTCAGCTGTGCCTCAGGGAACTGTGCTGAGACCATTTTTGTTCGTGTTGTATGTTAATGACCTTCCAAAAAACGTTAACTGCAGCATCAGACTTTTCGCAGATGATGCAGTTATCTGTAATGAATTACCATCTGAAAAAATCTGCGCAAGTATTGAGTCAGACTGTGATGAAATTTCAAAGAAGTTCGAAGTCTGACAACGTACATCCAATTAATATTATTCCCGTACGGGGGAGACATTTTATTTGTAAGTCGCAGGTCCGGTATCGGATAAACACGCAATTGCAGTGCCTGTATTGTGAATAAGGAGCATTGCATCTTATTTCTACACAACACAGGCACTGTAGTATCCTATTCGACATACCGTCGTGTGTCCAGTACGGCCTCCAGACTCAGCAACGTGCAGCATCCGTAACACGGCGTGGTCGGCAATTGCGAGCAGCATATCAGGGTGATATGTCGTCGTATGCTGTCTTTCAGATCAGGAGGAGTTCGGATACATCCCTGATGAACACGATCTTTCAGATATCCCCACAACCAGATGTCACATGGATTTAAGTCTGGGTATCTGGAAGCCTAGACACCTTGACATTGTCCAGAGATGTTGTAACCGGTACCAAAGGATTTCTTGAAGCAAATCTTTCACTTGGAAAGCGACATGTGGTGTCACCCCATCTCGCATGAAAATAATGGTGTGGATACAGTTGCGTTCTTGCAAAGCTGGAATCTCGTGTTGCACAAGGAAGTCCTTACAACGTGCAGATGTCACTGTACACCAAGCAGGCCCACGAGATGTCATCTCCTCGAAGAAAAACGGACAGAAAATGAAGGAGCTTATGAAACCACACCAGACAGTCCTATAAGCTGTGTGCTGTGGATGTTTCTGCATAACTTGTGGTGGAATAGAACCCTCATTTCTGTGCACTCATGGTACCGTGCAGAGTAAAATTTCTGTAAAGGATGAGCCAGACAGTAGGAGATTTTGCTTTATTATATGAGCCTCCAAACAGTAACTTCATTTTTCCATTGCGGCCAAGCCACGGCCGGCAGTGTTAGCTGCCTGTAAATTCTTTCGTCCAACGGTTTAGTAACAGGAAGTCAGCACCGATGAAGGGCACCTTGTTCACGCGCCTCTCTCATGTGCTTACGAGGTTACGCCGCCCCAGGCGTCGCTTTCAGGCAATGCTCTGGAAAGTTCCATGCCGCCCGCACGGTTTGCTTTGCTCGGTCTTGACCAATCAGGGTGGAGGAAGCCGTGTGGAGCGTCGAATATACCCGGCCGCCCGTCGCCGGGCTCGCTCTCTTGTATTCTTGCTCACCCGCGAGTCGGATGCGCGCCCTGTAGCATTGAACATCTCCCGCTTCTCCCGGTGCTGCGGCACTGTGGACTTAGTTTTGGCAGACAACAACTTTCGGTAGCTTCGTGAACAATGTTCGCCACATTCTAAGCTCTGGCTCACCCTCACCTCCCTAGGCCTATGTAGCCCCTTTCAACATGCTTTAGCCAATAAATGGCCTTTCTTTAAAAGTTACCCTATTATTCCATAACGCCCACGGCCTGCCCATACGCCCATCCTGTACATTTTCTTCATCCATCCAAAGAATATTCCATGACCACATTTCATCCATTTCCATGCGTACCAAAAAACGAAGGGCGAAGTCACGTCATTGGAGCCTATCTTGTGACTTTATTTTAAAGCTTGTAGGGCTACCACTGTAATATGCGCCGCAAAATCTTCGGAACTGTTGATCAGGGGAGAGACATTTCCCGTGACACAGCTCGAGCACTGGCTGCAGAAGTTGGAGCATATGCTGCACAGTTAGCTATAGCCACAACAACATCGTTGACAACTGCCATGGGAATGGGCCACCTCTCTCTGCCTCCCGCACTAACTAACATCTGATTCTCCTAATTTATTTATTATACTCTTTAGTCCATCTATTGACATGAGGCCTCTCCACAGCTGCTTCTGTCAGCGATATCCCGCAGTGCAGCGCTGCTACTGCTGTCGTTCTGATAAAACAACTTTTATCAGCACTGCACGGGCTTTCTTCTCAGTAGCCATTCCATTTCATACGGAGAACTCCAACCTTCTTAACCTTTTACATCAAAGTCACTTCACAAAAGAAATCAACACGGGTCACCAAGCGAGAAATAGCATATTGATGTAAAAAAAGGAAACATTTCACATTCTGCTTACAGCGCCATATTTTCATCTGGCGACAGGAAGTGTAACTATTATTTTTTCAACATACTCCGCGAAAACACCGTTTAATGAACATAACTACAATGTTTCAGCGTCCTGCGACGTATACAATCACTCGGAACAGCAGCACTCGGAACATAGTTTAATAATTAAACCACCCGGTACTTGCATAGCTCGGTCGGCAGAGCACTCGACTGCAAAAGGCAAAGATTCCAGGTTCGAATTCTGATCCGACACACTGTTTTAACCTGTAAGGAAGTTTCAAATCAGTGCACGTTCCGCTGCAGAGTGAACATTCATTCAGGATACCAGGAACTTGCAATCAATCTAAAAAGGAGACTTATTGCAGAACACTAGTGTGACTCTTGCTAAAATATTTTGCAAGTGCTTGGGACCCATAACAGATAGGAATAACTATAGATGGACCACTGGGCGCAATGAGAAATGGCAGACCCATCTGGGATCCCATTTCATCCCATGTCATCCACCATCTACCTGAACTGAGCCATTTGGCAAGTGGGATGCATCGCCTCTCATTATTTTCGATAAACCACAACCCTGTCAACGGCGTGTAATTACATCTACTGGGATCCAAAGGGCAAGATGACCTTTCCCTGAGCTTCCAGTGCTTTTGTTCTGCACTAATGCTGCTCTATGTGCCATGTGAAGTGTGATGAGCGAGGGTACTAGTGTGGGACACGAGAATCCCTACTACACAGCACTGGAGGAGTTTAGGATGGTGCTGCTCACTGGTATCGCCCAGCAGAGATTTGCTGCACTGTGGTCCATCTAATTCTTATTCCACCTGCGACTGTCAATTCTGACCCCTGACACCACCAGGTTTCTGCCCACGGCAGTTTATTCTGTAGTAGTGTGGACGTAGGAAGGCGGTTGGTGGGGCGATGCACAGTGGTAAGGGGCAGAGTAGCACGTCACTGTCAGTCAACAGCGTCATTCTGCCACACTCCCTACAACGTCTGCTTCGTGGAGCTCGTAGAGGGTTTAGAACTGATTTTAGTGCTGATTGAATATCGTGAAGGCATTTACCCATTTTAATGTTAGTTACGGCTGGCGTAAAGCAAACACGACAAGTGTTAGATTAACAAGCGATAGTTTTTCCAGCATAGGGAGAGACAGAAGCAGAAATAGTGCCTAAACATAGCGCACACATCAACACTGCGAGTTACCAGAGTAGGCAACTGCTGGAGCATGTCTTACTTATGCACTACGCTACTGGCGACAGCTTTCCCGAATAGGGGTACGCATGTTAGACACGGGTAACCTCCTTACACAGTCAAAAGCCCGGTACCTGCAGTACCTCTGAGATGTCAGACACCCACGATCTGGCTGCCATCAAATATGCTGACTTCAAGCCTCTAGCCCACCCTTGCACCCAACCGTCACAGCGGTGGCCAGTACCAGTCCTGACGACATCCCACTCATGTGACGCACCGACCTATTCCTTCCTCTGAGGCAAAAGTTGGTCTCTCTTGGCAATGCCGCAAACTTGTGAACATATGGATTAGGTTCCCATATATGTGAGTGACTCCAAGACTTCTTAAGTCGTAGAACCCAGTATGTTTTCCTCGTCGGCGAACGTTCATCAGAGACAAGGTATCGTTAGGAGTGCCCCAGGAAAGTGTGATAGCACCGCTGTTGTTGTCTATGTACATAAACGAATTGACGGACAGAGTGGACAGCAATCTGCAGTTGTTTGCTGGTGATTCTGTGGGTTACGGTAAGGTGTCGAAGCTGAATGGCTGTAGGAAGATGCAATACGACTTAAATTTCTAGTTGGTGTGATGAATGGCAGCTAGCTCTATATCTGGAAGAATGTACGTTAATGCAGATGAGTAGGAAGAACTGATTTGTAGTGTTCGGTTACAGAGTATTACTAGCGTTCTTCTTGAAACAGTCAAGTCGTTTTAATATTTGCACTGTCCGCAGCTCGTGCTCGTGCGGTAGCGTTCTCGCTTCCCGCGCCCGGGTTCCCGGGTTCGATTCCCGGCGGGGTCAGGGATTTTCTCTGCCTCGTGATGACTGGGTGTTGTGTGATGTCCTTAGGTTAGTTAGGTTTAAGTAGTTCTAAGTTCTAGGTGACTGATGACCATAGATGTTAAGTCCCATAGTGCTCAGAGCCATTTGTATCATTTTGAATATTTGCGCGTAACGCTGCAAAGCGATGGAACGAGGAGGCAAGCATTGTAGTTGGGAAGGCAAATGGTCGACTTCGGTTTATTAGGAAAATTTCAGGAAAGTGTGGTTCATCTGTAAAGGAGACAGCAATAGGACGCTAGTGCAACCTATTTTTGAGTACTGTTTGAGTGTTTGGGATTCGCAACAAGTAGGATGGAAAGAAGATATCGAAGCATTTCAGAGGTGGGGTGCTACATTTGTTACCGGTAGAACAACACACAAGTGTTGCAGAAATACTTGGGGAACTCAAACGGGAGTTCCTGGAGGGAAGGGGACGTTCTTTCCGACGGGAACACTTTTGAGAAAATTTAGAAAACCGACAGTTGAAGCTGACTGCTTAACGGTTCTATTGATGCCAACGTATAATTCGCTTAAGGGGCACGAAGATGAGCGAAATTAGGGCTCGTAGGAAGGCATATTTACAGTAATTTTTCCCTCGCTCTAATTACGAGTGGAACAGGAAAAGAAATGAGTGGTAGTGATACAGGATACCCTCCGCCACGCATCTTACGGTAACTTTCGGAGTATGTATGTGATGGATAAAAATATGAACACTGTGAGAAACGCATGCTTGAACATTAATACAGGAGCTAGACAAGCCTGCAGGTTGTGCTGTTGTATTTGAACACAAACGGGACCTGTGCAATGCCCTCAATAGGTTCTAAGTGTGAGTCGTAGCTAGGACAGTGTTCTATGCAGTTGTGAGTGCGTTACGTCGGATCTAAGTGAATTACACTCATGCTAATAAATTAAGGATAATTGCAGAATGTGGTGCCACACAAAGTGGCACTACACAAAACTGCCGCTAATAGCATAGGCACATAGGGAACACACACGACACAGATCTGTAAGTCCACGGTACTGGTGATAAGTTGAGAAAACCGTCCCGAAATACATGTGCTACAAAACTCCACTGTTTCCTGCGCATGTACCTCGACATCAATATGCGTTATGATCACCATGCACACGTACGCAGGCCGCACAACGGGTTGGCATACTCTGGATGAGGTGATCGAGCAGTTGCTGGGATATAGCCTTCCATTCTTGCACCAGTGCCTGTCGAATTCCCTGAAGTCTCGTAGGCGTTTGAAGGCGTGTCGACCGAGAGCATCACAGACGCGCTCGATGGGGTTATTGTCTGGAGAACAGGCAGGCCATTCCATTCACCTGATATCTTCTGTTTCAAGGTACTTCTACACGATGGCAGTTCGATGGGGCCGTGCGTTGTCATCCATCAGGAGGAAGGTGGGACCCACAGCACCCCTGAAAAGGCGGACATACTGGTGCAAAATGACGTCCCGATCACCTGACCTGCTACAGTTCCTCTGTCAAAGACATGCAGGGGTGTACATGCACCAATCATAATCGCACTCCACACCATCAAACCACGACCTCCATACAGGTCCCTTTCAAGAACATTAAGGGGTTAGTATCTGGTTTCTGGTACATGACAGATGAAAACCCGGCGAGAATCACTGTTCAGACTATACCTGGACTCGTCTGTGAACATAACCTGGGACCACTGTTCCAATGAGCATGTACTATGTTCTTGACACAAGGCTTTACGGGCTCTCCTGTGACCAGGGGTCAGTGAAATGCACCTTGCAGGTCTCCGGGGGAATAAACCATGTCTGTTCAGTCGTCTGTAGACTGTGTGTCTTGGAGACAACTATTCCAGTGGCTGCCGAAGGTCCCGAGCAAGGCTACCTACAGTAGTCCGTAGGCCGTCTGCGGGCACTGATGGTGAGATATCGGTCTTCTTGTGGTGTTGTACACTGTGGACGTCCCGTACTGTAGCGCCTGGTCACGTTTCCTGTCTGCTGGAATCGTTACCATAATCGTTAGATCACACTTTGTGGCACACGGAGGGCCCCTGCTACGACCTGCTGTGTTTGACCAGCCTCCAGTCGCCCTAGTATTCCACCCCTCAGAATGTCATCAATGTGTGCTCTTTGAGCCATTTTCAACACACAGTCACCAATAGCACGTCTGAAAACATCTGCACACTTACGCGCTGCACCGTACTCTGACATGCACCAACACACCTCTGTGTATGTGGACCGCTGCCAGCGCCACCGTGCGACGACCGCAGGTCAAATGCACCGCATAGTCACAACCCGAGGTGATTTAAACGCGCAAACCGGCCACCAGAGCGTTGTTTCACCTTGTATCGGCATCATCGTTAATTTATGAGCATGAGTGTAGAATGTGGGCAAGTTGTTGGTCCTCTTATGCTGGGTAGCTCCTTAAGCAAGGTAGCCGAAGAGCTTGGTGTTTCACGAGGCACAGATTTATACCACATAAAGGAAAAATGAAGGAACATCATTCGCTAAGTCACAACAGGAATGAAAGAGTGTTTTGAGTGATCGTTACAGACAGTTGTTGAAGAGGATTGTGTCGAAAAATCAGAGGACGACAGCTGCAATCGTCACTGTAGTGATGATAACGGGAAACTTGGTGCCCAAGCCATAAGACCTGGAGTATGGAGAAATTGAAGAAAGTCATTTGGTCGGATGAGTCTTGTTTCACACATTGCTTCCAAATTATGGCCTAGTTTAGGTCGAAAGAGTGAAACATGACGGGAGTTCGGATACGATGTGGGCAGCTATATCGTGGAGTTCCATCGGGCCCATGGTTATTCCGCAAGGTCGTATTACTGCCAAGCATTCTGTGACCATTTTGGTTAATCTGCTCAGTCCCATGGTACAATGTCTGTGCCCCCATGGTGGCGCTGTCTTCCAAGACATCAAAGTCCTGGTTCACACAGCTCTCTCTTATTCCAGGATTGATTTTGTGAGCACGAGGAAGAATTGCGGTACCCCTCTGGTCACCGTGGTCACCAGACCTCAATTTTATTGAGCTTTTGTGGTCTACTTTGGAGAGAATGGCGCCTGGTTGCTGTCTAGCTCCACCAGCGTTACCTAAAGTTACCACAATTTTGCAGCAAGTATGGTATCAGATTCCCTATGAACCCATACAAGACCTGTATCCATCCATTCCGAGACATCTGGAAGCTGTTTTGAACGCCAACGGTTTTTCTGTATCGTATTAAGCGTGGTAATAGGTTGTGTTTGGTAGTGTTTCTGTATCTTTGTCCATCCTGTATCTTTTTCCCTATTTTCCAAGCGTGTGTAATGTAATAAAAAGGAATGTGTATGCGTGTCGTACCTTGGTGACGAGGAAGAACTTGAAGAGCAGCGTGAGCAGGAAGATGGGCAGCTTGATGGCTAGGAGCAGCAGCACCTTGAAGATGCCGAAGGCCTTGATCTTGGCCAGCACCAGCTTGAGCACGGCCAGGATGCCCAACTTGACGTACTTGTCGCTGTGGTCGTCGTGCTCGGGCAGGTAGACGGGCGCTGCGTGGTGCGTGTGGTACAGCGGCCGGAAGCGGTGATGGTCGTACCCGTGATGGTGGCCGTGGTGCCCGCCGAAGCTGCCCCCGTGCTCGTAGTACCCTGCCGACAAGGCGCGTTCCAGTACGTGTCAGTAGCAGCATATACTGCCAGTCATTTTACTCAGTAACTTTTGCACTCTGGTTGTGATATTTCCAGCTTTGCAGCCATCATATTCAGTCACCACACTGGAGCGCCAAAGAACCTGGTATAGGTATGCGTATATAAAACAACAAGTGTCTGGCATAGTTGTTAGATCACTTACTGCTGCTGCAATGGCAGGTTATCAAGATTTAAGCGAGTTTGAACGTTGTGTTATAGTCGGTGCACGTGCGTTGGGACACAGCATCTCCGAGGTAGAGATGACGTCGGGACTTTTCCGTATCACAAGTTTACGAGTGTACCGTGAATATCAGGCATCCGGTAAAACATCGTATCTCCGACATCGCTACGACCGGATAAAGATCCTGCAAGAACGCTACCAACGACGACTGAAGAGAAGCGTTCAACGTAACAAAAGTGTAACCCTTCCGCAGACTGCTGCAGATTTCAATGCCGGGCCACCAACAAGTGTTAGCGTGCGAACCGTTCAACGAAAGATAATTGATGCGGGCTTTCGGAGCCGAAGGCCTACTCACGTACCCTTGATGTCTGCACGACACAAAGCTTTACGTCTCGCCTAGGCCCGTCAACACCGACGCTGGACTGTTGGTGACTGGAAACATGTTGCCTGGTCGGATGAGTCTCGTTTCAAACTCTATCGAGTGGGTGGACGTGCACGGGTATGGAGACAACCTCATGAATCCATGGACCCTGCATGTCAGCAGCGGACTTTTCAAGCTGGTGGAGGCTCTGTAATGATATGGGGCGTGTGCAGTTCGAGTGATATGGGATCCTTGATATCTCCAGATACGACTCTGCCAGGTGACACGTACGTAAGCATCCTGTCTGATCACCTGCATCCATTCATGTCCGTTGTGGATTCCGATGGACTTGGGCAATTCCAGCAGGGCAACGCGACACCCAGTATGTCCAGAATTGCCACAGAGTGGTTCCAGGAACGCTCTTCTGGGTTTAAACACTTCCGCTGGCCACCAAGTTCCCCAGACATGAATATTATTGAGCATATCTGCGATGCCTTGCAACGTGCTGTTCAGAAGAGAACTCCAATCCCTCGTACTCTTACAGACTTATGTACAGCCCTGCAGGATTCATGCTGTCAATTCTCTCTTAGGATATTAACCGAGTCCATGTCACGTCGTGCTGCGGCATTTCTGCATGCTCGCGGGGACCCTACGCGATATTAGGCAGGCAGGTGTACCAGTGTCTTCGTCTCTTCAGTGTAGAAGTAGCAGCCGGAAGATGAAATTGTGGTCCTTCTCCGCGATTGACTGCCGCGTTCGGAAATAGCGCACCAAAATGATAAACTTCTATTAACAGTATAGAATAACTATCAGTGAATTTAATTGCATTTCATATAAAGGCATCCTTCAACAGCAGGCTATCATTTCATTATCTCAAAAGTGTTAACTACCAGCAAAATAGTAAACTACTGCTAAACGAAAACGGAGATCTTCGGATCGCGCCTCACTTGGACAGCGGGCGAAGTGGTAACTACGCAGTTAGGCAGCGCATTGTTTTATTTTCTTATGAAGGTGTGAAGAACTGAAATGATTTATGATTCATAAAGGGGAATATACCTGTACATTTTCTCGTATTCTGCTAATAAAAGGCGAGTGGCTTTCCATATAAACAAACTGAATGAAAATTTTATTATTCATACACTATCAGTTCCTCACTAAGAATTTATTACGTCCTCAAAGTAACGGATTAACGACCTACCTGCTGTTCTCTGCGCAGGGACAACCACTATAGAAAAGTGCAGGCTGATGAACTTTAATTAAAAGTTATGCTTTCCACTTAGGGTAGTGAAAGAAAATAGGCACCTCGCGTGTACTGCAGTCTTAGTAAAAATGTGTCTCTCGCAGGGTACATCAGTTGCCTGGTGCAAGTCGTTTCAGTTGACGCCACTTTGGAGACGTGTATACATCTACGACGAGAAATGGCGATGAAGACGGCATAACGCTTAGTCCCTGAGTGGAGAGAATCTCTGCACCAGCCGGTAATCGAACCAGAGCCCATTGTATGGCATTCTGTCGCACTGACTGCAGAACTAGAAGTGATGAGATGGTCTCAGGATAACAGTGAGGAAACAAGAGTAGGCACGGGTCCGTCTGGAAGGACTAGACTTCGAGAAGGTCGCAGGACTGTTCGAATGGCTCTGACAAAACACAAATGACGACAGCGTAGATGCAGGAAGAGGTTTCAGGCAGAGTGTGACCACGGACCACTGGGAACAGATTACTGGAAGCTGGGTTGAGATCTCGACCTGCCAAGCATCGTTTATCGCTGACACCGTGCCACAGGAGCGGAGACTCGCGTGACCGAAAGTCAACTGGAACAATGAGTCGCATGAATGGTTTTCAGCGATGAGTGTCGCTCCTGTTTTTGATGGTCAGATTGATGCCAAAGTATCCGTAGACGTGGGGGAAAATCACAGGGAGCAGCGATTCTCAAGACCCAAGACTCTACCTCTCCAACTCCTGGAATCATGATGCGGGGAATTACGGTATATGACAACGGGATTGAAGAGATGCCGATTGCTGGCCAGTGTGTGGCAATAATAGTAAACCGTGTTGTCATACGCTTCATTATCAAGGTACTAAACGGCATACTCCTGCACAGAGTTGTAGAATTACCATAGGCTATCGTAGCGTGTCACAAGTAAGCGGAGACTACGGTAGTTCTTTTAATAGCTTTGTTCAGTTAAGATCGTAACTGCGTTACTTGTGTGTTGGGTGTGTTGCATACATATCGGGCGTTACCTCATTTCGATCCCTTTGTTTGTGTATGCGACCGGCGTCTTACTAAATTCCCCTGGAAACCGGAAGCGGTGGGCCGTCTGGAAACTGTGCGAGGATATATAAAGGACCGCGTAACATACGGAACATGTTTGGTCTACGTAGTTATCCTTGTGTCTGTTACCTAGAAATAAACAGTATTTATGGAAAAATTGAAATCATCAGTGTTTAATGCAGGTTTTATTCGAAAACCGTTGATTTGTAGCCCGAAAAAGAGGCATGTTGTAGTAAAAATTTAAAAAAATAGTACAGATTTATCGTACAGCGCTCGAAAACGCGATTTCCTAAAGAAAAATGGAAAAATTAAAAGAAAAAGGAAAAAAATATCATGTATTGTTTCAATACTTCGTCGAGCTTACATAAAACATGTTTCTGATATTCGAAAGCATCAGATTTCTCAATAAAACCAGGAAGACTTTGACCATGATGAAGAACGTTCTATTGACTACATAATGCTAACAATAATTATATAGATTTTTTAGGTTTGTACATGTAAACTGTAGTTGTATCAAAAGTAATTGCTGTGATTACATAAAAGCGCGGAAGTTACGCGGTCAACTAATTTTTGTTTCTCATTAAATGTAATTTGTATTTTGTAAGGATGTGAAATACACAATGGACTAGCGCTGAACGATGGACGATTCTAATTATGTCCAAACAAACAAACAAACAAAAAACAAATAGAAGTGGTCGGCTCCCCGTTTCTCTTTCACTCATTCATTTATGTTTCTTTCCCTACCAATGTTACCAATAATACCGAAAATCCTATCATGTAATGTAGTGTTAAACTACCGAACCGTACTTTTGGTTCAAATGGCTCTGAACACCATGGGACGTAACATCTGAGGTCATCAATCCCCTAGAACTTAGAACTACTTAAACCTGACTAACCTAAGGACATCACACACGGCCATGCCCGAGGCAGGATTCGAATCTGCGACCGCAGCAGCAGCGCGGTTCTGGACTGATGCGCCTAGAACCGCTCGGCCACAGCGGCCGGAAGCGCCTGCGGATCTGCAAGTAACCAGTCTATGTTCTAACGCGGAGAGGAGGAGGAGATTAGTGTTTAACGTCCCGTCGACAACGAGGTCATTAGAGACGGAGCGCAAGCTCGGGAGAGGGAAGGATGGGGAAGGAAATCGGTCGTGCCCTTTCAAAGGAACCATCCCGGCATTTTCCTGAAGCGATTTAGGGAAATCACGGAAAACCCAAATCAGGATGGCCGATGACGGGATTGAACCCTCGTCCTCCCGAATGCGAGTCCAGTGTGCTAACCACTGCGCCACCTCGCTCGGTCTAACGCGGAGAAGTTGCCCTAATAGGGGCTACCGTGTTTTGAAAAAGGCCGACTTTTGGTAATTCCGCCTTGATTTTCTGAAAATACGGCAGCCTGATGTTCTCCTGAGAAGTTCTGCAGAAAAAAATGTATATTCTCGGAGTAATGATTTACACCTACAGTTGTTGACACTTGTTATGTCATATTTTTGTGTGGGTGGATTAGTGTCATTTTTCAGTCAGAGAAGTATATTCTACAAAAGTTCAGTTACTTTTTTCGACAGACCTCGTATGCAACAGGTAGATCAGAGTTGTAGCAGGCGAGCAGAAGTGAAGAACTAACACATGAAATAAAAGTACCTAGAGCACAGTGTACCTACGAAAACACGAGGTTTTTGGTCGGTGCTTGGATCTAGTGACTGATTTTAGAATCACACGAAGAAATGCGCATCAGAGACCGCTATACTATAAGCAGTTTCCGCCGTTTTCTATAGTTTTTGTTGATGTAAGACGTGAGATTCTGTTTTGCACGGCAGTTGTGAATATATCGAGTTCTACACATTTAATTGCTGTATAATATATTAAAACAATTTGGAATATATTGTTAATTCTTCATTTACAGAATTTTATGTCAAGTAAAACATGTGGACGCTTAAGGCATATTTCGTCGCTCACGCATCACCTGATTCTTTGGAAGAAGGTCTTTTGCCATGGAACACTTGATATTTGCAAATTAAATGAGTTTCATTAATGTCTGAAGACTTTTACCTGTCTTGAAAACGGAGCGCTGGGTTAGTTTCCAATAGCTTCAATTTAAAAATGTATTCAACTTCTAGCTTATTATCCATAACATTCCTACTTAATTTTATTTCACTTACTGATTAATTATTGGCGCGCTGTAAAGTAATAACGTAACACAATAACTATTGACAACAGTATTGACAAGACTTTTGTGATTTTAACGCTCTTAAGTCTAAGTAGAATATTTCTTTCTAGCTCCATTACAATGTTGTGAGTTGGAATACGTTTCGACATTCGAAATTTCAGAAAGAGATTGCAGCACGTAAAAGGTGAATGCCATTGCAGCACGTAAAAGGTGAATGACATCACTTAAAAATGGAATAAGAAAATACATTGAATTCCTGTTACAGAGGCAAAAGTCTGAGAAGTGGTCCATGGCACAACATTTTCTCCTACACCATACCAAGACTTGTTGACTAAGATCATACGAGGTATGAAACGAAATCTGTGACTGAACTGAGAATTTATTTCTTGTGAGGACGCAGCAAGTAATCTAGGATGGAGAGTTATTGACAAATGTAGAAATAATTTCAGGTATGCTTCACGCCAGTGTGTTGATAAAGTTTTCGTTCATATTGCATACTAACGACCTGCTAGGCAATATTAGTCGTATCCTCAAACTTTTCGCAGATGATGCAGCTATCTACGCTGAATTACTGTGCCAATAGAAGCCGGAAAATGTACAGTCAGATCTTGATAAGATTTAAAAGTTGTACGATTGGCCGCTTACTCTAAGGGTTGAGAAATGTAAAACTGTGCACGTCAAGAAATACAGAAACGATGGTATCTTATGACTGCAGTAACATTGGGTCATAATTGGAATCAGTTAACTCATAAAACTTTTTCAGTGCAGCAATTTTGTGGAAATCAGTATGATTTTAGAAAGCATCGCCCGTGAGGAACTCAGCTTGCTCTTTTCTCATATGATATACTGCAAACTATTGATGAAGTGCAAGAGCCAGATTACACATTTATAGATTTCCACAAAGCGTTCGACGTGGTGCCCCACTGCAGGTTGCTAGCGAAGGTATGAGCATATGGAGTAGGTTCACAGATATGTGAGTGGCTCAAAGAGGTCTTAAGTAATACAACCCATTATGTTGTCCTCAGCGGCGAGTGTTCATGAGAGACAAAGGTATGAGCAGGAGTGCCCCAGGGATGTGTGGTAGGACCGCTGTAGTCCTTTATATACATAAATGATTTGGCAGGCAGGGTGGGCAGCAATCTATGGTTGTTTGCTGATGATGCTGTGGTGTACGGTAAGATGTCGTCGTTGAGTGATCGTAGGAGGATATAAGATGACTTAGACAAAATTTGTAGTTGGTGTGATGAATGGCAGCTAGTTTGAGTGTAGCAAAATGTAAGTTAATGAGGATGAGGTGGAAAAATAAACCAGTAATGTTCGGAAATAGCATTAGTAGGATTCTGCTTGACACAGTCATGTCGTTTAAATATCTGAACACAAAAATACAAAGCGATATGAAATGGAACGAGCATGTGAGGATTGTAGTAGGAAAGGCGAATGGTTGACTTCGGTTTATTGGGAGAATTCTAGGAAAGTGTGGTTCATTTGTAAAGGAGAGCGCATGTAGGACACTAGTGCGACCTATTCTTGAGTACTGCTCGAGGGTTTGGGATCCGTACCAGCGTGGATTAAAGGAAGACACCGAAGCAATTCAGAAGCGGACTGCTAAATTTTTTACTGGTAGGTCCGAACAACGCGCTGCTATAGTGATGCTTCTGGAATTCAAATGGGAGTCCCTGGACGGAAAGCGACATTATTTTCTAGGAACACTGTTTAGCGAACCGTCATTTGAAGCTGACAGCAGAACGATTCTGCTGCCTCCAACATACATTTCACGTAAGGACCACGAAGATGAGATACGAGACATTGGGGCTCATATGGAGGCATATAGGCAGTCGCTTTTCCATCGTTATTTATTGTGAGTGTAACAGGAAAGGAAATGTATAGTAGTGGTACTGATACCCTCTGCCACGTGGCATAATGTGGACCGCGAATTATAGATGTAGATGTAAAGTAGAACGATCAAATAGGCTCATTCGTAGGTAAAACAGGTTCGGTTCATTGGTAGGATACTGGGAGAATGGAGTGATTGTACAAAGGAATTTCCTTACAAAATATTCTCGTAACCCATCCTAGAATACTGTTTAAATATATGGGACCTTACCACGAAGGACTGAAATGGGATGATGAGCGTGTAGAAAGGACAGTTTTTTTTTACTCTCAGGCGAGAATTGTAGAAATGCTAAAAAAAACTGAACTGGTAAATACGTAAATACAGTCCAGCTATACCGAGGAAAGCAGCTTACAAAATTTTGCAATATACGGCCGCCTCAAAGGGTATTACTGCAGTAGGGGCTATGAGGGCAACATTGGAGTAATTGCAGTCACGAAGGAGCATTTAAGCTGTCGTTTTTCTTGCCCTCCATATGGGTAAGGAATGGGGACATAGCTAAACACATGATACAATGGGAAGCGCCCACTGGCATGCTTCTCACAGTGGTTTGGAGAGCGTGCACGTGGAAGACAAGGTAAAGCTCGCGTGGAGGCTTACCTATAATCGGTTGTCCTACGCA
Organism: Schistocerca piceifrons; assembly: GCF_021461385.2. NCBI lineage: Eukaryota > Metazoa > Arthropoda > Insecta > Orthoptera > Acrididae > Schistocerca > Schistocerca piceifrons. Next base: position 214,955,443 of record NC_060139.1, on the reverse strand, counting down.
CCGTTCACGAAAGGAACAGCAAATGGCTAAATGATAGTGATGACAGAAGTACCCTCTGATACACACTGTAAGGTGTCTTTCGAGGTTGCAGATGTAGATCAAAATATAGTTAGTATTAACTATGTGGTTCTACAGAAACCAAGGCTAGTAAACTGCTGTTAACGGGAAACTTTCCATGAAGATTACTACCAAAACAAGTTTGTGTATTAAAAAAAGGATTGGTTATGTGCGAATAGGACTTGCACACTGAGAGTCCCATACAAACATAATGACACATATATAGTTTATGCATGCTGGGAACCGAGAATCTCGACGATTTTTGCCTGCTATCGATATAGCCCTACTGGCAATATATCGGTCTGGGAAATTACAAGTCTTTCGAGAATCCTTTAATTATAAGTTTAAATTTTTAATGTAATTTCATATTTGGTACTGTAATTACTGTATCAAGAGTGTTTTAACAAACGTACAGACTGCCTGTAGAAAAACGAGTGAAAATTTTTTTTCGCGTGATTTAATTACAAATTAACAATTTACGCATTTTTTCTTACTTATACTGTAAAACCTTGCTACTTACCAAATCTCATGATCTAGGTCAATGGAAGTACTCTATAGGTTTTGATGAATGAGTTTGTGTCAAAATATGTCACATAAATGGCCGTATCTTCTCATTGCATTGACTCGGAAGCTCGAATTTTTTTAGACCGCCGAGGGATCATAGACCTCAGCGTATGGCATAAATTTCAACTTGATACGTCTAACCGTTCCTGAGAAAATGGTTCAAATGGCTCTAAGCACTGTGGGACTTAACATCTCAGGTCATCAGTCCCCTAGACTTACAAATACATAATTAACCTAAGGACGTCACACACATCCATGCCCGAGGCAGGATTCGAACCTGCGACCGTAGCAGCTGCGCGGTTCCGGCCTATTCCGGAGAAAAAGGGCTCTTAACAGACGGACAGACAGACAGACGGACAACAGAGCAATCCTGTAATGGTTCGATTTATCGACTGAGGTACGGAAACCTAAACATGAAAACAGTGTATCATGTAGGAAGGCATTCCTCAACTTATTGGTTGTTTAATAAATACGGATGTTGACGCTGATGTGAAGGGGGCAACTTGCTTAGCGCCTGCAGTTCTGCAACTGAGCTGCGGAAGATGTATTGCGGTGCAGTTGTCCTAACAGGGGCTAAGTGTGGATGTAGACTCTGCCAACGTACAAATTTCGCCTAAATATGATGAGTATGATACTATTCAAAATGGTGCTGTATTTTAACACTGGCACCCGGTTGGAAACCCTAGCGCTTTCCATCAAGCGGGTAACGTGTTTTGGACAGAACCTATCTGCCCTAAGGTTCATTTTATGTTCTCTTAATTCAACATTTTCTGTATTTGTTTCTTCTGAAAATTGCTACGGAAAAAAATTGTGTGCTACAGGGGATAAGAAAGGTTGTTGACACATGCTCTGTCACTTTTTTCTTGTATAGCGAGTGTGTTAGTGCTGTTTTCCAGTCATAAAAGTACACTGCTGGCTCCGAATTTGTCATGAATCGCCGGCCGTGGTGGCCGAGCGGTTCGAGGCGCTACAGTCAGGAACCGCGCGACCGCTAAGGTCTCAGGTTCGAATCCTGCCTCGGACATGGATGTTTGTGATGATCTTACCTTAGTTAGGATTAAGTAGTTCTAAGTTTTAGGGGACTGATGACCTCAGCAGCTAAGTCCCATAGTGCTCAGAGGCATTTGAACCATTTGTCATGAATCAAACGTCAGACTGGCATGAAATGTACCAAATTCGTGGACTTGCAAGTATTTAGCATTTGAAAGAACAGAATATCTAGAATTAACGTCATCTAAATTTTGCATATATAAGGAAAGATAAGGCTGTGTGTTTCTCATTCAGAAGTCGCATTTCAGTGTAGTGTGTTTGTGCGAAGATCTCGCGTCATTCGTCGTGTAATAAGGAGAAACGATTGCCAGGACACGCCGGGATTCGAGAGTTGCAGTATCGTGTCTTATCGAGATGGTGGTTTATCGTTCAGCAATATTGCTGCTCGCATTGGTCGGGATCCGACACCTGTCGTGAAAATGCAGAGTCGATGGAGCCAAACGGGCCCCACTCAACGCCATGTAGAGTTTCAACAGCCGCAAGTGGCGTACTAATAGATGATTGAAATGTTTCTTGGCGATATTTCAGCTGTACCAAAGTGTAATAAAAATTTGAAATTAAATTTCAGAAAAGAGCTCAGAACGACGCAGGTAGCGGAAAAAGGAGGGGAGTCACTTGCATAAATCAATACTATGGTGAGTGTCAATAAAATGTTGTTTGTACTATGTTGCAGTACCAATAGCTATTTTATATCAATTATTTTACAAATGTTGTCAGTTACTGTACTTTATAAGGGATCAAGGACGCCAGCTATCTACCTTATTGAATCTTCAGGAATCTCAAAGAAGTGCCCACGATTCTAAATCAGATGCATATGGCTGGAATATTTTCGGAAAACAATTTTTTCACCTATTTTGTGCGCTTTTTCTTTAGAGCAATTTATGCGTCTATAATCTACAAACTGAAGGTCAAAAATTGGTTCAAATGGCTGTAAGCACTGTGGGACTTAACATCTGAGGTCATCAGTCCCCTAGACTTAGAACTACTTAAACCTAACTAACCTAAGGACATCACACACACCCATGCCCGAGGCAGGATTCAAACCCGCGACCGTAGCAGCAGCGCTGTTCCGGACTGAAGTGCCTAGAACCGCTCGGCCACAGCGGCTGGCACCTGACGGTCACTGTCACAATTTTATTTCTACTCTCGTCCATCGACGACATAAACGCGTATCAAAATTGAGAAATATGCTACGGTAAAACAATTCCTAAAAACGCCTCAAAGAAAAACGCAGTTTCCGCGAGACATTATCGGAACTACTGAAATCCGTCGCCCGTGACCTCCAGCCTGTAGAGCATGCACCGCAGTCGTCGATCCGCGAATACATCACGAAAATCCACAGATTTGTGACACACACGATCTGCGGGCAGATCTGAGAGACCATATCCGAGAGGCGGGGTGTTCTCTTAGAGGGAAACGAAGGGTCTGAGATCGCCGGGTCGGATCCGTCAAAAATATCCGCGGAAGTGGTCCTCGGCCCTGACCCGTTGCTAAAATTCGTCCGTATGTAACCAGCTATAGGAAGAACGTATAGTCATGCCTTGAACAGACATTTATCAGAGCCAAATCAAAGCGTTGGCTGTAGTAGATGTGCAGTAATGAAGGTAGACTACCTGACAGCAATATTTGGGCATCAGTATGTAATGCAGCACTGACCACTAGACGTGACGAGAGGTGGAGTCTCCTGTAGAAAAAACAGGCTGGGAGTATTGTGTTGCGAGCAGAGAAGCAGTATAAGCAGGATGAGTCGGTAAGAGGACCTCAGTGACTTCGAAAGTGGGCTAGTCACTGGGCGTCACCGTAGAAACAGATAAATTAGGGCCATTTCATCCCTTATACAGCTGACCAGTCTACTGTTGGTGACCTGATTGTGCAGTGGAAGTGCAAAGGAAGAACCACGGCTAAACCAAGCCCAGACAGACCTCACCTACATCTACATCTGCATCTACATGGTTACTCTGCAATTCACACTTAAGTGCCTGGCAGAGGGTTCATCGAACCATTTTCATACTACTACTCTACCATTACACTCTCGAATGGCACGTGGGATAAAGGAACACCTAAATCTTTCCGTTCGAGCTCTTATTTCTGTTAGATGATCATTTCTCCCTACGTAGGTGGGTGTCAATTTTCGCATGCGGAAGAGAAAGTTGGTGACTGAAATTTCGTACATAGATCCGCCGCAAAGAAAACCGCCTTTGTTTCAGTCACTGCCACCCCAACTCACGTATCATATCAGTAACACTCTCACCCCTATTGCGCGATAACACGAAACCGGCTGCCCTTCTTTACACTTTTTCGATGTCCTCCGTCGATCCTACCTGGTAAGGATCTCACACCGCGCAGCAATATTTGTTATGTATCAATAAGTCATTTTCTTCAAGGTGATTCACAATGTTCGAGTACAGTATATGCTCCAAAATCCTACTGCAAATTTAGGTCAGTGATATGGGTCTGTAATTCAATGGGTTACTCCTATTTCCTTTCTTGAATATTGATGTGACCTGTGCTACTTTCCAGTCTTTAGGAACAGACCTTTCGTCAAGTGATCGGTTGTATATGATTGCTAAGAAGGGCGCTATTGTATCTGCATACTCTGAGAGGAACCTGATTGGTATACCATCTGGACCGGAAGACTTGCCTTTCTTAAGTGATTTGAGTTGTTTCGCAACACCTAAGATATCTAATATTGTCTCTGATGCTAACAGCTGTTCTGGTTTCGAATTCTGGAATATTTACTTCGCCTTCTTTCGTGAAGGAATTACGGAAAACTGTATTTAGCAACTCCGCTTTAGTGGCACCATCATCGGTAACATTTCCATCGCTATCACGCAGTGACGGCATTGGCTGTCTTTTGCCACTGGTGTACTTTACATACGACCTGAATCTCTTTGGGTTTTCTACTATATTTTGAGACAATGTTTCATTGTGGAAACTATTTAAAGCACTTGCATTGACATCCGCACTAAATTTCGAGCTTCCGTGAAACTTAGCCAGTCTTGGGGATTTTGCGTTCTTCTGAATTTCGCATGTTTTTCTCACTGCTTCTGCAACAGTGTTCTGACGTGTTTTGTGTACCGTGGTGGATCAGTCTCGTCTCTTATTAACTTATGCGGTATGAATCTACCTAATGCTGTCGATACTGTACTGACGGACAAACACCGTCGAGCGTGGGGGAGGGCGGCTGCAAAAAATATAATGAAATGAGCATAGGGAATCACGCGTGAATCACTCGTGAGTTGCAAAGTGATATCAGCAGCCCAATTTACATAATTACTTTGAGTAGGGACTTAGAAGCATACATTTCTGTAGTCAACAAGCCAGGTTTGAGAGGATGTAACGGACGATGCCACGGCACAGTGGATGACTGGCAATTAGTGATTTGGAGGGATGAATGAGGATATTCCTTGTAGCAATCAGTTCAAAGGGTTTGGGTTTGGCGAATTTCCGGAGAACGTTAATTGCCATCACGTGTGGAGGAGGTGTTGTTACGGCATGGAGCTTTTTTTCGTGGTTAGATTGTGGTCCCCATATTGCCTTAAGAAAATGGTAGTATGTGTACTGCGTAGAGGAACCATTCGGAGGCGGTGATTGCTACCAAGAGTCTCCATGTCTCCAATGGAACATATTTGGAGTAAATCAGAACGTCGACTCTGCTCCAGACCACAGGGTCCAACATCGCTATCTTCTCTGGTTTCGACTTTTGAGGAAGAGTGGGCTGCCTCTCCTCAACAGAGTTTCAGACACCTCACTGAAAATGTACAGAGCAGAGTTCAACCTGTCATAAAGGTGGACACATTCATATTAACGTCTCATAAAGGTGAAGGGTGGACGGTCAAAAAGTTTCCGTTTGAAGGCGTCGCTGCAGCGTATATGCACCGTAGCGCGGCTCTGATGCGGGCGCGGATCAAAAAATTCAGGAATTTTATCCACAAAATTTTTCTGCGCTTACGTTTTACGTATTGTGCACGGTCTCCTTCGAAATACTTTCCTCCGAAATTGATACACCGCTCCCACCGTTGTTTCCATTTCGGGAAGCACTCTTGGTACGCCTTTTGCTGGATCGCGCGAAGCACCGTCTGCGAATTTTCTTTTATCTCGTCTATCGTTGCAAATCTTCATCCTTTCAACAGTGTTTTCAGCTTTGGGAATAAACAAATGTCCGCAGGGGCGAGGTGTGGAGAGTACGAATCGATCCTTCAGCTCTGGACAGATTGCGAGGTGAAGGTCTTTCTGGTCTTGAACCATGAGCCGTCGGACGAACTTGGCGCCAACACGATGCATTCCAAGACGCTGTGTCAGGATTTCATGTCATGACGCAACTGTAATGATACATTCTTCAGCAATTTTTCGGCCAGTCAGTCTTCGACTGGCATGCAAAATTTCGTTGGTGTTCCTATCAGCGTCGTCGGTAGACGTCGAAGGGTGTCCTGAACGAGGGTCATCTTTAACTTCCGTGCGGCCATTTTTAAACTGTGTGAACAATTCATTCATAGCACAGAGTACGGTTTAAGTACTCACCGCCGTGGGCTTCCTGTATCATTTGTTGTGCCTCTGAAAAGGTTTTCTTGAGTTTCACGCAGATGTTTATGAAGACGCATTGCTCCTTTAGATCTACCATGTCGAAATTCGCAAACGGTGCGAGACAACGTTCTACTCAATATAGCACTGAATAATAATAACTAACAGACATACAACAATGAAACTTTCGGCAGTTACAGGTTAAACACAGCCATATTCAGGGAGGGCAACCGCATTTCGCTCCAACACACCATTGGCGCGAAATTACGAATGTTGCGGAATTTTTTGGACAGACCTCGTATAAGCACGAAGATGTAGGCAAGGGATTAGTGTAGCTACCTCGTCTTTCTGGTGTGCGTACAGTAAATGCGGAAACATGAACCGTAGCGATGTTGTTACCAAATGCGTCCAAACAGGACCAGAGTGCTGCTATTCTTTTCTTGGCTGCCGAAGGACAAACACTGGTAGACATCATCGGAGAATGAAGGACGTGTACGTGGCAGCATGTCCGTCGAAAAGCACTGCTGTGGAATGGTGCGACAAGTTCCACGCTGATCGCGATTCGACACAATACGGTAGTCGATCTGGGACGCCCTTTGCTTATTGATTTCAAGCAACCTGGTGTCTCCATCTCAGGGGACCTCTACTGCGCAACGTTGGAGAATTTACAATGTCAGTTAAGGCGAAACGTCCCTGAAATGTGCGACAAGGGGTCTATTGCTTCACGATAACGCACGTCGGCATATCGCAAATGTCGTACCGCAAAAGTTACGCCAGCTCTACATCTACATCTACATCTGCGTCTACATTTATACTGCGCAAGCCGCCCAACGGTGTGTGGCGGAGAGCACTTTACGTACTACTGTCATTACCTCCCTTTCCTGTTCCAGTCGCCGGCCGCGGTGGTCTCGCGCTTCTAGGCGCGCAGTCCGGAACCGTGCGACTGCTACGGTCGCAGGTTCGAATCCTGCCTCGGGCATGGATGTGTGTGATGTCTTTAGGTTAGTTAGGTTTAAGTAGTTCTAAGTTCTAGGGGACTGATGACCACAGCAGTTGAGTCCCATAGTGCTCAGAGCCATTTTGAACCTGTTCCAGTCGCGTATGGTTCGCGGGAAGAACGACTGCCGGAAAGTCTCCGTGCGCTCTCGAATCCCACTTATTTTACATTCGTGATCTCCTCGGGAGGTAGAAGTACGGGGAAGCAATATATTCGATACCTCATCCAGAAACGCACCCTCTCGAAATCTGGACAGAAAGCTACACCGCGATGCAGAGCGCCTCTCTTGCAGAGTTTGCCACTTGAGTTTGCTAAACGTCTCCGTAACGCTATCACGCTTACCAAATAACCCTGTGACGAAACGTTCCACTCTTCTCTGGATCTTCTCTATCTCCTCCGTCAACCCGACCTGGTACGGATCCCACACTGATGAGCAATACTCAAGTATAGGTCGAACGAGTGTTTTGTAAGCCACCTCCTTTGTTGATGGACTACATTTTCTAAGGACTCTCCCAATGAATTTCAACCTGGCACCCGCCTTATCAACAATTAATTTTATATGATCATTCCACTTCAAATCGTCTCGTACGTATACTCCCAGATATTTTACAGAAGTAACTGCTACCAGTGTTTGTTCCGCTATCATATAATCATACAATAAAGGATCCTTCTTTCTATGTATTCGCAATACATTACATTTGTCTATGTTAAGGGTCAGTTGCCACTCCCTGCACCAAGTGCCTATCCGCTGCAGATCTTCCTGCATTTCGCTGCAACTTTCTAATGCTGCAACTTCTCTGTACACTACAGCATCATCCGCGAAAAGCCGCATGGAACTTCTGACACTATCTACTAGGTCATTTATATATATTGTGAAAAGCAATGGTCCCATAACACTCCCCTGTGGCACGCCAGAGGTTACTTTAACGTCTGTAGACGTCTCTCCATTGAGAACAACATTCTGTGTTCTGTTTGCTAAGAACTATTCAATCCAGTCACACAGCTGGTCTGATATTCCGTAGGCTCTTACTTTGTTTATCAGGCGACAGTGCGGAAATGTATCGAAAGCCTTCCGGAAGTCTAGAAAAATGGCATCTACCTGGGAGCCTGTGTCTAATATTTTGTGGGTCTCATGAACAAATAAAGCGAGTTGGGTCTCACACGATCGCTGTTTGCGGAATTCATGTTGATTCCTACAGAGTAGATTCTGGGTTTCCAGAAACGACATGATACGCGAGCAAAAAACATGTTCTAAAATTCTGCAACAGATCGATGTCAGAGATATAGTCTTCATCTTTCCCCATGTGATTATCGCTCCTTCGGTACATTAAGGAAGGGTTTGAAGTGACGACTATCCGTCGAGGACGTGCAGCAGGCAGTTATGGACGTCTCGCTGCAGTTGGACACAGTGTTTTACCCTAATGGGATCTTCAACCTGGTGCGTCAGTGGGATAACTGCCTTAATGCTCGTGGCTATTTCGCCTGATTGACATACCGACTCTGATGATGAAGTCTTCTCGTCTATCAGGCAAGTCAAGGCGTCGTTCTGCGGTATCGTTTCAACAAATTTCCTACTAGTCATCTTCAGGCGAAGAGTGAGGTTCTCTAAGGCGCTGCAGTCATGGGCTGTGCGGCTTGTGCCATCGGAGGTTCGAGTCCTCCCTCGGGCATTGGTGTGTGTGTTCGTCCGTAGGACAATTTAGGGTAAGTAATGTGTAAGCTTAGGGACTGATGACCTTAGCAGTTAAGTCCCGCAAGACTTCACACGCATTTGAACATTTTTTGAGTGAGATTCGTGTCCTGTCTGGTTGTTTATAGCTACTGGACCGCAGGCTCCTCTGCCTCGTCTGCATCGACAGACTGGCGTCTCGTGTCGAATCACGATCAGCACGGAACTTGGCGCACAATTCCACAACGGTGGTTTACGATAGCCATGCTGCCCCGTACACATCCTTTGTTCGCATGCGAAACCGACGAAGGCAGCGGACGGAACGGACAGGCCCCTGCAGGAGGCGACGCCCGCACCCTGCAGCACGCAGGGAGCCCCCACCTCCACCGGCCACGACTCCCCTCCCCCCTCCCCCCCCCCCACCAAGGACCGCTACACCCCTTGCGGAGGAGCGCGATTGATGCTGCCGACGCAGACGAGGCAGAGGAGTCTGCAGTCCAGCGGCTATAAGGAACTGGACAGGACACGTACCCGACACTTTGCCTGAAGATGACAAGTAGGAAACTTGTCACAGAACGACGCCTTGACTCGGCTGCTAGCCCGAGAAGAGCTCATGATCGGGATTCGCCGAGAAATTCTAATTGGCATACCGATTCGGAATTGTACGGCCTTATAACGGAAACCTTTCGATCGCCCCTTAAAGATGGTTCAAATAGCTCTGAGCACTATGGGACCTAATATCGAAGGTCATCAGTCCCCTAGAACTTCGAAATACTTAAACCTAACCAACCTAAGGACATCACACACATCCATGCCCGAGGCAGGATTCTAACCTGCGACCGTAGCAGTCGTGCGGTTCCGGACTGAAGCGCCTAGAACTGCTCGTCCACCGCGGCCGGCCTCTTAAAGATGTCCGGATACTTTTGACCAGATAGCTTAGTGGCTCAGGAAACGGAAGACATTAAGAACTTACCTACAATCATACGGATCAACTAAGGGAAGATTGAACAGTGAGATGTGCGGTGAGTATACCTTCGTCTGCCTCGTAGCCGTAGCCGTACTCGCCGTCGCGGTCCTCGTAGTCGTCGTACTCGTGGTGGCCGTGGCGCGGGCTGGGCGGCCGCGCCCTCCTCCTGTGGAGCGGCCTGGGGCGCTCGTCCTTCCTGTCCTGGGCGCCGAACTGCGAGCCCAGCTCCATCGTCTTCGTCTCCGTCGTCGCTTCGTCCCGCTGCAGGTACTGGCCGGAGTACCGACTGCGGAAGAAGTCGCCGCCGTAGGCGAGCGGCGAGAATTCTGCCGAGTCCGCCTCCTGGTCGGCCACGTCGTTGGTGAGCAGGTGGTCCGGGTAGGAGGAGCCGGCGCCGCCGTAGCTGCGGCCCGACGTGGCCGGTTGCCACGGAGAGCCCGCCGTGGCGGGCAGCGGGGCGTGCGTCGTGATGTTGGGACTGAGAGTCGGCAGGGCCGCCGCGAGGCACGCCCACAGCGACACCAGCGCTGCTGTCAGCATCGCGCCTTGATAGGGACGAACCTGTCGGCAAACGATGGTTCTTTGAAAAGTTCACTGTATCACCAGCAGATGGCAGCGACAGCGCAACAACGTACCTGCGTATACTGACTTAGCAAATGTCATGGGTTAGTGGGGCACAGATGGCGCAAGTTTGTTGTGTGCACACCAGCACAGATGGTGCATGTGTATTGTACGCACACCACACTCCGTACCTGCCATCTGCAGTTATACCGGATGGTCCATTGATAGTGACTGGGCCAAATATCTCACTAAATAAGCGCCAAACGAAAAAACTACAAAGAACGAAACTTGTCTAGCTTGAAGGGGGAAACCGTATGGCGCTATGGTTGGCCCGCTAGATGGCGCTGCCATAGGTCAAACGTATATCAACTGCGTTTCTTTAAATAGGAACCCCCAATTTTGTATTACATATTCGTGTAGTACGTAAAGAAATATGAATGTTTTAGTTGGACCACTTTTTTCACTTTGCGTTAGATACAGCTGTAATAGTCACAAACGTATAAGTACGTGGTATCATGTAACATTCCGCCTATGTTAAAATGGACCGTTTACCAATTGCGGAAAAGGTCGATATCATGTTGATGTATGGCTATGGCGATCAAAATGCCCAACGGACGTGTGCTATGTATGCTGCTCGGTATCCTCGACGATATCATCCAAGCGTCCGAACCAGCCGCGCGGGATTAGCCGAACGGTCTGTGGCGCTGCAGTCATGGACTTTGCGTCTTGTCCCGGTGGAGTTTCGAGTCCTCCCTCGGGCATGGGTGTGAGTGTTTGTGCTTAGGATAATTTAGGTTAAGTAGTGTGTACCCTTAGCGACTAATGACCTTAGCAGTTAAGTCCCATAAGATTTCACACACATTCCCCAAGAATCAGAACCGTTCGCCAGATAGTTACGTTATTTAAGGAAACAGGAAGTGTTCAGCCACATGTGAAACGTCAGCCACGACCTACAACGTATGATGTTTCCTAAGTAGGTGCTCTAGCTGCTGTCGCGGCTAATCCGCACATCAGTAGCAGACAAATTGCGCGAGAATCGGGAATCGCAAAACGACGGTTTTCAGAATGCTACATCAACATCGATTGCACTCGTACCGTATTTCTATGCACCAGGAATTGCATGGCGACGACTTTGAACGTCGTGTACAGTTCTGCCACTGGGCACATGAGAAATTACGGGACGATGACAGATTTTTTGCACGCATTCTATCTAGCGACGAAGCGTCATTCACCAACAGCGGTAACGTAAACCAGCATAATATGCACTATTAGGAAACGGAAAATCCACGATGGCTGCGACAAGTGGAACATCAGCGACCTTGGCGGGTTAATGTATGGTGCGGCATTACGGGAGGAAGGATAATTGGCCCCATTTTATCGATGGCTATCTAAATGGTGCAATGTATGCTGATTTCCTACGTAATGTTCTACCGATGTTACTACAAGATGTTTCACTGCATGACAGGATGGCAATGTACTTCCAACATAATGGATGTCCGATACATAGCTCGCGCGCGGTTGAAGCGGTATTGAATAGCATATTTCATGACAGGTGGATTGGTCGTCGAAGTACCATACCATGGCCCGCACCTTCAGCGGATCCGACGTCGCCGGATTTCTTTCTGTGGGGAAAGTTGAAGGATATTTGCTATCGTGATCCACCGATAACGCCTCACAACATGCGTCAGCGCATTGTCAATGCATGTGCGAACATTACGGAAGGCGAACTACTCGCTGTTGAGAGGAATGTCGTTACACGTATTGCCAAATGCATTGAGGTTGAGCATTTATTGCATTAATGTGGTATTTACAGGTAATCACGCTGTAAAAGCATGCGTTCTCAGGAATGATAAGTTCACAAAAGTACATGTATCACATTGGAACAACCGAAATAAAATGTTCAAACCTACCTACGTTCTGTATTTTAATTTAAAAAACCTACCTGTTGCCAACTGTTCGTCTAAAATTTTGAGCCATATGTTTGTGACTATTACAGCGCCATCTATCACAATGCGAAACAAGTGGTCCAACTAAAACATTCATATTTCTTTACGTACTATACGAATATATAATAAAAAAGGGGGTTCCTATTAAAAAAAAACGCAGTTGATATCCGTTTGATCTATGGCAGCGCCATCTAGCGGACCAACGATTGCGCCATCTGGTTTCCCCCTTCAAGCTGGACAAGTTTCGTTCTTTGTAGTTTTTTCGTTTGACGCTTATTTCGTGAGATATTTGGCCCGGTCACGATCAATGGACCACCCTGTATAGGAGACCTTCTGAGAGGTGTCTGTGCAAGTGATTTATGTGACATGCAACGTCGTCGTAAACTGACACTGTTCGAACGATTGAGAATTCCTTGTGCATCCCTATTATTCTTTCATACGGCTTACAGCAATCTGCTACGTTCCTAGCTTGGCGTCTTTGAACTAGTTCTGCTCTCATGCCTGCTTGTTAAAGATTCGCAACTCTGGAGTAGTACTCTCGAGTACCTGGTGTCAACTGTTTCCTTTAAACCGTATCACGGTTCGCCAGGATTCTCTCCCAAGAATTCTAAGTCGTTCCTTTGTGCAGTCAGATTTGGCCGATCAAAACATTTGCGACGCCTGTGGTTTTCCCCACGTTCCAATTCAGTCCAAGAATATACCACCATCATATCGAAACGCACAATGTGCCTGCGTTTTGCATGATTCAGTCGGCTAACCACTTGGAGATCCTCAATGGGGTCCTTTTACATTCTGCTAAGTGACGGTTACTTTGTCTCAGAAAAGCATGTAGCATTTTCTGTAGTCCTTCATATTACCCACAACCCATCACGTGCCCATACTTACATTGACGGAAAAAATATCGCAACACCGAGAAACAAGTAATGTAGAGTAATGAAATTTCGGGAACACATTTGTCTAGGTAACATATTTAAGTGATTAACTCTGCAAGATCACATAATAATGTAAGTGAAAGAAAAACGGTTACAAATGTAAAATGCTGGTACATTAATAGCCGGGGTAGCTGCCAAAATGTTGAATGTAAGCGTACAAACGTACATTCATGGTTTAGTACCTGTGGTAGTTGTTAGTTTGAGGGTTACAGTTCCATGCTTGTTGCCTGTGGGCCTGTGGGCCAATACAGAGACGGTTAACGAAGTTTGTTGATGACGCTGGAGTTGTCGTTCGATGATGTCGCATACATACTCGATCGGGCACATACACATATCTGGTGATCGAGCGGGCCAAGACAACGAAACGTGATGACACTCTGTAGAGCATGTTGGATTACAACAGCGGTATGTGGGCGAGCGTTATCCTGTTGGAAAACATTCTCTGGAATGCTGTTAATGAATGGCAGCGAAATAGGTCGAATCACCAGATTTACGTACACACTTGTAGTCAGGGTGCGTGGGATAAACATGAGTGTGTTCCTGGTATACTACGAAATCGCATTCCAGACCGTGACTCTGTCCAGTGTGCCTAAGCCGCAGAGAGGTTGACTGCAGGACCTGGCCGTCTTCCAACTAACAAACGGCCATCACTGGCAGCGAGGCAGAACCAGCTTTCATCAGGAAACCCAATAGACTTCCACTAGACCCTAAAAAGAGCTCTGGTTTGACACCACTGATGTGGTGGTGTGGGGTCAGCGGAATGCACGCTGCAGGGGGTTCCGGCATGGAGCTGTGTAACTGTGATGTCAGCTGCTGCTCAAATTCCTGCTGCTGACGCACTACGATGCGCCAGAGCCATACGTCGAACATGACGGTATTCCCTCTCGGTAGTCCCACGTGGGCGTCCGGAGCCCGGTCTTCTTGCTACCGTACCTTCCCGTGACAACCGCCGCCAGAAATCGTGTGTAGTGGTTACATTCCTGCCAAGTCTTTCTGCAGTACTGCATAAGGATCATCCAGCTTCTCATAGACCTATTACACGACCTCCTTCAAACTCAGTGAGGTGCTGATAACGGCATCTTTGTCGCCTTAAAGACATTCTTGACTAATATCAGATAATTGTGAGAGTGTTGCCAATGCAGAATTTTGTACACTAACTGACCTCTCGATTATGTCCTATAGATGTTCGATGGGATTCGTATCGGGAGATCTAGGTCGCCAAATCTTTCGCCCGAATTGTCTAGAATTTTCTTCAGTAAATCGAGCACAATTGTGGCCTGGTGACATCGCGCATTGTCAACCATTTAAAGTCCATCGTCGTTTGGGAACACGAAGTCCATGAATGGCTGCAGATGGTCTCCGAGTAGCCGAACAAAACCGTTTCCAATCAATGATGGTTTCAGTTGGACCAGCGGACAAAATAAATTCCATGTGAAAGATCACACCATTATGGCACCACCACCAACTTGCACAGTCCCTTGTTGACAATTTGGGTCCATGGCTTCGTGGGGTCTGCGTCACACTCGAACACTGCCATCAGTTCTTACCAACGGAAATCGGGATTCATTTGACAAGGCCACGGTTTTCCGGTCCACTAGGTCCAACCGATATGGTCACGAGCCCAAGAGGGGCGCTGCAGGCGACGTCATGCTGTTAGCAAAAGCACTCGCGTTGGTCGTCTGCTGCCATAGCCCACTGACGCCACATTTCACCGCACAGCCCCAACGAATATGTTCGCCGTATGTGCCATATTGTTTTCTGCGGTTATTTCGTGCAGTGTTTCTTGTCTTTTAGCACTGCCGATTCTACGCAAACCTCGGTCGTTAAGTGAAGGCGGTCGGCCTCTGCGTTGTCCATGGCGAGGGGTAATGCCTGGAATTTCGCGATCTCGGTGCACTCTTGATACTGTGTATCTCGGAATACTGAATTCCCTAACGTTTACCGAAATGTCTCACGTGTGTAGCTCCAACTGTCTGTCCCCGTTGAAAGACTATCAATTCCCGTCGTACGACCATAATCACGTGGGAAATATTTTCACATGAATCAAGTGAGTACAAACGGTAGCTCCACCAGGAAATTGCCCTTTTATACCTCGAAAACGCGATGCCACCGCCATCTATATATGTGCATATCGCTGTGCCATGACATTACACATAGCCATGTTACACGCTACAATTTGGAGTCCTCTGGCGTTTGCGAAGCGCGAAAGGCGACCGAGTAATGTGCATGACATGTAGTACATCAGCCGATACTGACAACAGAATAAAAAATTCGGAGGCATTACTTTTCAGCACACTCTCGTAACTCAGGCTTTAGCTTGGCAGCCGTTCAGTTGCCTCATTTTGGGTTCTGAACACGCATCTTACTCACACACACCTATCGTGATATGCATATTTATAATCATTTTTGTCTTCATTTCAACAGTTAGTGAGAAGAAACACAAACAGTAACTACACAATTAAAACACAAGCAATGCTGGCTGTAGAAATTTGAGCCCTTGGGCAGCACTTACATTCTATTCGTACTCCCCAAAGAAGGAAATCACTGTTTGATACTGGAAGTGCCAATCAATACAAACAATCAAACTTCCTGGCAGATTAAAACTGTGTGCCGGACCGAGACTCGAACTCGGGACCATTGCCTTTCGCGGGCAAGTGCTCTACCGATTTTTTTTTTAGCATTAAATCTCAGACCCAGCCGGGAATCGAACACAGGCCCTTAGGATTGAGATTCTGTCGCGCTGAACACTTTTTTTTTCTGTCATTCTGTGGCGCTGACCACTTTTTTTTCCATTCGGTGTAACAGTAACAAACATAAACTGCTTCTAGCATTTTTTGTTTAAATATATAAGACGATGACTTCATAAAATAAAAATTTTCTGGGAAACGTAAATAAGTGGACTTTTTTTTACATAATAGTGAAAAAAATAAAATAAAATATCCTGCTTCTGTCAGTACAAAACAATAACGTTCTACGTTCCTCTTTTAGGCGCGTACCTCCCTAATCCCGTCATACCTCGCGTTGGTGTCGGGTACGTCTTCACGTGTGTTTGTGGATCCTCTCCACTGTCCTGGTCCTTTCTTGTTCTGATACTTATAGACAATAATTACATTCTCCTACCCGGGACACCCCAACTGGGTGGGGGATCAAGCAAGGCACTCCCTAAAAAATTTGTGTAATATGTTCGATATCTCGGATGTCTCATAAGCTGTGAGTGATGTTCCTGTAGTAAGGCCCTAAAGTCAAGCACATTCTTACTGCCGTCTCGGAAAAGATAACGCACAGTCAGACCTCGAATCCAAGTCACTGCGTTTGTCTTGGTTCGGGGATAATATGTCCTATCTGGGAGAAGTAGTGTGCGTGGTTCTATTGTTTGCGGCCCCACCCGAAGGAGGAAGGCGATCATTTTTTTGACCAAACACCATACGTCCGCCGAAGGACCGCATATCAGGCGATGCTCCTCAGTGTCTATAACATTGTACTGCTGAGCTACCTAAGCACGACTCACGCCCCGTCCTCACAGCTTTAGTTTCGTCAGTACCTCGTCTCCTACCTTCCAAACTTTACAGAAGCTCACAGTTTTAATCTGCCAGGAAGTTTCATATCAGCGCACACTCCGCTGTAGAGTGAAAATTTCATTCTAGAAACAACCCCCAGGCTGTGGCTAAGAAACGTCTCCGCAGTATCCTTTCTTTCAGGAGTGCTAGTTGTGCAAGGTTCGCAGGAGAGCTTCTGTAAAGTTTGGAAGGTAGGAGACGAGGTACTGGCGGAATTAAAGCTGTGAGGACGGGGCGTGAGTCGTGCTTGGGTAGCTCAGTCGGTAGAGCACTTGCCCGTGAAAGGCAAAGGTCCCGAGTTCGAGTCTCGGTCCGGCACACAGTTTTAATCTGCCAGGAAGTTTCATATCAGCGCACACTCCGCTGTAGAGTGAAAATTTCATTCTAAATACAAACAATGTTCAGTTCTAGAAGCTGTGCAGAAGACCAGCTAGTACTGTCCTTCTAAGCAGGTCTGTACGTCTCTGCAGGGAGGACGGTGCCATGGTTTCCATAAGAAGAGATGCTGTTACTCGTTGGATCTCACCGAAATGGAAAGACAGCCGTAGCTAATGGTGTGAAGCGTTGTGAAAATTGGACAATGCGGAATCTGCTTAAGTCCTTTCGCTCCCACTTTGCCGATGCAGCATTCACTTCTGATGCTGTTGGATTTTTTTTCCTTTCAGTGACAAAATGCAATTGGTAGTTAAGAATCCACTCATGTACGAATAGCCGCAAAAGTGAGTTAAATTTAGGTAGGAAGAAAATGCAAACATGTATGATATTAAATGCACAACTGTACCTCTTTCCTCATGCAGTGATAAGCCGAAAAATTAGGACCACCTGCTTAGTAGCACGCTGATCCACCAGCAGCGATTGTGCGAGGCATGGATTCAACAAGTTCTCTTCCGGAGGTATGTCACACCAGATGTCTTACCACACGTCACGCAATTCCCGTAAAGTACGGGCTGGTGGTTTGTGAGCACGAAACGGGTGAGCGTTAGAGTCCCAGATGCGTTCCATGCGGTTCAGATCAGGCGAAGTTGCTGGTCAAAATGTCAACCTGGGTTCATTTTCGTGCTCAGAACCACTACAGCACGTTTCTACTCTTGAGGCACGGGCAGTTACGCCGCTGGAAGATCCATCGCCGTTGCGGAAGACATCCTGCGTGAAGTGCTGCAGGAGGTTCGCAGTAATGTTCACGTAGTCCTTAGATGTCATGGTGTCTTCGATTACCACTACAGGTCCCATGGAACCCCAGGTCAATGGGTCACTGCAATTGATCAGACTATCAGGCAGTGAACATAACGTTTTGTCTCATTAATGTAGGTCCTCCACGACACAGTAGCGGAAGTTTTTCGTATGTATCATGGTAAACCACGTTTGTCGTTTTTATATATTTATTTTATTTACACCTGTAGTTCCGTAGGACCAGTCGAGGAGCAAATCCCCAACGTCATGGAACGTGTCAGTATACGAAATTACAACGTAAAAGTAACAACAGACAAAATAAAATGTTTATGAACCCAAAAAGTTAAGCCATAAGTTTAAGTAAACGCAATCAACATTATAACGTAAGAATCAGCTAAATTTTTCAAGGGACTCCTCAATAGATTAGAAGGAGTGACCCATGAGGAAACTCTTCATTTTAGATTTGAAAGCGCGAGGATTACTGCTAAGATGTATACCACTGTGGGTATGCTAAAGCCACAGGTAGCCGATTGAATTCTGGCGATGAAGATAGTTTCATCTATAGTATGAGGGGCAGTCAAATAAAAATGAGACAGATGGGAAAAGTAAGTAAGCTTTTTACTTTAAATTAATTACGAGGGCCAAGTTCCGACCCGTAGCGAAATGGAAACCACTGTGAAAATCAAAAATATTTTATCTGCGACAGTCAGCTACAGCTCCCAGCTACTTCTCTACATAGTCGCCGCTCCGACTTAGACATTTGTCGTAGCGTTGTACCAACTTTTCAATACCCTCATCATAGAAGGCAACTGCCTGTGATTTACGCCAATTCTCTGCGCTGGTCTACAAGTCGCTGTCCATGCTAAAATGTTGCCTTCATAGCCAGCAGTTAATGTGAGCAGATATGCTCTGGCGCCTTTGGGTTTGGAGACGTGAGCTGCATTGCGGATTTTGGCTTTGGAAGAAGACGCCAAATGGATGTGTATGAGGTATAGGGCATGTCTGTATCGAAAAGAACGTGGCGTGTGTTCTATACACTCTCATCAGATATTGGAATTGCAATAATCAGAAAACTTTTACGACTACATGAGATGAAGAGAGAAACGTTGTATTACATACCTTACATTAAAAACAATATTACAAAACTAAAAAAAAAAACAGAAAATGTGAGTCAGTAAGCCTTCGATGACTCTTTCAGTGTATGTGTGAAACACAAATATAAAATTTCAGAATAAGATATTGTGAAGATATGAAGGACCGAAAACTGGAAACACATGTATCACAATTGCAACCCACCGTATATGACAGAATCACCGCACCCACTGTCATAAAAAGACCAGTATTCAAAAATAATAATTCGTAGACAGCTGGTGTCCATCTACCACAAATCAAGAAACCAGTAACTTTAAGCATAAGATACTCTAACCAGAAGAAATCATTTTTCTGAGGCTACAATTTACGCCCAAAACGTCCGATAAATATTTTGACTACTGCTTTCCAATAAGCTGCGACCTCACTCCATAGATCCCGAGCTATATACCGATTGTGATATTTTTCATCCGCTGGATGTCTCAAACTCCTTCTTTCTCGGAATAATCACTTTCTCGCGTTCTATATTTGGTGTGTGAGAACCTTGCCCGATTTGACGGAGAGCACAGATTTGTAAAATGAAATTTTCACTCTACAGCGGAGTGTGCGCTGATATGAAACTTCCTGGCAGATTAAAACTGTGTGCCGGACCGAGACTCGAACTCGGAACCTTTGCCTTTCGCGGGCAAGTGCTCTACCAAATGAACTACCCAAGCACGACTCACGCTCCGTCCTCACAGCTTTACTTCTGCCAGTACCTCGTCTCCTACCTTCCAAACTTTACAGAAGCTCTCCTGCGAACCTTGCAGAACTAGCACTCCTGAAAGAAAGGATATTGCGGAGACATGGGTTAGCCACTGCCTGGGGGATGTTTTTAGAATGAAATTTTCACTCTCCCGAGTTCGAGTCTCGGTCCGGCACACAGTTTTAATCTGCCAGGAAGTTTCAGCACAGATTTGAATTACACCGGTTGTCGTCCGAAGTAGGTTGGGGCGATGAGACCACTGCACTATGACCGTGTATACACTAGTGTACTGAAAAAGATCGGACCTCTACGGCCGATGACGATCGCCGGAGGAATCCATCGATGTCGCTGCTTCCGTAATAATCGGGGCCAGAAGTGATGGCTCGTGACTCTTTCACTACGCGCAATACATACACCCGGAAGCACAAATTCTGCGACGGCTACGCACACGGAACAACCTCATTAGCTTGTGCGCTCACCGGGACTGTGTGTGAGTTTGAGGGTCTGAATGGAGCACGCGGTGACGTCAGCAATTAGAAGTGTCGCATTTAGCGGAGCAGAGGAAGAAAGCCCGAAAGAAGTGAATAGCCAGCGGCGGCGGTGGGCGCCGTTAGCCGTTGTGCTCGCAAGAAGCGGACGTCTGCCCACTGCTGAATGGCCAACGTGACCGCTCGTGCCGTCTGGTGTGTGTGTGTGTGTGTGTGTGTGTGTGTGTGTGTGTGTGTGTGTAGAGGGGAGGGGGGGAGGAGGGTTGGAGCTGCAGACAGAGCCGCGACAGATCCGGCCCCCTCACATCACACTCAGCTTCCGTTGGTCGCTCCTCTCTTGTCTCCGCCCCTCACTTCCCTTGACCCGATTACCAACTTGTCTCGCGATGCGCGGCTTAAACATCTGGGCCACATACAATCACCGCTGGGATGGTTCCTTAGAGACCCGCCTGCCTTCTCAGCGTCCCTGTTTTTTAAGTCAACGGATTTTCGTCTGATTTCCTGCCACTCTACATCTTTTTTTCCGAGCCATTGCTAATCCTGGGCAAAATATAGATGGGCTTCAATGCCATTAATGTAAAAGATTACTTGGTAGTTAAACGTCTGGTTAAATCCGCAGGACAGAACAGGTAGTTGAAATTGTGGAAAGGGGCCAAAAGTGAGCGGCTGTCAGTTAACTCGAACACTTGTAACTTTATTTAGTTGCCCAAACATTACAGCGCAAATTTCCGAGCTTAACTATCGTCTGAATATGTCACACAATCTTATGACATAAGGGCACAACCTCTTTAACTTTTCAAACGGCTGAAGGCCCATGATGTAAAACACAAATACAATAAATTTTCAAAAGCCAGAAAGCGCAAGGTTTTATCCTTAAATAATATTTCAAATGATGCTGAAGGCCCAAACAATCTAAGACTTGACAAGTAAGGAATTGTAATTTTAAAATGACTGAAGGGCCATGATTTAAAAACACAACTACAATAAATTTTCAAAGGCAGAAGGATCAAAGCTTTATCCTTAAATAATTTTGAAAAAAAAAGCTGAAGGCCCAAACAATCTAAGACTTAACAATATGGAATTTTACCTTTAAAATGGCTGAAGGCCCATGATTCAAAACACAACTAGAGTAAATTTCACAAGGCAGAAAGCCCAAGGCTTTATCCTTAAATAATTTTTTTTTAAATGAGGCCGAAGGCCTAATTAATCTAAGACTTAGCAAGTAAGGAATTTTAATTTTAAGACGACTGAAGGCCCATTACTGAAAATCACAACTACAACAAATTTTCAAAAGGCTGAAGGCCCAAAGGCTTATCCAAAAAATATTTTAAATGAGGCTGAAGGCCCAAACAGTGCAAGACTTGACAAGTAAGGAACTTTCAATTTTAAAATGGCTGAAGGCCCATTATTTAAAACTCAACTAAAAGCATACAAATTCAAACCATCAGCTACGAGCCATTAAAATACACAATCAAACACCAATAAGAAAAGGCAGTACAGCCAGCGTCGCTCAGAAGTTTCCGGGGGTCGGTCTGCACTTGAAATATTAACATTCACTTAGAGGAGACAGGTAGTCCGCCCCACTGTATCCGACCCGCCGGCAACACAACCAAGAGACAGTCAACGGACCCACCGACAAGACGACTTGCTTTCCTCCCGACCAGTACACAAGGAAGTCCAAAGAAAAACGTGAAAGGCGTAGCCACCCACAACCAAGTATGCATAATCTGTCAAAACTACACACACGTGTTGGTCAGCAACAACAAGGTGGGGAAAGGACGCTGCCTGTATTTTACGTCAGCGGACAGGGCAGGAAACCGGAACGCTAACGGCCACATGGCAGAAAATTCCGCTGGTGCACTTGGACTTCAAATAATAAAAATACAGCTAAACTCCACCGGATGGTGGCCAAACTTTCGTCAATCGAACACTCGCTGTTGCTCACAGGAATACCCCCAACAGCCAACCATGAAAACTAACAGCACAATCGAACAGACTGGCTTCGGTAATTAAATCACCATTCAACTTTGATGTCCTGGGTCGGTGAGCCACGAACCTCGTAGCAATCGGAGCAGCGGAGATTTCCTGGCTGATCCACACTAACCGACCGGCTGCCGCACACCGGCAAGCCGCAGACTGTCACCACCAGACCGAAGATAGTACACAATGCCAATATTGATACACACCGCTGCTGCCACACGTAGAAAGAGGAAGAATTACGGCATAACCGCAATAACCGCAGGAAACCAAACGCAGAGTAACAGTCAAGGTTTAAAACAATGCATAAGCCGGTGCCAGCACAGCACAGGTAGTACCACATTGCCATAACTATTGGGATCGGGAACATATTCATAAATACTGTGACAGGAAGATGGTATGCTCAAAATGAGGAAATGAAGATCATATAAGAAAGAACTGCAACAAGCAAGTCGCGTTTATTCCTTGCCTCAACAGTGGCAAGAAATCTTTACAGTTCCCCAGGTAGGAACTGCCGCACTTGCAAAATGCTGGAACAGCGATTAATTTCCTGCACTGACTATGGCTGATGGCATCATTGCGTCAAGGATACATAAAAAGAAGTCCCTGAGCAAAAGAAACCACAACCAGGGTTCTCTATAGACAATAGACTTTGGACAGCAAGTGGGGCGTCCAGTAATGGTGCAGGAAGATAAAGAACAGAGTTGCACTACGAGTAGTACAATCATGAGAACGACTTCCGCATTATAAGCACAAGAGATTCCTCCTAGGGGGATTGGGAAGGGATTTATGATGCAGCTTGCATGTTTGGAGCAGCCGGCCGTCTTTACTACCGTGTTGTGGCACGTGGTACGCGTGGGGCACGAGCATGGCAGAAAAATCGCATTCCTGGTAGTGGAGGCTGTGGATAGAATACACAAGTCGATGAATCTCACCACTGACTCTGTAGTCCTGTAGGACCGTCTCCAAGATGTCTTTATAATAAGTAACAAAGATTTTAATCTGAATTAAATGTATAATCTAGCTGTCCTGGCCATGGTAGAATAGCAGCACCTGGTCAGAGTGCAATGAGCATTGTATTGTTTTGTATGGAACTGAGGACCTGGAAACGTCCCTCCGTAGCTCGCAGTGGTACACAATCCCACAACAGACTACAGCAGTCCAGTCACCCCACCGCCACCCCAAACCGAACCCAGGATTATTGTGCAGTTCGGCCCCCAGTGGCAGAGATGCCACAGATCACAATCTATCTTACCTTACAGAGCAGACAAGCCTACGAAGGCCCCGTTCCATGAAGATTTGTGGACGTCCAACAATTTAGCGGCTAGTGGTAGTTTCACTGTCCTTCTACCTCTTTCCGTAGATGCTCACGACAGTAGCGCGTGAACATTCGACCAGCTTCGCCGTTTTCGAGATACTCGTTCACAGGATCTGCCCTTTGTCTGGATAGCAATGTGCGGCTGTTTGCTGATGATGCTGTGGTGTACGGGAAGGTGTCGTCGAGTGACTGTAGGAGGATACAAGATGACTTGGACAGGATTTGTGATTGGTGTAAAGAATGGCAGCTAACTCTAAATATAGATAAATGTAAATTAATGCAGATGAATAGGAACAAGAATTCCGTAATGATTGAATACTCCATTAGTAGTGTAGCGCTTAATACAGTCACGTCGATTAAATATTTGGGCGTAACATTGCAGAGCGATATGAAGTGGGACAAGCATGCAATGGCAGTTGTGGGGAAGGCGGACAGTCGTCTTCGGTTCATTGGTAGAATTTTGGGAAGATGTGGTTCATCTGTAAAGGAGACAGCTTATAAAACACTAATACGACCTATTCTTGAGTTCTGCTCGAGCGTTTGGGATCCCTATCAGGTCGGATTGAGGGAGGACATAGAAGCAATTCAGAGGCGGGCTGCTAGATTTGTTACTGGTAGGTTTGATCATCAAGCGAGTGCTACGGAAATGCTTCAGGAACTCGGCGCGGAGTCTCTAGAATCGTTACAGAGCAAATTTAGAGAATCAGCATTTGAGGCTGACTGCAGTACAATTTTACTGCCGCCAACTTATATGTCGCGGAAAGACCACAAAGATAAGATAAGAGAGATTAGGGCTCGTACAGAGGCATATAGGCAGTCATTTTTCCCTCGTTCTGTTTGGGAGTGGAACAGGGAGAGAAGATGCTAGTTGTGGTACGAGGTACCCTCCGCCACGCACCGTATGGTGGATTGCGTAGTATGTATGTAGATGCAGAAGTCGCTTATTTCAATGGATTTCCCCATTTGCAGCTCATATCTTTACAAGGGTGATCCCCTTGCGTGTCTGCTCCGCTTACAGACTTTTGTTACGGCGTTACGTGCACGCAACGCCACCATGTAGAATTCAGCGTCGCGGTGGGCAGTGGGTTTTGGCTTATCAGGGTATGTGATACGAAGGGAGTACGCTCTGCCAAAACCTTCGCAGTGGTTTGCAGAGTGTGGATATAGACGTACATTGTGTGACAATAAAAGTGAAGCACCCAGAAGACGTGGTAGGATGTTATGACTTTGTGCACTACACGCAGTCGGCGAATATGTAAGCGATCAATGTTGCAGTTCCCTGTGCCAGGTAGAACGGCTACGAGATTGCATTCGTGCTGTTCGTATTTAGTGTTGTTGCTAGGTCTGTTACACGCCAACAGGTGGTCATATCCCTCAATCACACATGCAGTACCACAAAAGGTTGCTTGAAATCCAATCCGGTAGAATAACTTTACCACATCGTAGGAACAGCAACACCTCCTGTTCGAAGAGAAATAGCTTGAAGAGGAAAGAAAGAAAGACAGACAGTAGAGAAGGAAAGAATGCATCCTATGTATGGACACGAGACCCACCAGCAGTGACTGTGGTCAAGGAAGAGTTTCCCTACAACACCTTCGGCACTGCTGAAAAAGCTAGGTTTCATTAATGGAGGGCTACCACCTACCTTCCGCCATGCTGGAAGAGTTTCAGCCACTCTATCTTCTGACTTTGATGGGAAAGAGACGACTTGGTAGTTCCTCAATAGTTTGAGATTTGCTATTGGCTGATAAAAGATTAATTTGGCAAGGAGGGGCTCTAGTGAGCAAGATGATATCCAATGTGACTGTGAGAAAACCAGACTGTCCATCATGCTTCGTCGTCGACTGTGTCCAGCCTACAGCGCGCAAAACGAACTTCATCAAGGAACAGAAAATGCGTTGGAAGTGGACAAATTTTGGACAAAATTAATATAGTCATGAATGTGTATGATATGTATGTTTCTGATAAGACAATAACACTAGACATTTTAGGTGTATTATGGGCGAGAACGACGCCAGATGTTGAGTGATAATTGTGAAGGACGCGGAGATGTTTCGTACTCGTATGTAGCACGGTTATCAGCATCTGAAGTTTGGAAAGGGGCCTCATTATGGGTGTCCATGTGGCTGACTAGTCGAATCGCGCAATATCCAGAGTTATGAGGCATTCGGATGAGACAGTGGCCCTGTGTGGGACTCCATGGAAACGTGAGGACAGGCATACTCGCTCGGTCGACCACGTCTGACCACCACAGAGGATCGCCGAATTGTGCATCAGGCACATCGTGTCACCTTCAAATCCGGGCCTGCCATCAGACAACAAGCAAACGACTCCCTGCAACCTTTAGCCTGTACTGTCGGTTGGCGACTGGCTGCAGCCGGATTAGGGAAGTACCGTCCCATGCTTAGGCACAAACGGTTGCGTTTGGAGTGGTGCTGTGACCCAGGCTGTTTGGACTGCTAATGATTGTCGTCGAGTTGCGTTCAATGAGGAATTGCAACTCAACACTACTGGCCATTAAAATTGCTACACCACGAAGATGACGTGCTACAGATGCGAAATTTAGCCGACAGGAAGAAGATGCTGTGATATGCAAATGATTAGCTTTTCAGAGCGATCACACAAGGTTGGCGCCGGCGGCCACCCCTACAACGTGCTGACACGAGGAATGTTTCCAAACGATTTCTCATACACAAATGGCAGTTGACCGGTGTTGCCTGGTGAAACATTGTTGTGATGCCTCATGTAAGGAGGAGAAATACGCACCATCACGTTTCCGACTTTGATAAAGGTCGGATTGTAACCTATCGCGATTGGGGTTTATCGTATCGCGACATTGCTGTTGGGGTTGGTCGAGATCCAATGACTGTTAGCAGAATATGGAATCGGTGGGTTCAGGAGGGTAATACGGAACGCCTTGCTGGATCCCAACGGCCTCGTATCACTAGCAGTCGAGATGACAGGCATCTTATCCGCACAGCTGTAACGGATCGTGCAGCCACGTCTCGATCCCTGAGTCAACACATGGGGACGTTTGCAAGACAACAACCATCTGCACGAACAGTTCGACGACGTTTGCAGCAGCATGGACTATCAGCTCGGAGACCATGGCTGCGGTTACCATTGACGCTGCATCACAGACGGGAGCGCATGCGGTGGTGTACTCAACGATGAACCTGGGTGCACGAATGGCCAAACGTCATTTTTTAGGATGACTCCAAGTTCAGTTTACAGCATCATTATGGTCGCATCCGTGTTTGGCGACATCGTGGTGAACGCACATTGGAAGCGTGTTTTCGTCATCGCCATACTGGCGTATCACCCGGCGTGATGGTGTGGGATGCTATTGGTTACACGTCTCGGTCACCTCTTGTTCGCACTGACGGCACTTTGAACAGTGGACGTTACATTTCAGATGTGTTACGACCCGCGGTTCTACCCTTCATTCGATCCCTGCGAAACCCTACATTTCAGCAGGATAATGCACGACCGCATGTTAGAGGTCCTGTACGGGGCTTTCAGGATACTGAAAATGTTCGACTGCTGCCCTGGCCAGCACATTCTCCAGACCTCTCACCAACTGAAACGTCTGGTCAATGGTGGCCGAGCAACTGGCTCGTCGCAATACGCCAGTCACTACTCTTGATGAACCGTGGTATCGTGTTGAAGCTGCATGGGCAGCTGTACCTGTACACGCCATCCAAGCCCAGGCGTATAAAGGCCGTTATTACGGCCAGAGGTGGTTGTTCTGGGTACTGATTTCTCAGGATCTATGCACCCAAATTGCGTGAAAATGTAATAACATGTCAGTTCTAGTGTAACAGATTTGTCCAATGAATACCCGTTTATTATCTGCATTTCTTCTTGGTGTAGCAATTTTAATGGCCAGTAATGTACATTACCCTAGATGTCTATCGTTGGTGCCTATGGCGGCGACTTGGGATGAGATCCCATTGTTCTAACGAGTTGGAGAGGCACAGCCGGGTTACTTCTGATGTTATGTTGTGAGAACCATCGGTTATAGCTTCGGGTCACGGCTGATAGTGACTGAGGGAAGGTTGACGGTATAACGGTACATCACGGACATCCTGTGTCCTCAACCATTACCTTACACGCACAAGTATTTTGTTGCTATTTTTCAACAGGAGAATGCTCGTCCAGACATGGTATGTATCTCTGCGAACTGTGTACGTGGTAATGAGGTACTGCCGTGGTCACCAAATTCCGCAGATCTGTCCCTTATATATAGCATGTGCGGAGCCAGGTGGGACGTCACAAATTGGGGATAAGGTTTAGGAACTGTGAGAACAAGGCTGCAAAAATACTCTCATAGATATTAGAATGTGATGCAAAGAGCGCAATGTGTAAATAAAACAGCTCTCTCAAAGTGTGGTTTTAACCCTCATATTCTCCACATCGACGCAAATACAGCCAGTAAATGGACTTCCTGTGTTTTGTGCAAAAACGGTGAAATAATGATGTATGGGAATAGAGGGTTACCGTTAGTGAATATTAGGAAAAATCCGTTGGTCTTTTCATGAAAAAGTATAATGGGACAGGAAGCAGTGTAAGCTATTTCATTAGGGAAACACAGCCAAGGAGGGAAGAATTGGCTTCCCACATTCGAGCTATCGGCTTCCGCCTGCAAAACACATCAGAACGTCCTTCTTAGAACTGAATCACAACCATAAATCAATAAATCGCAACATCATAAGTCTCAGAACCCACTGATCAGCTGGAATGCTCGCTCGTTGTAGCACGGTATGGTGCATAGAAAGATCACCGCAAATAGCTTACTCTCAAAAGCAATACTCAAAAGAGGGGATGTGGTGGTGGTGGGGGGGGGGGGGGGGGAGTGGAACTTCAGGGACTTCTGCAACCCTATTCGATTTTCTTCATACTTACAGCATCGGGAGCTCAGTGCCAGGAAATCAGTTTTCTGATGCAGTACGGAGCAAGTCTTAAAAAAAAAGTCGCCTTTGGAAATTAGATTTCCATTCGTTGTTAACAGCAAAACATTTCGAACTCCTGAACAGATTTGCCGGTAGTTGAGGTCATAGCTTAACCGCAGAGGCATTGCTCCGAATCTCTTAGGTACTAACTTTGTTTTCATTTGTATTGAATATTTATTAACAAACATAAAGGTTGGTTAATAAATGTTGAATCATAACTTTTCAGTAGAAGGAACGCCTTTCTGTTTTCAATTATTAATCACATGAAAATGTGAGTATTCACAATGAATTAAAATTTGGCGCAAGAATGCGAACCCTCAAATAGAAAATCAGAATCTCATTTCGAGAGCCTGAACGGTATTATTGACGTACACGGTGTCCAGATGAAAGCTCCCTGATTTACAAATCGGTAAAAAAGTGAGAGATGGATACTTGCGGTTTGTGGCATCATATAAAGGAACTCAAAAAGACTCAACAGAGAGCCCAGTGGTTGGTACAATATTTGGAAACGAGAAACCATGCATCGCTGTCCAAACAAATTTTCAACCGAACTTCAAAGAGAACCACCAGACATAAAGCCGACTGAGTCTTGGTGTGTCAAGTTCCTCGCCGCTGGGAGTTATGCTCTAATAGAAAAGCACATCTGAGGAAATCAGAGAGACTATCCGAAGAAGCCAATGAAAGTCACTTCTCTGAGTATCAAGAGAGCTAAATATCCGTCGTTCGACCCTTGTTAAGGTGCTGCATGAACAACTTCAGCTGCAAGTTTACAAAGTTCAAACTGAGCAAGCAGTGAAACGAAACGGCTTGCAGCTTCGCAACGAATTTGTCAGTGAGATGTTGGACATAATAGGACAAAAAAACAGTATTCTGTTTTTTCCTTTGAAGAAGCAAACTTCCACACACGTGGGAAAGTTGGTCGGCTCAACGTTTGCATCTGGGGTTCGAAAACCCCAACAGTTTTTGGCAATGTGTAAGAGACAGCGAAACTAGGGATGTGTGGTGTGCGCTGATGAAAGACGACATTGTTGGATCATTTTCCTTCTCTGCACAAACACTAACAGAAATCGCTTATATGGACATGCTTGAGTAATCTTCTGTCCCTCAGGTTCTTTCCCTTCAGCCAAATGTTCCTCACCAAACGTTTCTACAGCAACGGATAGAACGTGATGGACCAACCAAGTGGTCACCGCGACCTCTGTACCTAGACTGTCTGGATTTCTTCCGCGGGTTTATGTGAATGACATTGTGTATGCCTCTTCTGTAAGTGACCATGGCGCTCTCCGCAGAGAAACTGGAGATACAATAGCCTCCATCACCACAGACATGCTCGTGCGCGTACGAGATAAAATAGACGTTTTACGAGTTATGGAAGGGGCCCGCGTAGAACTGTATTAATTTAATGTACAAAACGTTTTCAGTTTCTTTGCTTGATGACACCAATTACATGTATCATGCCTCATAGTTATTTTAAAGACATTTGAAATCAAGGAGGTTTCATGTGGCCTCCTTGCACACGACTTTTTCATTTCACTATAATGCCTACCACATGTCGACCAAATATTAATTTATTTGCACGTGATTAGTAACTAAAAACAGGAAGATTTTATCTAAAAAAACCTATGACTCAATGTTTGTTAAGTAACTTTTTCATTTGTTTATAAATATCGTATTACAATAAATGTAAAATGCAGGTTTCTACCTTCAAGATTCGAACCAATGACTTTACGATCACTAGATTTTCAAGCTACGTAGTTTTCTTTGAAATATTACCTCATTTACTTATGATTTTTGTGAAGCTGCTGGCTATTCTCTGTCACACGGTATTGTTTTTTCCAGCACTTTTAGTTCTGCATTCTTTAGATTCGTTAACCTTCAAACATCTTTTGTATACCAGTGCAGAGTCTTATAGGTAATCGACCATGATGAGTGGTAGACACATCTCTGAATTATAAAATCATTTCAGTCAGTTATAACTGTTCGAGCTCAGATACTTCCCTCATTATAAAGTGCCCCGGAGGAATTATCCTGATGGTTTGTCAACTGACATAAACCTAACCAGCGATAAAAATTCGTTTCTGTCATAGCAGTATTTTTTGTATTAGAATTAAGAAAACCAATACATGGCTCATCTTTAATCATCTCTATTACTATACAGCTAACGCCGCCTGTCTATCGGTTTCCAGGGGCAACAAAAATTTTATTTGCAGTACTTCAGTAATTACTGACCGAATTTGAAAATTTAAAATGCCTTCATAATCTACTCATAAAGACGTATCATCTTACGTTAAAGTTTTAAAGCAATAAGATAAATAATTTTTAAAAGTTTCATCGCACTACAATTGACTCACTTACAATTATTTGTTTTATAAATAATATGTATAATTAGTAATGCAGTAGCTTTGTATCTTCTTTAAAATAATAACATCCGTGTGTTTGTAGAATTACAGTATATTTGCATTTGAAATTCTTTGATTTGTGTTTTTAAATGTGCTAGAGAATGGAAAGTGTATATATGTACATAAACAAGTCTACTCATACCGTGCTTCATACCATCTACCCGCTACTGGAAACTGTAAGTTAGTTTTCTGTTTGTCAGACTTTTGTGAATTTATATTCACGATGTGCTGCTTTGTAATATACCGTTGTCATCTTACCAGAACCAGAATTAACTGAAATCTGAAAAAAAACCTGAAGTAGTCTGTCAGAGCACCTGACTATGAACCCCTTGGGACTTGTAAAGCATCGAGCATTGAAATAAAATCACGATTGTGAGTGAAGGGGACTATTCTTTATTTTACGAAAATAAGACAAGTATTGAAGTTACGGCAGCAGGACACAGAGAACATAACGACTTCTATCAAACTTTACATAACATTTCAAATCTTCTCGCAGATCCTCCCCTCCCCCTCCCCCCTAAAATAGTAAAGAAGGGAAAAAGAGTTTATTTCTCATTACATTTTCGCTGTACATGCAGTAAAACTTCAGCGTCAGGCATAATGTTTTAAATTTATTACATATTTACTACCAAATCTTTTCGCAACACATTTTGCAGACGGTATCTAAATGTACCACTGAAGACACCTGCAAATTTATATCATTATGAGGTACATATTCCAGGACATATGACGTCATAAACATCGAGATGTGAAAAGAAACTAGCTCTTCGTAAAACAGAGTGAAAATTAACTAGACTACACCCATACAGCGTATGATAATTTTTTTTCATTAGGTTGTGGGTGAATAATCCAAAACTAGTAAAACAAAGATAACTAGGGTTGTGCGTCTTAAACAATGTCTCACGACTTGTACGTGGCACGTTACCTAATTTGAAAAATAATCAGACAAGTGATGTTGTTTTGTACATGCAAGTTCGATTCTTTAAAGAATGAGGTGTGGGGCGGTTACTGGTACGCTGTCACTGCTACGAGCGGTGCACCACTGAAGACTAACAAATGTCGCCCACTGCTGATCGCGAGACGGCGAGCAGCAACTCCTCTCCACAAAACGTGGACCGCCAACTCACGTAATTGTTGCGACCTCGCGCTGGGCAGCTGACGCGAAGAGACGGACCCAGCATCCAAAGTGGCCCCTATCGGAAGTACCAGCTGCCGCTAACATACCTCAGCTAGCACTGAGGTACTCCCTTATACGGCGTCTAAATGAGATATTTGGATGTGGACAGGTCTTCAAAGTCAGCGACCGGTATCGGTGAGAAATAAAACTGCTAAGCTGGTACGAACCGAGGCCCCCGAGAAAGACACGCCGTGGCACTTTCGTCACAGCACGTGACACTGCAGATGTTACGAGTGCTCGCAGCCGTCTCCGCCGGGGAGCGAGTAATTATTTCAGACGAGTTCAATAAGTCTAGACTGCGAGTTTAAATGCACGCAAACTCTCGATAACAGGCGACAAAATTAAGACTTTTAGTGGGTACCTGTTCAATTACATATTGACTTCCCGTGGCGCCCTGGTCGAAGTCGAGCGTTCGCGGAGAGTGGTGGAAAAGCCCACTAGATGACGTCACAAGTTCGTTGCATGGCCCATATATGTCGCTGATCCCGCACGAACGCATGGTTTCAAGGCGATATGAGCTAATAAAAATGAATTTCCAGTTCTTGAAACCCGTCAGATACATAGATGATCACACCAAATTCACGATGAACGGCGCCTTTCCGTTGCTTGACGCCCTTGTACGTCTACAACCACTGTATTTACCGAAAACCCACCATTACGGACCGGTATCCGCACGCTAGCGGCTACCACCACCCAGCACAACCTGTACTGAGGACCTTGGTGGGCGAGCGTAAGCCCTTCCAGACGCTGAAAATCTCCCGCAAGAACTGAATCACTTAAACAAAGTTAAAAAAAATTCTCGAAAGTCATTTCACCGAAGACTGGTAAACAGAAGGTTCCCGAGGAGTACGCGAAGAAGCTTGCTGTTCTGCCGCTCTGTGTCTCAATAGCAGGAAAGGTTCACCGATTCCTGAACAGGCATAAAATCGATTCGGTCTCCAAGGAAAATTCGACAACGCGTCAGGCCTGTGAAAGATCAAGTATGATTCATAACGACAGAGGTATAGAAAACACCATGGGGGTGTGGACAGTTTTATGTTGGATAGAGCGTGTGCACTATCGATCAACACAAGAGGTGTTATCGTGTACGGCATTCCGAGAAATCCGTGATAGCAAAACGTGCGCCGGAAAAAGAGACGCTGAATTGCGATCGACGAGACATCTAGCATTAAACGGACAAATAGGTTTCTGGGATTGTGTAATAACAGACGCGATAAAGACGGAAATATCTGACAACAGCCGCAATAAATACAGTGGTCTGCAGCTAAGCACAGTGTGGGACCTGACCATCTGAAGGATGAAGCGGACATGCCTGGTGCGCAACGATAATAGTTGATTCAGGACTGGGCACCAATTACATCACGGCACTGTAAGGACAGAAGCGACTACCACACGCCAGTCACCGCTTGACGATCGACAAGGGGCACTCGTACGAAAGCTCGTGGATATTTAACGTGTTGACGCTGCGTTAACGTCGATAAAATTTTATTGGAATGGGTCATTACTTACACAATGACCACGTTGCTCAAGGTACGACGACTGACTGACAAGGCCAATGTCGCTACCCATCTAATAGGGTGTTGGTTTACCACTGAATAGCAAGGCATCTGCAGGCCGCCATTGTACATATCTTATGTATATAGATTCATTCTCTTACACACAGTTCACGTGATTTTAGTCGATCACAGGGATGTAGTGCTGACAGATGTAAAAGTTACTTTGAGAGTACCCCAAAGGAATATTATTGGACCGTTGCAGTGACCTTATTAATGAACGGTAGGAAAACTTTTCCAGTAGGCGACCGTTGTTGCTCTGAACATCTGGCATCTTTTCTTCTTTGCCAGAACTCCAGAGCAACAACGATCACCTACTGGAAAATTTTTCCTACCGTTCATTAATAAGGTCACGGACCGTATAGGGAAAGTTCTGGCCAAGTGTGGGATCGAAACAATCTTCAGATCCACCAAGAAGATTAAGGAATATTTAACAACTGCAAAAGACGCCCCGACATCCCCTAGCAACACCTGGGATATACAAAATTCCATGCAGTTGTGGAAAAGTATACATTGGAACAAAGAAAAGAAGTGTAAACACCCGCTTAGCCGAACACAAAAGAAACTGGTGCTTAGGACACATCGAAAAATCGGCAGTAGCTGAGCTTGTTTTCGAGATGGGAATCACGAATTAAAATTTAATGAGACAAGTGTTCTAGCACGAACAT
This sequence comes from Schistocerca piceifrons, assembly GCF_021461385.2. Lineage (NCBI taxonomy): Eukaryota > Metazoa > Arthropoda > Insecta > Orthoptera > Acrididae > Schistocerca > Schistocerca piceifrons. Next base: position 214,921,086 of record NC_060139.1, on the reverse strand, counting down.
CCCATTATCACGCGCGCATGTATAGAGAAGCAATAGAGATTCACAAACATCATAATAAATTTAATAGGAAAGACGAAGTTTTAAAGTTGGGCAAAATATTGATGTTGACTTTACTCCAGCAGAATGAAAATCGATTACCCTTAATCGAGAATGATGGCGCCTTCCAAAGATAGGCATACCGTCGGCGTCACGCGACGAATGGTGGTGCCCTCTATGCGCTCTATAAATGCGAGAGTACCTGGGGCCTCAGTGGCAGTAGCCGGACGATCTCAGAACACGTCTCCCGCAGATGGAGACGAAACGTCAGGTGGAAATTTTATACATCGACCACGGCCTCTCAGCCCGGAAGTTTCAACTGAAGAAAAAGCCACTGTGTTCCTCGAACAACTCCTTCACACTCCTGGCCTTGTGACATGGCACATTCTCTTGTCGAAAAATGTCACTGCCGTCGGGAAATATGATCGTCATGAAGGGATATGTACGTGGCCTGCAACCAGTGTAAGATGCTCCTTCTCCGTCATGATACCTTGGACGAACTCCGTTGGACCCCCGAATGCCCACGTGAGTGTTCCCCAGAGCACAATAGAGCCGCCGCTGTCTTGTCTCCCGCCCCGCAGAACAGGTATCAAGGAGCTGTTCCTCTGGGAGACGACAGATTCGCGCTCTCCCATCGGGATTCATCAGACCATGCGATGCTCTACCAGCGCGCCAGCGTCCAGTGCCGATGGTCGAGTGCTCACTTCAGTCGTGGTTGCGATGTCGTGCTTTTAATATTGGCACATGGGTGGGTCGTCGGCTACAGAGGCCCATCATTAGGAGTGTTCGGTGCACCGTGTGTTGAGACGCACTTGTCCTCTGCCCTGCATTAAAATCTGGTGTTATCTCCGCCACAGTTCGACGCCTGTTCTAACAGTCTGTCCAGCCTACGACGTCCGACATTTGTAATGAGGGGTGGACGCTGTTTCACCTTGGTTCCGCCACTTGTTGAAGACACTCACCGCAGCACTCCTCGAACACCCGACAAGTCGTGCAGTTGCCGAAACGCTCGTGCCAAGCCTCCGGGCCGTCACAATCCGCCCTCGGTCAAACTCAGTAAGATCGCGCGCCTTCCCCGTTCTACGCACGGACAGCACGCTCACTGATAGTACTTGCACGGTGCGTGTGTCTGACTAGCTGTAATTCCTCATCAGATGACGCTGCTATAGCTCGGATGGATTTATGTCGATAGTAGCTCGGTGCTCATAACGTTCTGGCTGATCGCTGTAACTGATATTTATATCTGAGCGCATCGTTTGGTTTAACAGGGGATCATGTCCCATCAACAGAAGTGCTCGTTACAATGGTTTTGAGTTATAGAGGGGGCCATGCCTAAACGAACAAGCATAAATTCTAGAATACATATCTGACGAGCAGAATGCATTTTATATCAGAAACTGCCAGTTGCCAGCAAAGGCTGGACAAGATAAAGGTGAAGCATACACACCAATGTCAGCTTTGCCGTATTTTGCTTGTGATTGTTCAAAAATGGTCCAAGTGGCTCTGAGCACTATGGGACTTGACTTCTGAGGTCATCAGTCCCCTAGAACTTATAACTACTTAAACCTAACTAACCTAAGGACATCACACACATCCATATCCGAGGCAGGATTCGAACCTGCTTCCGTAGCGGTCGCGCAGCTCCAGACTGTAGCGCCTAGTACCGCTCGGCCACCCCGGCCGGCGATTGCGATTGTGTTTTGGGTACTTGATGAATCAACCTGTGTTCCCATAACACACTCTTTTATTCCTACAATGAATATGAGTGATATAAATTTACATAACACAATCCCTCCGCTGCAAGCAGACCGCTAGTTGCCTCATTGACATCATCGTGTTCGAAGAGGGATTTCCTTCAATACCTTCAAAGTCGATGAGAAACCACAGTAGACGGCTAAAGTATGTTATAACGGTGTATAGTGTTTCACTCTGCGTCCAGTTGCTACATGGCGACTCCGCGACACCATGTGGAAACCTGTTGTGTAGTAAAACAGTTTTTTTCTCTCTCCTGAAAACGTTGCTTTCCGAGACATGACCCTTTTTTTAACTCACCGATTAAACTACACAGATGCGAAGGAAAGAGGTACGTTTTTCAAGAGCTCTTTAAGTAAGTGCCTGAATATTAAGAAGATGCTCATCAAACTCCAATGGCAGACGCTACAAGAGAGGCATTGCGGATCACGGAGTAATTTTCTGTTAAAATTCCCAGAGCGTGCGTTCTAGGACGAGTAAAACCAACGCATTAAGTCTCGTAAGTTACGTCTCATGAAGTGTCGAGAAGAAAGTCAGAGATATTAGAGCTCATACTGCATTTTAGCAATAGTCCCCAAGCACTGTTCACGATTGCAACAGGAAAAGGGGCAAATCGTTGTGGTAGTATACTCCGACACGTACTCAGAGGTGTCTTGTGCGGTGTATACGTAGATGTAGGCCAAAGCGATACGGACACATTCCAGTATCTGTGTCCAAAGGTCTGATGACCAAACAGTTTTGTAGATAGAGTGCAGTGGCCCGGTGTTTACTAATGAAGCGATGATTTTTTTTTTTTTTTTTTTTTTTTTTTTTTTGAAATTTATGGTAAGATCATATGGGACCAAACTGCTGAGGTCATCAGTCCCTAAGCTTACTACTTAATCTAACTTAAACAAACTTACACTAATGACAACACTCACACCCATGCCCGAGGGAGGACTCGAAACTCCGACGGGAGGAGCCGTGCCCACCGCGACCGGACGCCCTAGACCGCGTGGCTATCCCACGCGGCGAGCGATTGTTATTACTAACTTCACTCACTAGTGAAACCCTACGTATACCGTTTTCCCAACATACGCCCCAGGGGCCCGTACTTATGGCACCAGATGTAAGACCATAATGTCTCACGACGGACAAGTGACTTTCGGCTTTGCGGAAGTTACCGTCAGTTGTCGAGTGCCCCTTCGCTGCAGAGGCGGACGTTTCGGATGGCTGGTCGGTTGCCCTTGATTTGTTGCTGCATTCTTTTGTGCTCGCCAACGAAAGCACCTTTTCTTGTCGCCCAAGTAAACTCCCAGAAAGTCAGCTTTTGGGAAGTCGGTTTTACCGCCTTCTCTGCTACTTTTACCGTGAGAGCTTCGCTCCTGGTGTGCACCAGACGATGGAGAGACCATCCGAGTAACGACCGGTATTCTTTTCCGCCAGTCAGTGTCGAAGCCCGGCCTTGTCGTGAAGAGAAGCTAGAAGTACGAAACGGCGTCTCACTATAGAGGGAAGGGTGTACTGCATACAATTCCTGCGACCACGTCGTCATGTTAAATACTACAACGTTTGAGAACTATCGCAAGTTTTATACAGCAGGACAGTCATGTTTTGAATTTCTCAGTTTTTAACATTCAAAGTATCAATAGCAAACACTCGATCTTTACTAGGAACTGAAACTTCTTTAATTCTCCAGCCTAAATTTTCACGCGGTAGAAGTTGGGTGGTGTGTAAGACACTGATGTGGCAAAAGTCATGGGACGCCACCCAATATCGGGTCGGACTTCATTTTGTCCCGCGTAATGCAGCAGGAACTCGACGTAGCATGGACTCAACAAGTCGTTGGGAGTCCTCAGCAGAAATGATGAACCATATTGCCTCCATAGCCATCCATAATAGCGAAAGTGTTCCTGGTGCAGGAGTTTGTGCACTAACTGACCTCTTGATTACGTCGCATAAATGTCGGGCGATCTGGGTGACCAGATCATTTGCTCGAACTTTCTATAACGTTCTTCAAATCCATCGCGAACGGTTGTGGTCCGATGACATGGCGCATTCTCATCCATAAAAATTCAGTTGTTGTTTTGGAACATGAAATACATGAATGTCTGCAAATGATATTCATTTCCTTTGAATGATTCGCTCATTTGGACCAGAGGACCCAGATGCTTTCACGTAAACAGAGCCCACACCCTATGGAGCCACCACAAGGTTGCGCAGTGCCTTGTTGACAATTTGGTTCCATGGCTTGCTGGGTTCTGCGCCACACTCTAAGCCTACCTTCTGCTCCTACCAACTGAAATCGAGACTCATCTGACTAGGCCACGTTTTTCCAGCCGTCTTAAGAGTCCAATCGCTATGGTTATCGAGCCCACGAGAAGTGCTGCTGTTAGCAAGGGCACTCGCGTCGGTCGTCTGTTGCCATAACTTATTAACGCCGCTTTTCGTTGTACGTCCCACATTGATTTCTGCGGCTGTTTCACGCAGTATTACTTCTTGTAACCACTGAACATTCTACGGAAACGCCGCTGCTCTCGGTCGTTAAGTGAAGGCCGTAGCCGTCGGTCATTCCACTGTCCGTGGTGGGAGTTAATGTGTGAAATTTGGTATTCTCTGCACACTCTTTGTGGTGTCACCGCCAGACACCACACTTGCTAGGTGGTAGCTTAAATCGGCCGCGGTCCATTTAGTACATGTCGGACCCACGTGTCGCCACTGGGTGATCGCAGACCGAGCGCCACGACAAGGCAGGTCTCGAGATACGGACGAGCACTCGCCCCAGTTGTACGGACGACATTGCTAGCGACAATACGGGCGAAGCCTTCCTCTCATTTGCCGAGAGACAGTTAGAATAGCCTTCTGCTAAGTCCATGGCTACGACCTAGTAAGGCGCCAATTGTAACAGTGCATGTATCTTACGAGTCTCATTTCTATAGTCAAGAGAGATGTATCACAAGGAGTGATTAAAAGTTAAGTATATTCCAAAGCTACATATTTTCTTTATAGCAGTCATAACGTATCCTGTTCCAGACTTGACGCCAGTCGGCGTGTGTGTACGCGTGCCTTTCGGCTCCCTTCTCAGTGTGGCGTAACTAGCTTGTACGCCACAACACTCTTGACACTGAGGACCTCAGAATATAGAATTCCCGAACGATTTTCGAAATGGAACGTCCCATGCGTGTAACCCCTACTACCATTCCGCATTCAAAGTCTGTCCCTTCCCGTCGTGCGGCCATAATGACGTCGGAAACCTTTCACATGAATCACCTGAGTAAAAATGACAGCCCACCAATGCACCGGCCTTTTATACGTTGTGTACGCGATACTACCGCGATCTGTATATGTGTCTCATGACTTTTGTCACCTCGATGTACTATCGAAGCAAACAATGCTTCACAATTGCTAAATACTTATTGTTATTGGATAAACAGTCTAATCTCCTTCTCCCTCTTCCCTCTGTCCTCGTTCTTCTGCCCCCTCTCTTTCATCATCTCCTACTCCTCCCTTCGTCTTTATCCATCTCCTCCGTCCCCTTCTCTAAGTGCGTTTCCTCTCCCCTCTCTTTGCCCACCTCCTCTTCCCCTCTCTCTTTGATCTTAAGCCTTGTTTACTGTTACTCCATATGAAACCTTGGTTGAGAATTAAAGCCTCTTAAAATGAATGGGCGAATCGGTTGAGGTCATTGGTATATGGGGTATGAAAGAGACCTCTCTATCTTCTGGATCTGTGGAGGATAGTAGCTTCAATCAACATGTACATCTACATTTACATCTACATCTACATGGATACTCTGCAAGTCACATTTAAGTGGCTGGCAGAGAGTTCATCGAACCACCTTCACAATTCTCCATTATTCCAATCTCGTGAAGCGATCGGAAAGAATGAATACCTATATCTTTCTGTACGAGCTCTGATTTCCCTTATTTTATCTTGGTAATCGTTCCTCCCTATGTAGGTCGGAGTCAACAAAATATTTCCGCATTCGGAGGAGAAAATTGGTGATTGGAATTTCGTGAGAAGATTCCGTCGCAACGAAAAACGCCTTTCGGTTAATGATGTACAGTCCAAATCCTGTATCATTTCTTTATCACTCTCTCCCATATTCCGCGATTATACAAAACGTGCTGCCTTTCTTTGAACTTTTTCGATTTACTCCGGCAGTCCTATCTGGTAAGGATCCCACACCGCGCAGCAGTATTCTAAAAGAGAAGTAGGTCTGTTACATTTTCTAAGTGTTCTGCCAATAAAACGCAGTCTTTGGTTAGCCTTCCCCACGACACGTTCTACGTGTTCCTTCCAATTTAAGTTGTTCGTAATTGTAATACCTAGGTATTTAGTTGAATTTACGGCTTTTAGATTAGACTGATTTATCGTGTAACCGAAGTTTAACAAGTTCCTTTTAGCACTCATGTGGATGACCTCACACTTTTCGCTTTTCGTTATTTAGGCTCAACTGTCACTTTTCGCACCATTCAGATATCTTTTCTAAATCGTTTTGCAGTTTGTTTTGATCTTCTGATGACTTTATTAGTCGATAAACGACAGCGTCATCTGCAAACAACCGAAGACGGCTGCGCAGAGTGTCTCCCAAATCGTTTATATAGATAAGGAACAGCAAAGGGCCTATAACACTACCTTGGGGAACGCCAGAAAACACTTCTGTTTTACTCGACGACTTTCAGTCAATTACTACGAACTGTGACCTCTCTGACAGGAAACCACAAATCCAGTCACATAACTGAGACGATATTCCATAAGCACGCAATTATTTCACTACGAGCCGCTTGTGTGGTAGAGTGTCAAAAGCCTTCCGGAAATTCAGAAATACGGAATCGATCTGAAATCCCTTATCAATAGCACTCAACACTTCATGTGAATAAAGAGCTAGTTGTGTTTCACAGGAACGATGTTTTCTAAACCCATGTTGACTGTGTGTCAATAGACCGTTTTCTTCGAGGTAATTCATAATGTTCGAACACAACACATGCTCTAAAATCCTGCTGCATATCGACATTAACGATATGGACCTGAAATTTAGTGGATTACTCTTACTACCTTTCTTGAGTATTGGTGTGACCTGTGCAACTTTCCCGTCTTTGGGTACGGACCTTTCGTCAAGCGAACGGTTGTAGATGATTGTTAAGTTTGGAGCTAATGCATCAGCATACTCCGAAAAGAACCTAATTGGTACACAGGATTTCGCATAGTTTTACGCTGGCGAACGGGTAGGATTATAGACTTTTGGATGATTCAGAATCCATAGCAGTGTTCTAATCATCGACCAGTAGACAATAAATACAATTTTCCTGTTTTCTATTAAAACCGACTGCGATAAAGAAAACAAAACGTCGCTTTATTGTGTATAAAATTTTCGTTTGAAATTATATGTAAGGTGAAAGGATATAACTATACTGGAGAATAAAACATCTAATGGTTTAAATGCAATGATATCGCAAACAAACTGACTACGAGAAGGAAAACTAAATGGTATATTCTTTCTCGCAATCAGTTTTAACGGAAAATCTGTAATTATTATTTTAAAAAAATGTTGTCCATGTCTGAATTTGTATACCATAACCATCCAAAATTATGAAGCAAATCAAGTAGAAAATTTGCGAGATTTTGGACAACACCCATAAACGACGACTTTAAGTGGTAGTGTAGACAACATACATCTTCGACTACAGGCTTGGTGTATTAATAATAACTCATTTTACTTATAATTTCTCCTTTAGTTGTAGCATGTGATATAAGTATCCTTTTCTGATTTCCGTATTAGAAATTATACCTAAAATTATTAACACTTTCCGACAGTTCATTGGTATTGAGACCGTTCAGTGTACCCGTAATAGCTTCCTTGAGCTACTGCCACCAAGTCTGTCGTGAAAGCACTGGAACGCTTGTTTCTGAAGCCAAAATACCTCAATTTTGGCAGACAGCCACTCACGAGCATATTTTTAAAAATGTGAATTAATAAAAAAATCAATTAGGAGGCATCAGTTACTTTCCAAATGATAAAATTTTGTATCTAGTTCGTATTCGTACCCACAAATCAAATGGTTCGTCTGAATGTAATAATCTGACGTGAAATTAAATTTTCATCACTGTAATGTCACGGTTAATTTTTTGTTTTGTTTTCAGCTCTTCTATCTTCACCTCGGTTCAAACATTAAACTATAGGCTAAATGTGATTTGCGAGCAAAGAGAACTTGTACTCGGAGGGGATTCTTGTTTCCATTCTGATCCATTGAACTGAACAGAAAGTTTGCCTTCAGCCAAAATTAACAGGGTGCAGAGTATCAGCTGACGTGTTTCATGTGTAGCTGTTTGTGTATTCGTGTTACAGATGCAACAGGGTAGGTTGAAAAGTTATAACTATCACTTGGGAAAAATGAAATTACGTAACCGATATTTTGTTTAGTTGCAGGTACTTGTGCGCAATTTTATTATACGCTGAAATGTCCGCGCCACACTTCGTTATCACGCTACTAAATGAGCCACAACGATAGCACAGTCCCTCGGTATAGTAGAGTTGTTGTTGATGTTGTTGTTGTCTTCAGTCCGAAGACTGGTTTGATGCAGCTCTCCATGCTACCCTATCCTGTGCGACCTCTTTATTTCCGAATAACTACTGCAACCTATATCTTTTTGAACCTGCTTACTGTATTCATCTCTTGGTCTCCCTCTACGATTTTTACCCCCCCCCCCCCACTTCCCACCAATACTAAATTGGCTGTCCCCTGTTGTCTTAGAATGTGTCCTATCAACTCATTCCATCTGCTGGTCAAGCTATGCCATTAATTTATTGTCTCCTCAATTCTGTTTAGTACCTCCTCATTTGTTACGTGATCCACCCATCTATTCTCTTCTTCAGTACTGATTTCCTTGTCATTGCCAGTCTACATTTTATGTCGTCTCTACTTCTGCCATCATCAGTTGTTTTGCTGCTCAAATACCAAGACTTATCTAATAATAATAAATGAAAAGCACCAGTTTGCTTTTGTTCTACAATATTATTTTTATTGCTAACCGGTTTAAATAATATTGTAGAACAAAAGCAAACTGGTGCTTTTCATTTATTATTATTATGTTGTTCTACCAAGAACCGACGGAAGATTCTGTTAATATGAATTATCTAATACTTTAAGTGTCTCGTTTCCTAATCTATTTCTCTTAGCTTCCATTATCCTTATTTTGCTTTTGTTGACGTTCATCTTCTACCGTTCTTTCAAAACACTTTCCATGCCGTTCAACTGCTCTTCCAAGTCCTTCGCTGTCTCTGATAAAGTTACAATGTCATCAGCAAACTTCAAAGTTTTTATTTCTTCTCACTGGACTTTAATTCCTACTCCAATTTCTTTTGTTTTCTTTACTGTTTGGTTAATGAACATATTGAATAACATTGGGGATGATCTACAACGTTGTCTCACTCCATTTTCAACCACTGCTTCTCTTTCATGCTCCTCGACTCTTATTACTGCCCTCTGGCTTCTGTACAAGTTGTAAATAGCCTGTCGTCCCCTGTATTTTACCCCTGCTACGTTCAGAATTTCAAAGAGAGTATTCCAGTCAACATTGTCAAAAGCTTTCTCTAAATTTACAAATGCCATAAATACAGGTTTACATTTCCTTAATCTAGCTTCTAAGATGAGTCGTGGGGTCAATACTGCCTCGCGCGTTCCTACATTTCTCCGGAATCCAAACTGATCTTCCCTTAGGTCTGCTTCTACCAGTTTTTCCATTCTTGTGTAAAGAATTCGTGTTAATATTTTGTAACCGTGACTTATTAACTCATAGTTCGGTAATTTTCACTCCTGTCTGCAACTGCTTTCTTTGGAAGTGGAATTACTACATTCTTCTTGAAGTCTTACGGTATTTCGTCTGTCTCATACATCCCGCTCTCCAGATGGAAGAGTTTTATCATGGATGGCTCTCCCAAGGCTGTCATTAGTTCTGGCGAAATTTTGTCTACCCCCGGATCCTTGTAGAGTAACGTACGGCAATTTTTCACCGAAAGCACCGGAAACGTTACATCTGACTCATCCCAGCTCCCATGCCATCTTTGGGCTTCTGGATTTAGCTGAAAAAGTTGCAACATCTCTCCGTTTTTTGTTTAGTTTTTTCGTCGATCAATTATTGTATTTCTTCTGTTATCACAAGTTTTATCACAATTACGTTCCTTGTACTTATAAGTGACTGTCCAACTTCTGTGGCTCCCAATAGTCAAAGAGAAACACAGCGTACAGGTATAAGGAACATTTGCTGGAAAGAGAGCCAGTAATGTACACAATTCCACTTTTACTGATCATCTGCTAATTTCCTTACAAAAACTCTCGGCGCACACAACAGGTGTATATGGCCAGAGCAGATGGCTCTGTTATACTTAATTTGCTTGACTACTGTGTATTTTGAAAAAGACATTAAGCTCTCTTTATATTTTGTTTTTAAAATTAACTGTAGTTTTTTCAATTAATTCTGTTATATTGTTTCAAATGGGCACATGTCACTGTCCGCGCCTGATAGGCGGCGCAACTAGTATTGTTTTTATGGCAGCAATGTAAGCCACTGGGCCGATCAGTCTGATGTTGTTCCCAGCTGGGCATACGTGCAAAGGCCAGAGCGATATATTTTGCTTTTGACAGGAGCGTAACTCCTCTAAATTCTGACTTTCGCTTTTTAGCAATGTAATTTTAAGTAAGAAACCTTTGTGTCATGAAAACTGTCATCTTGGTTAATGTGTTTTTTGTCATACGTTATTTCCTACGTATTATTTTATAGGATTCAGCAACATTTCATTCTGATGAAGACATCCCTAGTAGGTGTCGAAACCTAGGTCAACGTACCTGTCGGTTACGTGCATAAGGTTGGCTGTTTAATCCCATGTTGAAACTAGTATATGGTTTCCGACTGACAGCCATGTTCAAAATTGTAAGAAATACAGCATTTTTTTGACTGAAGCAACTGCCAGCTCAAGGCAGGAAAAGAGTCGTGCTGTATAACAGATTCCATCCAAGCAAACATACCATAATGAAGTAAGGAAAAAAACTGAGTTAATGCCTGTCTCTCCGTAGCTAGTAAACTTGTGAAAAAGTGTTGGGTTTTGTTTCATGAAACAGTGTTCTTGAAAAGAGACAACAAGTATCCGCAACTGGTGAGAAATATTTTTTTTCTTTCTTTCGTCTGAAGACAACTGTCGGTTATTACATTAAAATTAATGTCGGCGTGTCCCTTGATCCACATAGATTTTACCTTCCTTCGGAGATTTTCTTTTTTTGGGGGGGTGGACTGGTTTTATTGAGCAGAGCTGGAATGCTGTCTGAAAATCTTGGAGCAAGCTTCTACAGTCCATTAGGTGAAAAAATTTGTCACATAATCCTGTATAATCTGACCGCTGTAAATCACTTTTACTATGTGGTACGATCGGTATGTTCTGTAACTCATTTGGTATTCAAAAAGTAATATCTTCTCGAATAGTTAATACTGAAGGTGTAAAATTCGGATTATTCTTCAGGTAAAGCGTATCTTTCCAAAGTGTTCATTAGCGGGCACTAAAAAGAATATCCCATTTCTTCAACAGTCGTGGAACGAATCGTGTAGATTTGGAAGTAATTTAGCCAACCGTGATGTGTAATAGTCATAATTTTTTGGTTGCCTTCCACATTGTTTGTCATCTAAGATACGTGACAGACATCTCCAGATCAAGATAGCTCTATGTATGGTTGTATTCTAGTATGCCGTTTTCGTATGGAAGGTGACACTAAGAGTTGGTAGCGAAAACATCGTATATCAAGGGGTATACTCTAGAGAATATGTATCAGTCGGTTAAAACAATGATATATGTGAGAGCGTCTGAAGCTTTGGAGGGAGAAAGAAATGGTCAAAGAAAGGAGAAATCCATGGATCCATGGTGGAATGAGGAAATAGAGAAATTGGTTCAAAATGGTTCAAATGGCTCTAAGCACTATGGGACTTAACATCTGAGGTCATCAGTCCCCTGAACTTAGAACTACGTAAACCTAACTAACCTAAGGACAACACACACATCCATGCCCGAGACAGGATTCGAACCTGCGACCGCAGCAGCCGTGTGGTTCCAGTCTGAAGCACCTAGAGCCGCTCGGCCTCCGCCGCCGGCGAGAAATTGGTGAAGCTGAGAAAGGAGACGATAAACAGCTTGATGAAGGCCATAAAATGTATGGAGCTGGAGGGTAAGAAGCACGAAAGGCTATAGTGAAAGCTAAAAATGAGTGGTGGCAGATAATAATAGAGGATATAGGAGAAAATTTTGGTCGTTCTAGAGCAAAAAGAGCTTGGAAGATACTAAAAACGACGAGAGTTGAAAACAAAGATAGTGCTAGGATTAGTATAATAAGCATCGATGAGTGAGTAAAGTTTTACCAAATCTTGCTTACGAGGAAGAGGAAGGAATTCATACAACGAACGTTCTTGTACACGGTTTACTTGGCGCATAAAATTCGGACGAAATCCCAACCTTTCGATGGTTGTCTCCATCATCGAAAGTTTGGGATTTTATCCGAATTTGACGCGACAAGTAACCCGAGAGCTTTTTATCCAAGGATTCCGTAGCAAAAGACTTCATAGCCATTCGTGTACACGACAGACGACTTTGCAAGATCTGTAAAGCTGTCAAGCATATGAGAAATGGGAAATCACCGGTTCTGTATAGAATAAGCACAGAATTAGTAAAGGCAGCTCCTATGGTTGTGCATGACATTTTGGCCCAATTGTATAATAAATGGAAGGGGACCGGGTACCCGAGGCATGGAAAAAGTCTGATATTACTTCAATCTATAAGAAGATAAACAGGCCTAAGTGTGATGCCATCACTAGCACGATTATGATTAAAATGGCTCTGCGCACTATGGGACTCAACATCTGAGGTCATCAGTCCCCTAGAACTTAGAACTACTTAAACCTAACTAACCTAAGAACATCACACACATCCATGCCCGAGGCAGGAGTCGAACCTGCGACCGTAGCAGTCGCGCGGTTCCAGACTGAAGCGCCTAGCACGATTATAGGGAGAATCTTAAACGAAAGAAATGAGATTGAGTCTATAATATCTGAAAAAGAGAATGGTTTTAGACCAGGGCGCTCATGTATTGACAGAAAGTTCACATTCCGGAATCTAATAGTGAAGAGAATTTCCAAAGGGGTAGAGACCCATTTAGTCTTCGTGGGGTTGCAGGCGGCCTCAGATGCAATACCACGAAACAGTCTTGGACGAGCATGAAGAACAGTGGCGTGTCAACAACTTACTTCAAAACAGTTAAACCTGTACGGACTGTGTGAGTGCTATCAAAGTAGGAAATTCAGTGCCACCGGTGTTTCCTGTTGCGAAAGGGCTAGGCCAAAGGTGTGCTACAGCATTGATACTATTTAAAATCTATGTGGAGGAAGCACTAAAAGCATAGAGGAGCAAATGTGAAGGCATAGGAGTCCCTGTAGTGGATGAAATGTACACATATCTTTTTGGTGATGACCAGGTCATCGTAACAGGAGACCAGGACAAAGCTGAGTACATGCTGCGGAAGGTAAAGAGGAATATGAAAAGCGGGACCTCACAATTAGCTTAAGAAAATCCGCATATCTGAAGAGTTTGGAAAAAGCTTATTTGCACAGTCAGCAGTACAGTTTTATGTTTGTTCTATACCGGTTTTGAACGTTACAGTCATCTTCACGGAGAAAAACATTGTAAATCAATGGATCAACCATACGCTTCCGCCATATACGAGCCATACAAATGTAGAACATATATAACTGTCATGTTAGTGTGTCTTAACACTGTCCGTATAAACACTCTGTACCGTGGCACAATTACAGTAGAGCACATTTGGTGATACCTTCACACTTAATATCTCAAAGCTGGCGACTTTACCATAAGGAATCTGGAGGCTGGTGCCAGTAAGACCAGCGGATGTAAACCTTTTAAGTATTTGGAGGTTATGAGATCATCAAGCGGAAAAAGTGATGATGACATAAATTAAAAATAGGTCAGGGCAGGAGGGCCGTACGACAACTGAACTAGGTCCTTTGGAATAATTTGTTGCTTGCTGAAGAGAAGGACCTTTGGAGATGAAATTTTGGCATCTCCAAGTGGGCATGTACAAAGGATGGACCATAGGCTATGGCCAAAGAAGATGTGGCAGTGAACCACAGAGGAAAGAAGATAGCGTGGGCGATATAGGAGGAGCTGGAGTGGAGAGGTCCGGGAGGTGATGCCAGAGGACTACAAGAAGGAGATTGGCACGATCGGAGGAAGTGGAAATGGAGAGCGAGAAACGACGCGAGCAATGGAATACTCGCAATATGGCCCGCCGTTGCGGCCGACAGGTTCTAGGCGCTTCAGTACGGAACCGCCCTGCTGCAACTGTCGCAGGTTCGAATCCTGCCCCGGGCATGGGTGTGTGTGTTTTCCTTAGGTTAGTTAGGTTTAAGTATTTCTAAGTTCTAGGGGACTGATGACCTCGGAAGTTAAGTCCCATAGTGCTCAGAGCCATTTGAACCAGTTTGAACTCGCGATATGATGATAAGATTCTACAGTGTGGGGAAAATAAAAGTGTCCCGGCCGAGTGGATACGATTGGATGTGAATGTATGATCATAACCACACCCCGTGACGTGCACACTACGTGTACGTACGCCACGTGATCCACACCGACTCAGCGCGTAGTGCGGTCTGAGTTAGTGTGTTAGTGTGAGTGGAGCAGTGACAATGGGACAGGTGTACGTACTCACCGTGGGTTCAAATGGTTCAAGTGGCTCTGAGCATTATGGGACTTAACTTCTGAGGTCATCACTCCCCTAGAACTTAGAACTACTTAAACCTAATTAACCTAAGGACATCACACACATCCATACCCGAGGCAGGATTCGAACCTGAGACCGTAGCGGTCGCGCGGTTCCAGACTGTAGCGCCTAGAACCGGTCGGCCACTCCGGCCTGCACTCACAGTGGGGCGGCGGCTGGTAGTTGTGGAAAGTTACGTGACAACAAAGTCTTGGAAATCATGTGTTCAGTTGTTTACTGAAAAGCTTAATGATGTCAAAATGCCACGTAACGGTTAGTCCGAAAATGGCGTCAGACGGGATCTGTTTTGAACAAGTGAAAAAAAACATTCCGAAGCGTGGCTGGAACTCACCAGAAACTGCTTCAGAGTCCTACCTAACCCACCCGACGGCTGTCGCAAGAGACCGGATGCATCACGTCGATCAGGCGGACGTATACTCCACCTGGAACCACAGTCTGGTCGGGGCCCTAGGTGGCCACCCAGATCACCTCACCTGCCCTCAAGTCTAAGGTGTATCGCAACAACCCTAGTATTCTTCAAGAACTGCAGCAGAACATTGCGAATCATATTGTACCACTTCCAGCAGCCCAGCTTCGATCCGCCTTCAGGAACTTGCTGACCAGGGCCCAAAAGTGCCAATAGATGAATGGTGGTCACTTTCAGCATCTGTTTTCTACATCTACATCCACATTTATACTCCGCAAGCCACCCAACAGTGTATGGCGGAGGGCACTTTACGTGCCACTGTCATTACCTCCTTTTCCTGTTCCAGTCGCGTATGGTTCGCGGGAAGAACGACTGCCGGAAAGCCTCCGTGCGCGCTCGAATCTCTCTAATTTTACATTCGTGATCTCCTCGGGAGGTATAAGTAGGGGAAAGCAATATATTCGATATCTCATCCAGAAACGCACCCTCTCGAAACCTGGACAGCAAGCTACACCGCGATGGAGAGCGCCTCTCTTGCAGAGTCTGCCACTTGAGTTTGCTAAACATTTCCGTAACGCTGCCACACTTACCAAATAACCCTGAGACGAAACGCGCCGCTCTTCTTTGGATCTTCTCTATCTCCTCTGTCAACCCGACCTGGTACGGATCCCACACTGATGAGCAATACACAAGTATAGGGCGAACGAGTGTTTTGTAAGCCACCTCCTTTGTTGATAGACTATATTTTCTAAGGACTCTCCCAATGAATCTCAACCTGGCACCCGCCTTACCAACAATTAATTTTATATGATTATTCTACTTCAAATCGTTCCGTACGCATACTCCCAGATATTTTACAGAAGTAACTGCTACCAGTGTTTGTTCTGTTATCGTATAATCATACAATACGGAATCCTTCTTTCTATGTATTCGCAATACATTACATTTGTCTATGTTAAGGGTCAGTTGCCACTCCCTGCACCAAGTGCCTATCCGCTGAAGATCTTCCTGCATTTCTCTGCAATTTTCTAATGCTGCAACTTGTCTGTATACTACAGAATCATCCGCGAGAAGCCGCATGCATCTTCCGAGACTATCTACTAGGTCATTTATATATATTGTAAAAGCAATGGTCCCATAACACTCCCCTGTGGCTCGCCAGAGGTTATTTTAACGTCTGTAGACGTCTCTCCATTGAGAACAACATGCTGTGTTCTGTTTGCTAAAAACTCTTCAATCCAGCCACACAGCTGGTCTAATATTCCGTCGGCTCATACTTTGTTTATCAGACGACAGTGCGGAACTGTATCGAACGCCTTCCGGAAGTCAAGGAAAATGGCATCTACCTTGGAGCCTGTATCTAATATTTTGTGGGTCTCATGAACAAATAAAGCGAGTTGGGTCTCACACGATCGCTGTTTCCGTAATCCATGTTGATTCCTACAGAGTAGATTCTGGGTTTCCAGAAATGACATGATACGCGAGCAAAAACCATGTTCCACAATTCTACAACAGATCGATGTCAGAGATATAGGTCTATAGTTTTGCGCATCTGCTAAACGACCCTTCTTGAAAACTGGAACTACCTGTGCTCTTTTCCAATCATTTGGAACCTTCCGTTCCTCTAAAGACTTGCGGTACACGGCTGTTAGAAGGGGGACAAGTTCTTTCGCGTACTCTGTGTAGAACCGAATTGGTATTAGTGAGGTTGGTACTGTATTTTCTTTCCCCTTCTGTGTTTCTTTGTACCCTGTAACTTTGTTGTCCGGGCCACTTATTTTGCCCCACCCTATATATGATTCACAAGTTTCAACAATAATTTCATCCGTCAGTATAATCTTTGCCTGGACTAACCGAGAAGACAAAAAAAGGTTCAAATGGCTCTGAGCACTATGGGACTTAACACCTGAGGTAATCAGTGCCCTAGAACTTAGAACTACTTAAACCTAACTAGCCTAAGAATATCACACACATCCATGCCCGAGGCAAGATTCGAACCTGCGACAGTAGCGGTCGCGCGGTTCCAGACTGTAGCGCCTAGAACTGCTCTTCCACAGCGGCCGGCAAAATGCGTATGAGAAGACAATTCGCAACAGAATGATCCCAGTTTCAAACGTCATCGCGGCTCCGAACGATTCATTGCGTCAGCTCGCCTATGCTAGAGACTAGGCCAACTCTTAATGCCGCAGGATGAGGGCTGGACCACGCCTGTTGTGGTTGTTTTGTCGCGGACTGGGCAGTGGGCAGCGCCTCCGCTGCGCTGTCCCGTGCTCGCCTTGCAGGGTTCTTGCAGGCTCCGGTAACGGCAACGACATGATGGGGCACTAGTGCAGCCGACCGAGAACTCGGGCCGATTGTGCACAACCTCAGGCAGAGTCTCCGTCAGCTCGCAGCAGAGAAAGCCGGCAATCGAATCCTGAAGGAGTTTTGAGAGCTCGTTTTCCTTGTGCCTTCTCCATTGTACAGACAACTCATCGATATCTGTTTCCGGGAACTTTTGTCCAACCACACTTGTATATTTCATGAAAAAAGTGGAATGTTAGATACTAAATCAAATGTGTTAAAACAGTCAGTAATCGTTTGTTATTTGCTCTTCTGAGGTCGCCGACACTCTGAGGATCTGCTGAAACGTTTGAGTTCAGCAACTTATGCTATTAGGGTCATTGCAAATTTTGGCGATATACATCTGAGTAAATTAGCTTACCACGCATATTTACGTCCGCAGCTCGTGGCCGTGCGGTAGCGTTCTCGCTTCCCGCGCCCGGGTTCCCGGGTTCGATTCCCGGCAGGATCAGGGATTTTCTCTGCCTCGTGATGACTGGGTGTTGTGTGATGTCCTTAGGTTAGCTAGGTTTAAGTAGTTCTAAGTTCTAGGGGACTGATGACCATAGATGTTAAGTCCCATAGTGCTCAGAGCCATTTGAACGACGCCTATTTTCATTCTCTGCTTTCGTATGGCATCATATTCTGGGGTAACTCATCGTTGAGTAAAAGAGTGTTCATTGCACAAAAGCGTGTAATCAGAATAATTGCTGAAGCTCATCCAAGATCATCCTGCAGACACTTATTTAAAGAGCTAGAATCTTCACTGTAGCCTCACAATATATACATTCACTTATGAAATTTGTTATTAACAATCCGAACGAATTCAAAAGTAATATCAGTGTACATGGCTACAACACTAGGAGAAAGGATAATCTTCACTACTCAAGGTTAAATCTAACTTTGGCTCAGAAGGGGGTAAATTATGCTGCCACAAAAGTCTTTGGTCACTTACCTAATAGCATCAAAAGTCTGACAGATAGCCATATACGTTTTAAAAGGAAATTAAAAGAATTTCTTAATGGCAACTCCTTCTACTCATTAGATGAATTTTTGGATATGGTAAGTGGGTAATTTCCCAACCCCACAAAAAAGAAAAAAATAAAAAATAAAAAAAAATTTAAAAAATATAAAAAAATTAAAAATATTGAGTGTCATGTAATATCTTGTATAGACACCTTTTATTAACCTGACACGTTCCACATCATTACGAAGTGTCGTATTCATGATCTATGGAACAAGTACTAATCTAATCTAATCTAATTTTCAGTTAATACGGCTGTAACACGATTCTTTAAAGAATCGAACACCCATATATAAAACAGTTTAAAACGCCTGATTACTTTGCAAATGATTTGACGTGTTAAGTATGTGAATGCTTTGTGGTTGAAGAGACAAAACCCAATGTATGCTAAATTTAGTAGTTTGTTGGAAATAGCTAAGTGCTCTTATTATCAAACACTGGGTGAGTACAGTCCAGTCATTTTTAAGAAAAGCTCGTTTTTCCCGCATCTGAATGTTTATTACGCCATATCTTCTAAACTATGAGTCGCAGAGTGATATGATATGTGTATTTCTTGTACATTTAGTAGTATCCGCGCATACTGTCTCCAAAATGTTTTGGCAATAGAGGCGGGCCCACATTTTAGTAAGATTGTTTCAGTTACGCAGTAGAAGTTTCGCTGGGAGGCCGTTACGTGTCCTCGATAAAGTCCCAATTTCTACCCATGCAATTTTCGTATTTTTGGAGCTCGGAAGAAAGACATTCGTCGCCTTCAATTTGTTCTGGATGAAGAGGTGCACGCTTGGATGTAACCATGCTTCCGTACGCTACCGCAAACATTTTTCGATTAAGGTCTCACAGTGTGATGAATGAAATAACAGTTTCCGCGATTATTTTAGAAATAATAAACAGCTTACTTATTTCTTTCCACCTGTCTTATTTTAATTTGACTGTCCCATTATAAATAATTAGACAAATTTCCTTAGTGAAGTAAATTAAATAGTCTTTTACGTTCGCGAAGAAATGAGTCAGCTTTCATTAAGATTGTTGTCTATCACTTTTTGGTACATTTGCCTCGCCATGTTACTTTATTAGCATTGTCTATAAAATTCATTAAGATTGTTGTCCACCAGTTTTTGATACATTTGTCTCGCCATGTTACTTTGTCAGCATTGTCTAGAAAATAATCAGCGGGAACATTTCTTCTTCTGCTTAGTTAACGCCTTCCTAGGGTTGACGGGCTTTCATTGTTCAAATCACATACCTCATGCACACTTAAAGCGTCTACGAAGTTGTAACCATCTCTGAAACGGCAGCAATTGTGAAGGGTACAGCAATATTTGAAAGTGCTTGTAATAAAGTTGAAATTTACATTAAATTTCCTTTACTTCACGTCAAGGGTCACAAGTTTTTTCTTGTCATCAGACTACCGGTTTCGGTCTATAATGACCATCTTCAGATATGTTTTATAGAAACATGTCCTAATGTGCTGAAGCCATAGTGGCATCGTCA
Source organism: Schistocerca piceifrons (assembly GCF_021461385.2). Lineage (NCBI taxonomy): Eukaryota > Metazoa > Arthropoda > Insecta > Orthoptera > Acrididae > Schistocerca > Schistocerca piceifrons. The sequence goes on along the minus strand of NC_060139.1, from coordinate 214,901,243 downwards.
AATGTTACACGCAAAATCAGCACCAGCATAGTCAAATATATGTAAATATCAGCATGTGCAAGAGTCATCTCGTCAGCAGCACTACTGCCCAACACTGGTTTTGAACGACAGTGCTGCTGACAAGATGACTCTTGCGCATGCTGTTATTTGTATATATTTGACGATGCTGGTGCTGATTTTGTGTGTAACATTTGACGATGCCACCATGGCTTCGGTACGTTAGGACATGTTTCTATAAAACATATCTGAAGATGGTCATTACAGACCGAAACCGGTAGTCTGGTGACCAAATATTTGTGACCACAGACGTGAAGTAAAGGAAATTTATTGTACATTCGGATCACTGTTCGATTCGCGACCATGTCGCAGCTTGTGGAAGTTTACATTGATAGATCTGTGAAATATCCTCTTCATTTTCGTTAGAATTCCAAGTGCTGACGCCGCATATCACCGGGCACGATTTAAACTGTAGTTAAAGGAGAGATAGTTCCAGTGCACTGTCTTATGACAGATTTAGAAACAGAAAATATCTCATCCTCCAATAAAGGGAAGAGCACAGAAGGATCTGTAATTCCTGGGTGAGGTTGTTCTTTTTTTAAGCTTGCTACGCCAGCATTTATACATCTTAGAGTTGCCGAAAAGAGTGTGAATCGAGTAAGAGAAAATAATGAGTGCGAAATTGAAGTAGGTGCACGTCCATGCCATCTGTGGTCGAGGCAGTGTAACTTGGGAAGTACCTGTGGTTTGTAACTTAAATGAGCGGATGTCTGGGTGTTGCAGCGGAGTTCTACATCTCCCTTTGCTGAGAAATTAGTACTACCAGGTGGCACTATGTAGCAAACTTGATTGTCACGCTCTTCCTATACGGTTCAGATCTTATATTAAAAGGTGTGAACTTTATTTCGTGTCTTTTGTAAAGCTGCAATCTGAAGATAGTTGTATAAATTTAGTTTTCGGCAAGAAAATTTCTGTAAATTATTTGCAACAAGAGAGAGGGAACTTTCAGAACGTTTTAGCAAAAAAAAAAAAAAAAAAAATAGAAGACGTGGTAGGATGTCAATGTGACTTCCTACGCCCCATCGGAGGGTATGTAAGTGATTAAAATTGCGTTTTTCTGTGACAGGTAGAATGGCCATCAGAGTGCAGTAGTGTTGTTATTTAGTGTTGCTGATGTTGTTGTTGTTAGGATTGTTAGGGTACACAAAGATCATGAACGGCGTCAGATGTCGAGTGATTACTGTGAAGTACACGGAGATGTTGCATAATAGTGTGAGACTGCCTTATCAGTCCGAAGGGGACACCATTGTAGGTCTCCCTTTGACTGGTCTGAGGAATTGTGCAATATTCAGATTTGTGGGCTATTCAGATGTGACAGTAGCTCGGCGTTGGACTGTATGGGAATGTGTGGACAGGTGTCAATGTTCCGGTCGCCAAAGTATGACCATCAGAAGGGAGCATCGTCGTATTGTGCACCAAGCACATCCTAACGCCTTTCCATCTGAAACTGCCAACCGAGAGCAAGTAATAGACTCGCTGCAACATTCTGTGTTATCCCACACCATTGTTTGGGGCAGCGGCACTAGGGAATTACCGTTCCATTCGTAGGCTGCCATTAACATCACAACACAAGCGGCTGCGTTTGGAACGGCACCTCGACTGGGAAGCATGGTGTCTCATTGTGTTACCCGGTGAGTCGCGGTTCTGCACTACCCCGGATGAACATCGTCGGCAAATATGGCTGGACCTTGGGAGAGGTTCCATTTATCCAGTGTTACTCCTTTCGTCCTACTGTGGGAAGCCATTCGGTTTGACTTCAGGTCACGGCTAGTAGTGACTGAGGGTACTTTGATTCACAACGCTGCGTCACGAATGTCCTATGTTACCTCTTTTGCGTCAGTACCATATTGTCACTTTTCAACAGGACAACGCTCGACCACTCATGGCGTGTGTGAGATATTGGGGATCCTCCTGAGGCCAGCCAGATTCCCAAATCTTCCCCAAATAGGACGTGTTGTAAGGTGGGTATGCCATTTTGTTTTTTGTATGTTATCGATGTGCACTTCAGAGAAAGAGCAAGTTGTGTTACTGTTAAAGAATCTTTTGTCTTGTTCTGGCACAGTCTTTTCCTCTGCGCCGTCTGATTCATTCTTAGATGAAGTGTGGTAGGTGATTCACGTATTCAGCAGTGATGTGTTGACTCGTGATTGTATCTGTCAGATGAAGGAAAATTTTTTTCCAAAGGAGAGCAAGGATGAATATCACTTATATATTGAAAGGTTTTAAATAAAGTTTTAAAGTTTTAAATAAAGTTTTTTAAATAAAGTTTTAAATAAAGTTATTGTTTTTTAAAAGAAGAAGTTTGAGGTAAGACTGCAGCAATAGGCAACTAGTTTGTCGGGATTTTTATTTTCAGCTAGTTAACTTGGTTCACTTGCACACAGCTGAAAGAAAGACCACCCCACTTCCCTGAGTCATACATTAACATATTAACTAATTAATCTGTTTGGTTTTCATAGAATATTTTGGTGACATTGTACCCTTTTTAAATCATTGTTCAGTTTGTTATAATGTTCAGACCAATGATATGCGTGAAGATCACACGAAGTTTTATTCTGTCTATCTGAATACATACTTTATTCTAAAATCGTTGTCAGGGAATATGATGGCATGGGAACAGTTACTCTCCCCATCCTACTGTTTGAAGAAGGTTTATCATTACGCATTACTACTTGCACCATACGGTATGCAACAGTTTGAATACTGTTTGCAAATTTTATTGAAAAATAGAAATCTAGCTTAGCCGCTGTCTGCTTTCTGTTTTCTGTTGTGCTTTCGAGAAATTTGCAACAGTGTTGTCAAGGAGCGAGGTAAGTGGAAATTTTGATTAGGGCCAGACAATTGATCCACTTCAGTTGCACATTAAATATAAAGACAAGTTGTATTGAGACCAGTTACAGTTCAATTCAAATTAGGTTCTATTCAGGCAAACGTTAGAATACGAGTTTAAGTTGGATAACAGTTTGTAGGTACATAAATTTGGTAATACGTAGACTTTTCATAGGGTGGGAGGTAAATTTGGGCTAAATTTCTTGCCAGTAACCAGGATACCAAGGGCCAGTTACAACAGTTGTGCATCAGGAGAGGATACAGCGACTTCATTACACCCATCCAGGCCTGCGGAAGGATGTCATAATGTCGAGTCCTTTGTAAATTTCATTCGATTTAACCTCCCTTTCCATGAATTCCACTTTTTTTGGTGGTGGCGCGGAGATATAACTGTACATGATGGTGACGTCGTGAACTCTAAAATGTGATATTGTAGTTATTATCGTGGTCAGACAAAAATGGGCACGGTTTTTAGAAGAAGAATCTGACCACATACAGTGAGAGTATTGTAAAAAATAGGAATCGTCTATTTTCGAAAGTATCGGGGATCTGATATATCGATATTTAAAAAGGTATTATTGTCAGCATTTCCCCTCAGATGTCTCCGCCCACCGCAAAGACCAATATTGTCATTTAGACTTTTGTTCGTAATTTTCAGCAGCTGTATTTGGAGAATGTCGATTTGAGGCAGTAGCACAATAGTTGCGTTAAAAATTGTTTTCTTCACACCGGAAATCTTGTTATTCCATTCACGCCGCCAACCCCACAGTGCAGCAGGTGTTCTTATTTTCTGCCGCATATACTTGATTCACACAGTCAAAGAGAAAGAGTGGACGTCATAAAAGCTTAAAAAGTAGTAAGCCTCCTTCACACAGTTAAAGTAAAATTATGTCCTACTACAATTTCAAAAGAACAACTTCGAATGTGGACCCTAAAAAACAAGGGGTTTAAGAGAAATTTTCTAAAATTTCCAGTTTTATTGTAATTATGGTAGTTAAAACAGTAATCTTTTAAGTTGTAAAGAGAACTAAGTGGATTTCTTGACAGGTGCTGCCACGTATCGGAGCGCCCATTCACCAACTAACAGATGCAGAGTTAGGGGTCTATTGTCACTTGCATCCCTTTCGTTGTAAGTTTTTTTGTTTCTCCGATCACATCTTCCAAGTTGCTTCTGACTTCAAGCAGCCCATAGGTATTTAGGCCTAGTTTTTTTCAAGCCATTTAGAAGTTTCTCAATAAATGTAATGTTTCAGTTTCCACATAAAGAATAACAACTTTTCGGTACTGTAATATATCGCCGATGAACGTCACCAGTTTTTCCGTTCGTCAGTGTTTCTTCGTTTGTGTGCTACAGTGTTTTCATCGGTGTCCTCCTACGTTCGTGTCTCCAACTGGATGTCTTCGTCTGTTCTACTGATGACGACCTTTGTGTACACAGTGCCTTCCGTGGAACGGCTTCTCATCTATCATGTAATGTTCATCATCAGGTATTACCATGCTTCTTATGTTCTCTGTCATCTATGTTTATCTGTTCATCTATTGGCCGAAGAGCGGCGTATGTAGGCCGCTGCTGACCAGCCTCGTACGAGGCATGAAATTACAATAAAGGAAAAAAAATTACTGTAATATTTCAATTGTGAATGAAAAATGGCTAACTCAGTGCCTGGTCCTTCTATAGAAAGCACCAACATTGATGACAACTTTACTGGCTCAGGTAAAGTAGGTATACAATTGTACTGAAAATTATCGACATTAAATTACCGTAGCTTTAAAAATTAGTAATTAACTCCAAGAAATAACACTGAAATCAATGTAAAATGAGGTTACGTAAGGTCGACGTTTGTTTACTAAGCTGAATATTGCTTTGTGCTATATGGATTCACCATACGTTTTGATAGATCATTGTGATGATGAGAAGGACTATGATCCTGGTGAAGAAAGCGTTACAAGCAGCGAAGAATTGTCAGGCAATTTGATTTACATTATCTGTCCATGATAGAGTGAAGCTCTTCTTTGCTTTTATTCGAATGTTTCATGTATATTTATGCTAGGTGGATACTGAGTATCCAAAACATTTTTTCACCAAACCATAGATGAATCAAATAAGAAAGTGAGAAATGTAATTGTAAAAAAAGGGATCAACTGGTGGAGTGCATTTACGGGATCAAAGGGTTAGCAAGGTACCAGCAAATAAAATTTCCTACGATAGGATCGAAATAATCAAGGAACATAGCAGAAACTTCTCTCGTTATCAAAGCCATTATAGTCGGAAAAAGTCTCCTAATGTGATCTATCTTAAGCCTGACTTAAATTTATCTAAAACGTATGATTTGTACACAAAGTTCTGTAAAGAAGGAAAAAAAAACATCGAGGCTGAGAAAGAAAGATTTTACAGAAGAATTTTCAACACTGAATTCAGCCTAAGTTTTCAGAGGCCCCAAAGTAACACCTGTGTGACCTCTGACAGGCTGCAAGTAGTGACAGAGAACGGTACCAATGAAGAAAGGAAGGTGCAGAAACAGAAAAAGAAATACATCTGCAAAAAGTAGAAGCTGCTAAAGATATAAAAAGATAAATGTAGCGAAACAGATGCTAATGATACAACTTGTATCTGTTTCGACCTTAAACAGATGATGCCAACTACAAAAGTAAGAAATTCAAAGGCTTACTACACGTGGCAATTATGCACATATAACCGATATTCACGAGCTTAAAGGCCAACCGGGGCATATGTACATGTGGCATGAGGGGCAAGCTGGAAGAGGATGCCAAGACATAGCTTTCTGCCCCCTTAAACATATGACTAGCCTGCCTGCCAATGTCATACACTTAGTAACATTTAGTGATAACTGTGGAGGGCGCAACAAAAGCCATTTGATCGCCAAATTTTGGCTTTATGTCATGAGAAACACCATAAACTGAAACATTGACGCACCGTTTTCTGGTGCCAGGCCATTCGTACAATGAATGCGACCCAAGATTTCGCGCTCATAGAAAGTAAAAAGAAAAAAATTCAAAGAGTCATGTACTCGTATGCCCCTAAAGACTGGATGGACTTAGTTGCACCTTCAAGCCGCAAGTTTATTGTAAAACTTATGGAAGAGGAGGATTTCATTAATATACTGCAACTCAACACTTTCTTTCCAAAAGTACTAAAAGGAATCCAAGGAATGCAAGTTCTTCATTTCAAAGAGTCAAGTCCAACCACTCTGTTTTACAAGAACACAGCAGAAAGTATTGAGTCATTCAAAGCGTTTCCAATGATTCCACCGAAACCAGGTCGCCTTCCTGCACTGCTTCCAATGCTTCAAGCGGCGGGTATGAAACCTAACCTGAAGAAGAAAAAATACGACAGTGGGATGGAACTTCTCCAGTGGGTCCCGCCGATCCACCATCAATTCTATATTGGGCTGCCCCATAAAACGACAACAGAAGCAACCACACGAGTTGTTGAAGAAGGAGAAGAATCAGACCCTGACAACGTTTATGATACAGACATTGCTGATAAGGTTGTTTTATTCATAAGAACTTTCAGTGTACCCTAAACCTTAAGTTAAAGTGTGTTTAGGTAAATTTTTTATAATAATAAAAGAATTTCACTAAGCTACTGCAGTCAATTTCCTTACCATTTCTTTAGAAGTATAGGGATCTAAGTGATGTCTTCTTAAAGGAAATGCAAACATTGTTTCTTAAAAAACATTTAAAAAGCCCATTATCACGAAAATCAAGAAAGGTTTCATGATATTGAATGTCTAAGAACTGAATAATAGTTTGAAATACAAAAACATAATTAACCTTTTATTCCACATAAAAGCCATTTTTCAATCTTTAACTTTGGTTTACTCAAACCTATTAAAATTTCGCTTAGACCTCTTGTGTTCTACGTTCAAGAAATATTTTTCGAAAATTGTGAAAAGACTATAATAGAAAATAAAAACATAGGCACTCGATATTGCCGTTTTGATGACGATGTGTCGGGGGAAAAATTATCGCCAGTACAAGTATCGATATTTTTGAACAAAATATCGATGTATCGGTAAAATTTGACATCGGAAGTGTGGTATGGACGCGAAACGAAGACTGTGAAACATACCTGTGTTAATTTTCAGATAGAGGGAGCGTGAATGCTATAAGGGAAAGAGAGATTATCATTTTTCTGTAATGATTTCCCACAATTTCTAAGTGATAAAAAACCTATTTGATGTATTAGTTCAGAATGTTCAAATGTGTGTAAAATCTTATGGATCTTAACTGATAAGGTCATTAGTCCCTAAGCTTACACACTACTTAACCTAAATTGTCCTAAGGACAAACACACACACCCATGCCCGTAGGAGGACTCGAACCTCCGCCGGGACCAGCCGCACAGTCCATGACTGCAGCGCCCTAGACCGCTCGGCAAATCCCGCGCGGCGATGTATTAGTTGCTACAATTCCTGCTTTCTTTTTCCTGCTTCCATACTGGTTGCATTTCAATCTGGTAGTGCTGTACGATTTTTGTTGCGACGTCGCCGCGTGTGTGCAGAAACAATTTCTGACGCTACGAGCACATGCTGTTGTTACTCGCTCGCGTACATCGAGCCTCAAGTGTTGTCCTGAGGGCAGCATTTACCGTCGACCATTTCTGTGCCGTACGTTGCGCGCCAGTTTGGCGCTTCCGGTTGCGTGATGCTGGTCGAAGTCCTATTCACCAGCGGCCTACTCCTAGCTCTCAGACAAAGAGCAGGGGACAGAATGGAAGGTCCTGAATAACATCTGTGCCACTAATGGTCCCTGCACGCTTAGAGGAAGCCCTCCCTCCATAAATTACGGACCGTTTAAAAGAGCCCGCCGGGCAGCAGTTCGTGTTCCCTGGTAGTCATTTGCCACCTGTCATAAGCTACGCGGAATTACGTTGTAGTTTGGCATCTGTTGATGAATGGCGCGGGAGAACACAATTACGCTCAAGGCATGATGAGACATCAAAAATTCACTTGCCCGGAGCGACTGGTTCTAGAGTCTTTTGCAGAACGGGAAAATTTGAGCTTTGAAAGGAGTAATTCTGTGTCCTCAATAAAAACTCAAGTAAGTAACAAAGATAATCTTAGTAAATAATAGAAAAAACCGGAAAAGTGCTTGTATGACTTGCGCTCTGGGGGTTCCATACAAACTTAATTATGTATATACATAGTTTACATATAGGTTTTGAGGAGTGATTTTGTATCGAAATATGTGATTAGATGCAAGTATCTTTAGATTGTATTGGCCTAGAAGCTTAAATCTTTTACACCGCTTAGTATTTGACATGAACTTCATACCTCTACCCGTTCCTGAGAAGAAGGGGGTGTTAATAGACGGACAGACTGACACACACTGACACACGGACAACGAAGTGGTCATATAGGGGTCCCCTTTTTACCGACTAAGATATGGAATCCTGAAAAAAAATATTCAACGAATATGATACACGACAAAAAAAAAAAAAAAAATGGTCTGAAAAACTCCGACGCCGCATACATCAGAAAATTGAAAGAAGAGCAGTCCGTTTTGTGCTAACACCAAATAGGTAAGAAAGTGTCACAGACTTGGTAAGCGAGTTGGGGTGGCAATGATTAAAAACTCTCCGACCGAACAGGCCTTGGAAGGCCCAAGGGTACCGACCGGCTGCCGTGTCATCCTCAGACCATAGACGTCGCTCGATGCGGATGTCAGTTTACGAGACCGGAACCGCTGCTTCTGAATCGAGTAGCTCCTCAGTTTGCCTCACAAGGGCTGGGTGCACCGCGGCGGCCAACAGCGTTCGGCAGACCGGATGGTCACCCATCCACGTGCTAGCTCAGCACGACAGCTCTTAACTTCGGTGATCTGACGGGAACCGGTGTTACCACTGCGGCAAGGCCGTTGGCAAACGATTAAAACAAAGGCGTTTTTCGTTGTGGCACAATCTTTCCACGAAATTTCAGTCACCAACTTTCGCCTCTTAATGCCGAAAAATATTGTTGACTGCCGTTTTCGTAGGGAGAAATGACGATCGTGTTAAGAGAAATCAGTGCTCGGACGAGAAGGCGTAGATCCTCCTTTTCCCCGAGAACAGACCAGAGAGAAATAATATAAAAATGACTCGGCCAAACATTGAAATATGAACAGTAGAGTAATCATGTGGATGTAGATAGAGAAAGTGAGGCAAAGTTACTCCTGTATAAATAAACGAACAGTTACAGAAGATTACCTACCTACAGACAGATTGAGTGGCTATATAATGATAAAAAAAAGTAAGTTATGAAACAGTTTTGTTTGGTGTCACCCAACTTGTTCAAATACTGTTGAACAATCTACAATGGACCGTGCCACCTATGTGAAACGCAATTCTCTACATTCCCATTCGATATCTTCCAGGTGGCTCGTGGCCTCGCGGTAGCGTTCTCGCTTCCCGGGCACCGGTCCCGGTTTCGATTCACGGCGGTGTCAGGGATTTTCACCTGCTTGGAGATGATTGGGTGTTGTTGTGTCGTCTTTATCATCATCATTCGTCCCCATTACGGTCGGAGGAACGCAATGGCAAACCACCTCCGCTAGGACCTTGCCTAGCACGGCGGTGCGGGTCTCCCGCATCGTTCCCCTACGCTCTGTCAAGGAGGATGGGACTTCATCATCATTTTCCAGGTAGTAGATGTCAATAGCTGGATTTCATCTCCTTAAATTTCCGAAGGACGTTTGACACTTCATTACATTGTTAAAGTAATGACACAGTTTTGTTGACATGGGATGTCTTTATAGATATACGGTGGATGTATGAGTTTCTGTCTAATAAAAGGCGAATGTTTAACAGAAGCTAAGGTAATATGGGGAGTGTCCCAAGAGTTGCGTGTTGCGATCTGAAATACATATAAGTTCACCATATGGAGTCCTACAGCAGGCGCCTCTCGCTTTAGTTGTTCCTGTTACGAACGGGCGGAAAAACACCAGATGCCACCCGGTAGAAGGAAGGGTTCGCTGCTCACCGGTGTCCGTCCTCGATTCGCCTTCGGCTCCGAGCCACCACCGAGCTGTGCGGAAGCGCCAGTGAAGCGTTCAACAGAAAGGTATCACGAAGCGCCGAGTCAAAATATCGCACATGAACCACGCGGCTCAGAGCACAATTATATTGTTCACTAAGGACGTTGCAGTATATAGCAAAATTTCGTCGTCAATAGTTCGTAATGGAATGCAGCAGAAAATTAGGGCATAATTTCCATTTGACAGTAATGAACGGAAGCTCTCTTTGAATATGGATAGATACAAGAAAATGTCCATAACGAAAAGGAACAATCTGACAAAACAAAACCCTGGGGACTAAATCCACTACTAACCATTAAAATTGCTACACCAAGTAGAAATGCAGCTGTTAAACGGGTATTCATTGGACAATTATATTATACTAGAACTGACATGGGATTTCATTTTCGAGCAATTTGGGTGAATAGATCCTGAGAAATCAGTACCCAGAACAACCACCTCCGGCCGTAATAACGGCCTTGAAACGCCTGGGCATTGAGTCAAACACACCTTGGATGGCGTGTACAGGTACAGCTGCCCATGCAGCTTCAACACGATACCACAGTTCATCGAGAGTAGTGTCTGGCGTATTGTGACGAGCCAGATGCTCGGCCACCATTGACCAGACGTTTTCAGTTGGTGAGAGATCTGGGGAATGTTTTCTGTATCCAGAAAGGCCCGTACAGGACCTGCAACATGCGGTCGTGCATTATCCTGCTGAAATGTAGGGTTTCGCAGGGATCGAATGAAGGGTAGAGCCACGGGTCGTAACACGTCTGAAATGTAACATCCACTGTTCAAAGTACCGTCAATGGGAACAAGAGATGACCGAGACGTGTAACCAATGTCACCCCTTACCATCACGCCGGGTGATACGCCAGTATGGCGATGACGAACACACGCTTCCAATGTGCGTTCACCGTGATGTCGCCAAACGCGGATGCGACCGTTATGATGCTGTAAACAGAACCTGGATTCATCCCCAAAAATGACGTTTTGCCATTCGTGCACCCAGGTTCGTCGTTGAGTACACCATCGCAGGCGCTCCTGTCTGTGATGCAGCGTCAAGGGTAACCGCAGCCATGGTCTCCGAGTCTCCGAGCTGGTAGTCCATGCTGCTGCGAACGTCGTAGAACTGTTCGTGCAGATGGTTGTTGTCTTGCAAACGTCCCCCCATTTGTTGACTCAGGGATCGAGACGCGGCTGCACGATCCGTTACAGCCATGCGGATAAGATGCCTGTCAGCTTGACTGCTAGTCCTACGAGGCCGTTGGGATCCAGCACGGCGTTCCGTATTACCCCCCTGAACCCACCGATTCCATATTCTGCTAACAGCCATTGGATCTCGACTAACGCGAGCAGCAATGTCGCGATACGATAAACCGCAATCGCTATAGGCTACAATCCGACGTTTATCAAAGTCGGAAACGTGATGGTACGCATTTCTCCTCTTTTACACGAGGCATCACAACAACGTTTCACCAGGCAACGCCGGTCATCTGCTGTTTGTGTACGAGAAATCGGCTGGAAACTTTCCTCATGTCAGTACGTTGTAGGTGCCGCCACCGGCGCCAGCCTTGTGTGAATGCTCTGAAAAGCTAATCATTTGCATATCATAGGATCTTATTCCTGTCGGTTAAATTTCGCGTCTGTAGCACGTCATCTCCGTGGTGTAGCAATCTTAATGGCCAGTAGTGTAATTATAAGTAAAACTATCATACGATGTGGAATAGGCGAAATGTAAAATTAGTAGTAGGGAAGGCGAATGGAACCTTTGCTGCTTTTCCAGTATTTGTCAAGTAGGCACGACAATGGACATCTAACGAAACCACAGACGCGGTAATAGTTTCGCCGTAGCCCTTCTCCTGAGGGAAGAAGACGTTGTTTTCGCGAGTAAAGCAGATAAACGACGTGGTCCTTAGGCGAGATGTACGCTGGGTGCCGTAGAATCGTTCTACAGTCTCAGATTCATTGGAATAATCCTCAGGGAATGTAGTTCCAGTGCAAAGTAAACAGCTTACATAACACTCGTTCGACAAATACTAGAATATTACCCGTCAGTATGGGGTCTGCATCACGGAGATGCCCAGCCGAGTCCAATAGCAGAGGCTGCAAGAGAGGCGTTCTGCATCACGGTATAGTCTACAGTTAAATCTCCGAGAGCGTACGTTCTTAGAAGCGTCAAGCAATATATGGTTTTCTCCTACGTATATCTCGCGGAAAGATCGTAATGGTAAGATTAGAAACATTCGAGTCCACACGCAGGCTTGTCAGCTGTCGTTCTTTTTACGAGCTGTACGCGACTGGGGCAGGAAAAGGAGGCAAGAGCACTGGTACATAAAGTACCCCTCACCACGCACATTAAGTTGGCGTGAGAGTATAGATGTAGATGCAGATGTAGAAATACTTACGAGAACCTGCATTTGCGACAGACTGCAGAACGATTCTACCGCCACTAGTGTACATCCCGCCTAAGGACGGCGAAGATAACAGAAGATAACAGTACTAGTATGGAAGCGTAGAGACACTCATTTTTCCCGCGCTCCGTTAGCGAGTGGAATACAAAAGGTAATAGCCATTGGTGGTTCAAGGTACCTCCACCGTACACAACTTGGTGGCTTGGGTATTATATACGTAGCTGTAGACGCAAATGTAACAGAAATGGTCAGAGAGATTAAATAGGACTTTTTTTTTTTTTTTTAAAAAAAAAGCAACGATGTTCTCGCGAAACCCTGTTGCGTTAACTTAGAGAACCAGAATTCGAAGAAAGAAGTTGCTTCCAGCATACATCTTCCGCAGTGATAAGGAGTAAATTAAGGATTGGGCTGTGTACGGAGCCATATAGTCATCGTTCCCTCGTTCAGTATGCGACTGAAGTGAATCAGATCATTACTAAGTCTTCCTCACCGTACCCTGTACAGTGGCTTATGAAGTATGTATGTAGATGGAGACCCGCAAAACGTAAAAATTAATTAACAAATGCAGACAAGGCCTTCTGGGAACATAGTGGCTATCATAATTAACATTCAGATAAAACGGCCAGAGGTCACACACAGTTTTATTCAGCATTAACGGTTTCGCTCGTTAGGCGTGGCCATCATCAGATAATCGTTGCCCTGATGGCAACACGTACTTTCCTGTTAATTTAAATATCTTCAGTCATTTGTTCTCACAATAAATTATTACGCAGAAATTTTTTTCTAAACATCGCCCAAATCTGCAGACGTTTTAAAAATAGGTAAATATAAATGGTCACCGCAGTGTCACGAGGCTTTTCATGACTTACAACACTATCTGAAACTCGCTCCTTGTTTAGCGGCTAATGACCCATAAAATCACCTCATCCTGGTATATCAACGTGTCACCAGCAACGTTCTTTTCCTCAAAAGCGGTAACAGGCTCCCATCACATTCGCGTCTAAAACACTTCAGCTCAGATTAATTACAAATCGGAAAAGTCGCGCCATTTACCACATTTGGTGTCAAAAAATTCCACACATTTTATTGCAAAAAATTTCATCTCATAACGGACCATTAACCATTAATTTCTATGTTCGATCCTAAGAAACGCTTTCCGGACCATTAACCATTAATTTCTATGTTCGATCCTAAGAAACGCTTTCCAGAAAAGAAAGGCACTCTTTCTCAACAGTTACAACCATTCACTTCACTGTGGGCCTAAAGCACAACATGGTATCGCTGATGCCTTACCCAGACTATGTATGGGGCCAGATACCATGCTTGGCCTTCATGAAACTACCTTACAAAACCGCCTACTAGAGTTCCCTGTCATTGTTTCCTTAATTGTAAAGGATACAGCTAAGGGCCTTAGCCGCAAACAGGTTATGAAATATTCGGAGTGAAATTTTCATTCTGTAGCCGAGTATGCGCTGATATGAAACTTACTGACAGCTGTGTGCCAGACCGGGATTCGAATTTGGGCCTTCGCTCTACCGACTGAGCCAGTGCTCAAGGTCCTTCATCACAGCTTTGTTTCCGCCGGTACCTCATCTCCTATCTTCCGAACTTGACAGTTCTGCTGCGTACTTTGCGGGACTGACACTTCTGTAAGAAAAGCATAGTGCGGAGAAGTGGCTTTGCCAAGTCGGGGGAATTGTTTATTGAATGAATCTTTTACTCTGCAGTCGAATGTGCGCTGGAATGAGTAGGGCTTCGGTTGTTTAGCTGGTAGAGTACTTCCTCGCGAAAGGCAGAGATCCCGGGTTCGAGTCCCGGTCCGCCACACAATTTTAATCCGCCAGGAAGTTTTCATATCAGCGCACATTCCACTGAAGAGTGAAAATTTCTTTTTGGGAACAATTCCCCAGGCTACGGCTAAACCATGTCTCAGCTAAGTCGCACAAGTTACGCAGGAGAATTTCTGTGAGGTTTAGAAGGTAGGAAATGAGGTACCGGCGGAAGAAAGAGTGTGGGGATGGGTCGTGAATCGTGCTTGGGAGCTCAGTCGTTAGAGAACTTGCCTGCAAAAGGCAAAAGTCCTGAGTCTGAGTTCCGATCCGATACATTGTATTAATCCACCAGGAAGTTTCCAGTTATGAACTACATTCGCCTATGATGTGCATTTTCAACTTCTCGCGGCGTAATGAATAGTCCATTAAATTTAGGGCATGTTGCCGCTCAGATAAAATGGTCTTCCTAAAGTTCACAAGATGGGTAAGAATGAGCATCCAGAGGACTTGTCTATGAGACCTATAACGAGCGCTATTGGTTCACCAACGTATCTTTCTGGCAAATATTTAGCTTCCTTATTAAAACCATTGGTAGGAAAATGTAGTCACCACATTCGTAATTCTATGGATTTTATTCAGAGACTTAGCAATGTCAGGCTAAATTGTACGGATGTGCTTGTTAGTTTTGACGTGGTATCATTATACACTAAGGTACCTTTATCTCTTATCGGCCAACATTTTGATAAGAACATTACGGCCTTATTTGAGCATGTGCTTTTATCACCTTATTTTCAGTTTAATGGCGAATTTTATGAGCAAATTGATGGTGTTGCCATGGGAAGCCACCTCTCAACTCTGGTAGCTAATTTATTCATGGAAGACTTCGAGGACAAGCCACTGGACTCAGCAAGTTTTAAACCAACGGTCTTCTGGAGGTATGTGGACGAAACATTCGTGGTATGGCCCCATGGGATGGATGAATTACATCGAGTTCTTGAGCATCTGAATTCCATCCATGCTAGCATTAAATTTACTATGGAAATAGAATAAGATGGCTGCCGCCCCTTTTTGGATGTTGTCATTCGCCGTAAAGTTAATGGCAGATTAGGACATGCCGTATATTGGAAACAAACACACACAAAGCTATATCCTGACGCCAGTAGCAGCCATCACCCTTCACAGACCATAGGTGTCCTTAAGAACTTAGTGCGTCGGGCGAAATGTATATCTGATAAAGACAATTTGCAAGAAGAGCTCACATGCCTCAAGAACATTCGATGCAAAACCTAAAATGCAGATATGTGATGTGGAAGAAGATAGTAATTCCTTCAGATATAGTGCGTTTTTGCCCTCTGTGGGTGCTCTTTCCTCGAAGATAGGTCGTATTCTTGAGAAACACTGTGCTAAGGTGATTCCCCTCCCCCCTCCCTCCCCCGAAGATTGCAGTTTTACTTCGCTCTGTGAAGGACGATTTACAGCTTCGTAAAGCGGGTGTGTATCAGATTCCTTGCGGAAATTGTGAGTAGTCCTATATAGGTCAAACAACACGAACCGTTCATGAGAGGTGTGTGGAGTAACGAAGATACACACGCTTATTACAGCCAGACGAGTCAGCTGTGGCCGAACATTGTATTGATGCAGGGCATTCCATGAATTACAGTGATGTGAAGATTTTAACATTCACCTCTTCTTTTTGGGAATCTGTCTTCAAGGAAGCTATAGAGATTAGATTAGCTAATAATATTAATTTGGACAAAGCATGGAATCCGGCTCTTGGGATAATTAAACTGGAGAGAAGTCGTCTTGGTGTCACAGCCACCTATCATACATCGATAATCGAATTGAATGTCTGTACGCCTTCGCCACAGTTGGCGCATGTGTAAGCGTATTTCTCTGCCGCCGACCAGCATCTGTGACCCGCATGCACAGTACCGCTGCGGTGGGGCATATAAGGCCGCGCTTGGCACCTTGTCGTCAGTCTTGTGACTCACTCTGAGGATGGCCGGACGATACGCGGCCGAAATATCAGTGGACGAAATTATATTTGCGCGGTTGCATACATTCGCCTAGATTAGTCAGGACACCTCCCACCCCACTCCCTCAAAGAACTCCGCAGATATTTTTCTCTACAAGCCAGGGTCCATATGGTACAAAGATCATCCCGCCGCCACTGTGTCAGCACGTATAAACTCCCTGCACGCTGACTTCCGTGACACACACGAAGGCGTTCGCGAGTCGGCACGCCTACTGTCCCTGCAACACGCAGGACTTCTGGAAGACAGACCGCTCCTGCGAGACCAGCTCGTCAACCCAGTCAGTCATGTCGCATCGGCTTTGTTGGTCACCAGCCTCTTCCTCAGTCAGATGTGGCTCATCATCATAGACTCATTTTCCAACTTTATATGACTGGAACGTCAAATACCACAGTGGGAAAGGCAATAAGCACTTTGCAGAAAATATTGGCCATTGAAAGTTGCCCAACAATCGTTAAGGACAATGGTCCTCAGTTTTCATTCGGCATGTTTCAGGATTCCTTCTCTCGGAACTGCGTAATGCACCTGACAACGGCGATGTCCCTCCTGGCATTCAATGCTGAAGCGGACTGGTTCGTCTGCACCTTTAAGGTGCACATTGTTTCTGAAGGTAGAATGCTGTCAGCTGCACCCAAGGCCGTGTTCCTAACCCAGATCCTAGCCACACTGATAACAGGGCGCATTTCGGCAGAATTCTTGCATGGCTGCCGACACTCCACTCGGGGCATACCGAGTTTACAACACACTCATGCTAGTCGAATTATCGCCCTTGGTATGCTATGGGCACAAAGGTTTGGACTCGCGCATTCGGGAGGGTCTCAGATTGGACACCAGGCATTTTAAGAGCAGCCTGGGGACGAAAAATGATGACGGTGGACGCCAATGGCGCCATGCTAGTGCGACACGCCAACCATCTGCGGTTGCTGAACGAGTATGACGCACTAGTCATATGCTGAAAGCCAGAAACAAACTTTAGCACTTTATTGACACTCAGTAGCCTAACACTCGAAAACAGTATTGGCTGAACAGTCACACTGTGCTCTATCAAAGTAACTGATGATCATAATTTAAAAGCTGCGAGGGATTAGCCGAGCGGTGTAAGGCGCTGCAGTCGTGGAGTGTGCGGCTGGTCCCGGCGGAGGTTCGAGTCCTCCCTCGGGCATGGGTGTGTGTGTGTGTTTGTCCTTAGGATAATTTAGGTTAAGTAGTGTGTAAGCTTAGGGACTGATGACCTTAGCAGTTAAGGCCCATAAATTTCACACATATTTGAACATAATTTAAAACATGTAGACATAAGTCCAGAAAGCTTCCCAAAATCAGTTAAAAAGCATTATGTAACAAGTTCTACTCATGATGTTACCACAAGCAAGGTCGAATTCTATATCCAGTATTTGGCTTCTTTGACCATTAAAAATAAATTTAACAGATACAAATATGAAACCTTCCACTATCAATTAAAAACCATTAATATAAGAAGCTTACTTATAATATACATTACCATCATAGCTGCTCAAAATTTCCGACCCTTCAAAATTACAAAAATTTTTAAACTTGCAGATCTTAATCTGAGGAAAACTTATTAAATAACATGTTGTCATTAAAAACATACATCTAATTGAAGAAGATGCTGTCATTAAAAACATACATCAGGTGCTCTTTGAAAATGGTTACGCTTTTCTTCCTACATACAGTGCAACGTTGACTGTTGCTGTGACTGCAGCCAATCTTTGCAAGAAGGATTAGTAATTTTGGAAAATTTCGTTGTTGCAGGACTCAAACACATTGAAGAAATTTACGGCTACGTACATAGGTTTTTAATTCTTCATTTGCACGTCCCACAACTTTTATCGTATTCTACCCCGGACAAAGAAACAATTATTTAACATTTACCCACCCCTCTGACCAGTCAGCTTCCCAAATTACTCATACCACCTCTGTCTGGGCTCCAAGTCAACCAAGCAGTTTTAGCAACTCGCACCTCTAGCAATACCGTGAAGGTACGAAACAGCTCGCCATACCTCAAAGTGTCATTAGATTGAAAGCTGTGTAAATGAACGCACTAGTTCCCTGAAACACCTTTTTCTAAAAGCTTTTCGGTCAGCGGCGTTCTCAATACCCCATCACGTTTCTAGCAGAAACACGCTCGTAATACAGTTCCACCGTGCTCTTCAACAGGACCACTTCCTTTGACGGGACTTAAATCCGGAACCCTCGATTAGAACGGTCACAATGCCTGAAAAGTTCCAAAAGTCGACATTCTGTACATCCGTCCACCTTAGTCGACAACCATTTACTGTCTTCTTCATCCACGATGGCGACACATATTTTATGTGCCTTCCTTGGCACACCACAGACCCACTGTGACACCTGCACGAAGTCCAAACACTGTTTTTGTTCCCTCTCGCCAGCAGGGACACTCCATGGCTCTTTCCTTGTTAGAGCGCGCAGCGGGACTCGCCGTGCCTGACCAGTGACCACTCTCCAACCAATACCGACTGTCCTCCCTCCTCGCTTCACAGTAAATGCCTTTGGGAACACCACCCAAATCCTAGGGTCTGACCAAAAATAATCGACCGTATAACATAGGTGTGTTGTGCTTAACGGGTTCCAGCTAGGAACAACCACCACAGCCCCCAGAATTGACTCTATACAATTAGACACCAGGTTCACCCACGTCCCGAGGCTAAGTACCATGGAGCTGATCCCTTATCGTATGGAATCCATTTTCACCTGCAGAACGAATGATTTCCAGCACGGACATGGAGACTGGAATATCGGCTCTAATCAACCCTACATCCCCGCCGGAAGCTTAGGACACAGTGACATCGGACGTCATGATGGACAGCGAAAGTTTAACTGGTTTGCCCACCACACGTCCTTCCTACCTGCACGGCAATCGTGATACCTACAGCAACACTTCGGCCTCTGCACACGGATTAATGGTGAGAGGGATGTTACATCGCCATCACTCGACACTGAGGTAGGCACTGTACGATGTCCACTATCAACAATCCCTGCGGCAGCCACTAAGAGGTATCAGTAGTTTGTCACATGGGCTTTGACGCTGACGTCAAGCTATGAACAAAGCCTGGAAGACGCTTTGAAGCGTTCTATGCTAAAGTCTCTGCCTCACCTGCATCGTGATCTGGTTACGTAGTGGAAACTGGACTACTTTCGGCCTGATGTTCTATGGATCACTGACGGATTTTCTGGATCCTGATCCGGGTTATTCTCTTGTTCTATTCTGCAATTTACGAAGACCCAACACGGACTGGAATGGTGGACTGTCAAGTGATTGCAGTCTATCCACATTTTCTGTGCCGGCCGGAGTGGCCGTGCGGTTCTAGGCGCTACAGTCTGGAACCGCGAGACCGATACGGTCGCAGGTTCGAATCCTGGCTCGGGCGTGGATGTGTGTGACGTCCTTAGGTTAGTTAGGTTTAAGTAGTTCTAAGTTCTAGGGGACTGATGACATCAGCAGTTAAGTTCCATAGTGCTCAGAGCCATTTGTACCATTTTTTTGACCATTTTCTGTGTAATAAAGAGTGTGTTGCATCGTAGAGGGTGTAGTAGTTGAAATAAATATTGCTTTCAGAACTCCCCGACTTTTCATTTAAAACCAGGCTAAATAATAATAAATAAAATTTAAAAAAGGAGAAATCTAAGTGCATGCGAAGAAATGAAATAAAATAACTATCCCATTACAAACGTAAACAGTGTTTGTTCTTTTTTCGCACCCAGAATCTTGAACAATTTTTCAAAGCTTTTTACATACTTCCCAGGGAGAGAGAATTACAACTTTGTTCAGAATTCAGATGTAACTTTAGGGCAAAATTCGGTACTGATATGAAATAGGTGCGGAAATACACAGGTTGGCCAAAAATATGGAAACACTGTAAGAAATGCATGCTTGAACATTAATACAGGTGCTACCCAAGGCAGCAGGTTGCGCTGATGTACTTGACTACGAACGGCAGCTGTGCTGTGTCCTCAACACGTTGCTAGTCTCAGCCGTGGTCTGAACAGTGTTACGTGCAGCTGTGAGTGCATTATGTCGGAGCTAAGTGAATTCCAGCAAATTGTTTGTGGTCATATGATTTTTTTGTGTCACAAGAGGCACCGCATGCAGGGGAAGCGGAAAAGCATAATCCAATAAGTCAAACCGCAGACAAAAGTGTGCTTTGAGTGACCTTGACAGAAAGTCATTGAATAGGACTGTGACGAAAAACAAGAGGACGATAGCTGAAAAAGTCACTGCAAAACCGAATGTCGCACTCGCGAACCTTGTCATCACCCCAACAAGAATGGACCTCCATAAGGCGGGAAATGTAGCACGAGATGAAATTCTGTAACCTCTCATCATCGATGTAATAGGAAAACGTTGTTCCCAAGCCTTAAAACCCGGATTATGGAGAAATGGAAGAAAGTTACTCTGTCAGATGAGTCTGTTTCCAACTTCTGGCCTAGTTTACGTCGAAAGGGTGAGACTTGGCAGGGATTCGGTTATGATCTGGGCAGCCATATGGCTGTTCCACCGCCCCCATGGTTACTACTCGAGTTCGCATTACTGTCAAGCATTGTGTGACCATTTGGTTGTTCTGGCCGATTCCATGGCACAATGTTTGTTCCCTGATGGTGGTGACGTGTTCCAAAATGACAGGGCCCCTGTTCAAGAAGCTCGCATCGTCCAGGGCTGGTACGAGGCCACCATACTCACCAGGTCTCAGTACTGTTGAGCCTTTGTGGTAGACTTTTGGAAAGGTCACTGATCTCTGTCCACCTCCAACATAGTTTCCTGCACTTGTCATAATTTGCAAGAAGAAGATTCCTTTGACAAACGTACTGGACCTGTATCTATCCGTTCTGAGGCTACTGAAAGCTGTTTTGGATGCCAAAGATTTTCCTATGCCATATTAGTAATTCTACTGTCTTGTGTTATTGGTGTTACGATACTTTTGTCCAACCTCTGCAAGTATAACATGTGTTAAGTATACAAGGTGTACAGCTTTGCTTCTGCCGTTTGCCGATAGGTGGCGACAACTGTGAGTAGCGGTCGAAAGAAGCAGATCGCAGACGTCAGGCAGTTAGCTTGGACCTCGGTCAACATAACCTCATTCAAACATTAGTCGATTTGTGTCTGCATCATAAAGTTGCTCTTGATTGAAAATGTCAGTTTACAAGTCTAATTTCTCGTCATTTGCGGGAGGTGTTACTGTTTTGTTTCAGCATGAAGAAAACAGCGGCTGAGTCTCATCGAATGCTCTCAAGTATGTGTGGTAAGGACGCTATTAGTGAAAGAACGCGTCGTGAGTGGTTTCAACGCTTCAAGAACGGTGATTTTAACGTCGTAGACCAGCATAGTGGTGGAAGAGAGAATCTTTTCGAAGATGCTGAATTGGAGATATTACTGAGTGAAGACTCGCGTCAAGCTCAAGAAGAATTGGCACGATTAGTGGGAGTGACACAGCAAGCCATTTCAATACGTCTCAAGGCTATGGGCATGATTCAGAAAGAAGGAACTTGGGGCCCGTGTGAGCTGAAACCAAGAGGGGTTGAATGGTTGAATGGCGTTTGTGTATTTGTGAACAGTTGCTTCAAAGACAAAAACGGAAGGGATTTCTGCATCGCATTGTGAGCGGGAACGAAAAATGGGTTCAATACAATAACCTTAAACGCAAAAAATCATGGGGATATCCCGGCCATGGTTCCACGTCGATGACCAAACCAAATATTCGCGGCTCCAAGATCATGCTGTGCATTTGGTGGGACCATCTCGGCGTCGTGCACTATGAGGTGTTAAAACCAAGTGAAACAATCACAGGTGCTCGTTATCGAACGCACTTGATGCGTTTGAGCAGAGCATTAAAAGACAAACGGCCGCAATACAGCGAGAGGCATGATAAAGTGATTTTACAACACACCAACCCTCCACCCCACGTTGCAAAAGAGGTCAAAACGTACTTGGAAACGTTAAAATGGGAAGTCCTACACCACCCACCGTATTCTCCAGACATTCCTCCCTATTGAGATCAATGGCCCATGGCCTGGCTGACCAACACTTCCGATCTCATGAAGAAGTCACAAATTGGATCGATTCGTGGATCACTTCAAAAGATGAACAATTTTTTCGACGCGGGATTCGTACACTGCCCGAAAGATGGGAGAAAGTAGTGGCCAGCGATGGAAAATACACTCCTGGAAATTGAAATAAGAACACCGTGAATTCATTGTCCCAGGAAGGGGGAACTTTATTGACACATTCCTGGGGTCAGATACATCACATGATCACACTGACAGAACCACAGGCACATAGACACAGGCAACAGAGCATGCACAATGTCGGCACTAGTACAGTGTATATCCACCTTTCGCAGCAATGCAGGCTGCTATTCTCCCATGGAGACGATCGGAGAGATGCTGGATGTAGTCCTGTGGAACGGCTTGCCATGCCATTTCCACCTGGCGCCTCAGTTGGACCAGCGTTCGTGCTGGACGTGCAGACCGCGTGAGACGACGCTTCATCCAGTCCCAAACATGCTCAATGGGGGACAGATCCGGAGATCTTGCTGGCCAGGGTAGTTGACTTACACCTTCTAGAGCACGTTGGGTGGCACGGGATACATGCGGACGTGCATTGTCCTGTTGGAACAGCAAGTTCCCTTGCCGGTCTAGGAATGGTAGAACGATGGGTTCGATGACGGTTTGGATGTACCGTGCACTATTCAGTGTCCCCTCGACGATCACCAGTGGTGTACGGCCAGTGTAGGAGATCGCTCCCCACACCATGATGCCGGGTGTTGGCCCTGTGTGCCTCGGTCGTATGCAGTCCTGATTGTGGCGCTCACCTGCACGGCGCCAAACACGCATACGACCATCATTGGCACCAAGGCAGAAGCGACTCTCATCGCTGAAGACGACACGTCTCAATTCGTCCCTCCATTCACGCCTGTCGCGACACCACTGGAGGTGGGCTGCACGATGTTGGGGCGTGAGCGGAAGACGGCCTAACGGTGTGCGGGACCGTAGCCCAGCTTCATGGAGACGGTTGCGAATGGTCCTCGCCGATACCCCAGGAGCAACAGTGTCCCTAATTTGCTGGGAGGTGGCGGTGCGGTCCCCTACGGCACTGCGTAGGATCCTACGGTCTTGGCGTGCATCCGTGCGTCGCTGCGGTCCGGTCCCAGGTCGACGGGCACGTGCACCTTCCGCCGACCACTGGCGACAACATCGATGTACTGTGGAGACCTCACGTCCCACGTGTTGAGCAATTCGGCGGTACGTCCACCCGGCCTCCCGCATGCCCACTATACGCCCTCGCTCAAAGTCCGTCAACTGCACATACGGTTCACGTCCACACTGTCGCGGCATGCTACCAGTGTTAAAGACTGCGATGGAGCTCCGTATGCCACGGCAAACTGGCTGACACTGACGGCGGCGGTGCACAAATGCTGCGCAGCTAGCGCCATTCGACGGACAACACCGCGGTTCCTGGTGTGTCCGCTGTGCCGTGCGTGTGATCATTGCTTGTACAGCCCTCTCGCAGTGTCCGGAGCAAGTATGGTGGGTCTGACACACCGGTGTCAACGTGTTCTTTTTTCCATTTCCAGGAGTGTACTTTGAATGATACACGTGTAACTAATTTGTTTCATTAAAGCCTCAAATGTTGGGGAGAAAACGGCGGAAGCCAAATTGTACACCTTGCATATGAAACGTATATACACTGAAGGAAAAAATCGCAGCACAAGGGCTTGTGTGACATAAAAAGACGTTGGCAGCCGTGTTTTTGCATCTGAAGGATGTTGTCTATTCATATTTCGTGTCAGTCGCATAAGATTGGTGACGGTAGCACCAATATGAGGATGGTTTGCTTTAAATACACGCTGTAAGGGTCGAGAGCGTTAGTTACTTTGAGATTGGACGTGGTGTTTTGGTGTCAGTCAAGAATGCCTTTAAGGCGACAAAGATGCCATTATCAACGCCTCACTGAGTTTGAACGAAGTCGTATAATAGGGCTATGAACAACTGAACATTCCATCTTCGATACTGCAGAGGGCTTGGCATGAATGTAGCCACTGTAGGTGATTGCTGGCAACGGTGGTCATGAGAATGTGCGGTCGCAAGAAGAACGAATTCCGGACGGCTGCGTAGCACCACCTGCAGGGAAGACCACCGCGTTCGGCGAATGGCTCTGTCGCAACGTACTGCATTTCTAGCAGTAATCGAGCAGCAGTTGCACCACAGTGACACAACAAACTCTTACAGATTTGTTACTTCAAGGACAGCTCCGAGACAGACGCGCTGTAGCGTGAATTCTACTGACCCAAACTACCACCAGTTGATACTTCAGTGGTGTCAAGCGAGAGGTCATTGGAGGGCACAGTGGAGGACTGTTGTGTTTTGTGATGAAAGCTGATTCTGCTTCCGCGCCAGCGATGGCCGTGTGTTGGTTAGAAGAAGGACCATGTACCCAACCTGTCTACGTGCCAGTATCACTGGATGCACACCTGGCGTTATGCTATGTTTTGTATGACAGCAAGAACACTCTCGTGATTATACCACACACTAAGACTGCAAATCTGTACGTCAACTCGTGATTCGGCCTGTTGTTCTGCCATTGACGAACAGCATTCAGGGGGTGTCTTTCAACAGGATAACGCTCGCCCACATGCCACTGTTGCAACCAAACATGCGCTACAGGGTGTCGAATACGTATGGGACATCATCGGACGACAAATCCAGCGTCATCCACAAACAACGTTAGCCTTCTCTGTATTGACCCACCAGGTGCTACAGGCATGGAACTCAAACCCACAAACTGACACCCGGCGCATATACAACACAATGCATGCACGGTTGCAAGCTTGCATTCAACGTTCTGACGGTTACGCCGATGTGCCAGCATTTCACATTTGCAATGACTTATCTTGGGCTTACATTAACCTATAGTCTTGAAGTCTTAATCATTTCAATATGTTACCTAGACAAATGTATTCATTACTGTACATTAATTATTTTTTAGTGTTGTGATTTTTTTCCGTCAGTGTATTTGTGTAAGTGTATATGACGTACGCGTGCTTGCAGTAAAATACTTGGAAAAATAACTCTCTGATTCTTCCCATTTCATTGGAGCACCCTTTACAAATGTTCTTACATCCAGGAGGCGAATAGAGACGTGACTGGTGGGTTAAAAACAGGTGGCACATTAGAGTTCTCGTCCAGACTCCGCAATCGCTCCTTCGAAGCATCCCCTACCACCCGCTGTCGGAAGAGGCGTGCAACCGCAAACTGCCCGTCAAACAATAGAGAACATCTTTAAGCAAGAACTGCTTGTCCGTTCCGTTCACACGACTCAAGACTGCAAGCACCGGCTGTTACAGAAAGAAGACGCGTTTTGTGTGTCTGCTGTCGGACAACAAACGGCCCAACTAGAGGTATCCAGCCAGACATGCAAACAAAAGAACGAGACCTACGCTATCAGAATTCAGTGTTTAACTGATTTTACTCCGCGTTCGTAGCATTGCTGGCAAACAAAAAAAGTTTCGCTCAGATTACGAAGTTTACTTCGTGTTTATCCCGTACTAAAAGTTTCATTTGCACAACGATGTCAACAATTGACAGAATGCAGAATAATAAATGCAAAAACTTCTTTGTTTTGCCTTCCAGTTTAGTATGCGCTATTTTGAAACATCCTGACGAATTGAAACAGTATACGAGAACATGACTGAAACAAGAACCTTCGCCTTTCGTAGGCAATACTTTAACCACGTTTCTAAATCATTTTTTGTATTTTTGAAAATTTTTGTAAAGGTTCCGTACTGCGACTACCGCCTTACATACGCTCTCAAACGTCGCCTTCTTCAGCACGGCTTCGTTACCCTAAGGTTTGTTTCTTTTTTTTCGATGATACACCTAAGAATTTGATTCAGCGTTTGGTTCAAGGAAACAGCAAGTAAAGTTGATTTCTTGATTATGTGTGACTTTTAAGTATTTATTTCTTCCCTAACAATTTGTTTCTCATTAAATGGGATAATGATAAGTGACAAAAAACGTATAAATACAAAAAGAAAAAAATGTAGAATGAGTTTTCCCTAGTTACGTTAAACAATGTACTGGCTGCAACAAGATGTTTTATGCGAGACAGTTACGCGTGCAGGATGTAAAAAGTGACAGCATGGATAATTTCGACGTCGACGGAGTATAAAGCACTATCAGTAGGTTTCCGTTTGAGCGCTTATGCTACATAGCGGGACTGAGATGTGGGCATGTAAATACTGACATGCAGCCTCGGGATTAGTGTGGCATTCGCGTCTTTCCGACGTGCGTGTGTTGAGTGAGGAAACTTGAACTATGGCGACACTTTATCAAATGCATCTAAAGAAGATTAACGTGCTGTTATTATTCTATTCTTCTCTTGGCTGCCCAAAGAGAAACACAGGTTGTCATTCGTCTGACCTTTGTATTTGCACAGTGAGTGTACTAATGTGTGCAAACTTAGCTTGCCACTTAGCGCGCAAATGAACAAAACATCTAAACAGTCTTCAAGACCAGGGTGTTAAATAGACATTCTAAATAAATATGAACTTGGCCCTTTAAGGCAGCTAATATCAGGTGCTGATCGTAACAAAATCATTAGAAATGCTGCTGTCACGTAACTAGAATGCATGAATTAATAAAAGTGAAAGTTTGGGGTCTATTCTAGAAAGACAAAACAGCTATTCCCTTTTTTATTCTACATATAATCTATTAACTGCGCTTTCAGGGGTCAAGTGATACACAACAATCACGTTCAATTACTTTTTTAATATTTTTAGCATGGTGCAGCAGAATCAGTAACTATAAAATGTAATTATATTAAATTTCAGCCTCCAGTTACGGCTCGGCGCCCACGGTCCACCTGTCTGGCCCATCGGTGTGACCTAAGGGCAAAACGCAGTCTTATGACTATCTAATAGAACCCAGTACGTTGTCCTCGATGGTGAGTGTTCATCGGGGTGAGGGTATCATCTGGAGTGCCCCAGGGAAGTGTGGTAGGTCCGCTGTTGTTTTCTATCTACATAAATGATCCTTTGGATAGTGTGGATAGCAATGTGCGGCTGTTTGCTGATGATGCTGTGGTGTACGGGAAGGTGTCGTCTTTGAGTGACTGGAGGAGGATACAAGATGACTTGGACAGGATTTGTGATTGGTGTAAAGAATGGTAGCTAACTCTAAATATCGATAAATGTAAATTAATGCAGATGAATAGGAAAAAGAATCCCGTAATGTTTGAATACTCCATTAGTAGTGTAGCGCTTGACACAGTCACGTCGATTATATATTTGGGCGTAACATTGCAGAGTGATATGAAATGGGACAAGCATGTAATGGCAGTTGTGGGGAAGGCGGATAGTTATCTTCGGTTCATTGGTAGAATTTTGGGAAGATGTGGTTCATCTGTAAAGGAGACCGCTTATAAAACACTAATACGATCTATTCTTGAGTACTGCTCGAGCGTTTGGGATCCCTATCAGGTCGGATTGAGGGAGGACTTAGAAGCAATTCAGAGGCGGGCTGGTAGATTTGTTACTGGTAGGTTTGATCATCACGCGAGTGTTACGGAAATGCTTCAGGAACTCGGGTGAGAGTCTCTAGAGGAAAGGAGGCGTTCTTTTCGTGAATCGATACTGAGGAAATTTAGAGAACCAGCATTTGAGGCTGACTGCAGTACAATTTTACTGCCGCCAGCTTCTATTTCGCGGAAAGACCACAAAGATAAGATGAGAGAGATTAGGGCTTGTACAGAGGCATATATGCAGTTATTTTTCCCTCGTTCTGTTTGGGAGTGGATCAGGGAGATAAGATGCTAGTTGTGGTACGAGGTACCCTCCGCCACGCAACGTATGGTGGATTGCGGAGTATGTATGTAGATGTAGATGTAGATACTGTAGTACTAACATTTTAAGTTTGACAAGGCAACTGGTTATGCAACTGGAGGCTGAAATTTAATATAATTAATGTTCAATTACTTTTTGCACTCAATTAACTCTTGGACATACTGAATCGACAATTATTAAAAACGTTATCTCTACACATAAAAATTTTTTATCACAGGAAAGAGTGATTAAAAGTCTCCATCAGCTCGAAACTTCTTGGCAGATTAAAACTGTGTGCCGGTCTGAGTCTTGAACTCAGGATCTTTGCCCTACGTGGGCAAATGCTCTACCATCTGAGCCACCCAAGCACAACTCACGCCCCGTCCTCACAGCTTTACTTCCGTTAGTATCTCGTCTCCTACCTTCCAAACTTCACAGAAGCTCTCCTGCACAGGAGAAGCGAACCAAAGACTGTGTTTTATTGCCACAACACTTAGACGACGCAACAGATCCACTAAAGATACTCCCTACAGTACGCTTATCCTTCCTCTTCTGTAGATCTGATGTGCGGAATGTGAAAGTATGTTGCTGACATCCGCTTACATAGAGAGAAATGATCATCGTAATGAAAGAAGAAAAATCAGAGCTCGCACGGAAAGATTTAAGTTAAGTGTTCTTTTTTCTCGCACACCGTTGGGTTGTGGAAGGTACAGAAATAGTGTGAACCCTTTACCAGACACTTGTGTATGAGTTATAGACTACTCACGTAGACGTAGATGCAGTTGTGTACTGAAATATCAGCGAATTATATTCACAGAATATCTAGATATGCAATTAAATTATATGACACACTGAATCTTCATTTGCTTATTACAGTGTAAATAATATGACACGCCGAATCTTCATTTGCTTATTACAGTGTAGCAGATGAGTTACTACGAATTTCACGTTTTTAATAAGGAATATTTCGATTTTTCTGTCCTAGTAGATGTGAACATAGCGAAACCTAAAACGTATTAAAAAAATTGAAACGACGGACCTATGAGGCTATAGACCTATCCATGAAAATTAGATCAGTTGATGTTCCCAAACTGCCAAATGTCACTGGCTTAAGTGTAGTAGCATCGTAAACTCGGTTTCTTTGAAATGAAGGAAATATAATATACTGGTTATATACTCTAATTATGTAACATATTTTGTTATGTTTTAGGGCGCAAAAACAACTTGGGTCATACGCGCCCATATCAGAACCGTAGAACACGAAGACGAAAAGGAGTTAAAAGCGACAATAAGCCTAATCGACGGAAGGAAAGCCAGCTAAAAACAGGGACTTGGAGAAATGTCCATAAAATACTTCATAGAGACAACAGAGGTCCTGAACTAAAGATTAAATGTCCTCCGCCCTATTGCTACGACGCATAAAAAGCAAAACGCCGGCGACATCCCGTGCGTCGGTCGCTAAAAAGGCCGATAATTCAGACTGCAAACATACATGAGAACGTAAGTGGTTAAAAATAGGGCATTCCGTCAGGAAATGGCGAACGGTCAAAGGTTGATGACAATGAGCACAAAGTGGTGGGGATCACCACTTAACAAATGGCGATGGCTACAGAGACAGTGCCCAAAACGCAATCTAGCGAAAATGATCTCCTCACGTCGAGAGGATGTCGGCCAAGCCTCTGGGAGAGGTTTAATTCCTGGGAGCTCGTTTCCATGAAGGGAAGACCAGTGATGATGCCCAAGTGACACCACCTGGTGACAGACGGTAACACAGAGGTCACTGGAGGGAATGGAAGAACTAGCGGGTAAAGGCACGAGGACTGCAGCCTTGGCAGCAGCGTCAGCGGCCTCGTTTCCCGTCAGACCGTCGTGACCAGGAACCCACATAATCATCACAATGACTCCATCAAGAGTAAGCAAGTGAAAGCTTTCCTGGGCCCGTTGCACTAAGGGATGGACTGTGCACAGCAAACAGAGCCTCTGAAGGGCACTGCGAAAGTCGGAGCAGACGACAAAGATTGAGAAACCTGTATCACCGGATGTACTGCGTGGCGTAATACAGGGCGAAGAGCTCCGCTGTAAATACCGAGCAGTGGTCTGGAAGCCGATACCGAAAATGGTCGTTGCCACACCCGGCGCACCCGGCACCACTGTCAATCCGTGAGCCATCAGCGTACACAAAGGTACTGTCGGGAAGATCCGTGTGAAGGTCGAGAAACTTACGGCTGTAGAGCGAGTCTGAAGTAGTGTCCTTAGAAAGCGAATGAGGTCCAAGGTGAATACGAGCCGCTGCACGAAGCCAAGGTAGTGAAGGGTTGACAACCATTGGTCTTTTTTTTGTGTTTAGGGCGCTCAACTACTAAGGTCATCAGTGCCCAGTCACAAACGTTAGTGCACTAGTAGCGTAGAAAAAACGCAAGGGGGCAACATCAGAAAGTACTTACAAAGACGCAGAGAAGCATAATAAAAGAGTTAGATCTTTTTGGACAAGTCCGTCAGTGTAATAAAACGAAGGACTCGAGCAGCTGCTCGAGCGTCATCAGCCAAAAGTTCCTGTAAGCCAGGCGGCAGACGTAGGACAACACGAGAGTGAATAAAACGGGTACAGGACAATAAAACAAGGCGCACAGTCAACGGATGACCACAGGGGCACTGCTGGGTGGGGTCACCGGACAACAGGTAGCGGTGGCTAAATCGGCAATGCACAATCCGCAACCTGGCCAAAATGACCTCCTCTCGCCGGGAAGGGCGTGAGGAGGTCGTCCGAGCCGTCGGGATCGGTTTGATGGCCCTAAGCTTATTTTCATGGAGAGAGGACCAAGCCTCATGCCACAATGATGAAACGTGCCGACAAAGAATCCCACTAACATCAGTTGGGACACGAAGCTGTCCGAGGCTGGAGGACAGCAGCCTTGGCCGCAGCATCAGCAGCTTCGTTCCCAGGCACACCAACATGGCCAGGAATCCACAAAAAAGGACACGAGCGCCGGTATCAACTAGCGACTGATGGGACCGTTGAATTCGTTGCACGAGAGGGTAGTCCGAATATGGCTCACGCAGACTCTGAATAGCGCTCAAAGAATCAGAACAGATGGCATAGGGAGAATGACGATGGCGGCGGATATACTGAACAGCCTGATAGAGAGGAAAAAGCTCAGCTGTAAAGCTTGAACCCTGGTCAAGGGGCCGGTATTGAAAGATATCACCGCCAACGACAAAGGTACATCCGACGCCAGCAGTAGTATTTGAGCCATCTGTGTAAATAAAGACGTTATTAGCGAGCCTCGAACGAAGTTCGACAAACCCCGAGCGGTAAATCGAATCCACGATCCTCTCCTTTGGGAGCGAGCTGAGTTCAAAGTGAACGCGATCCTGAGCCTGGAGCCAAGGTGGCGTCGGGCTCTCACCCACTCGAAAAGTCGTAGGGAGGGTAAAATCAAGCTGCTGAAGCAGGCGACGAAAGCGAACTCCAGGAGGTAACAGAGAATACGAGCGCGTCCCGTACTGGCTACCAAAGGAGTCATCGAAGAAGGAGGTGTAGGATGGGTGGCCTGGCGTGGCAGACAAACGGCATGCGTATTTGCCGAGTAGAAAATCACGGCGGTATGACAGAGGCAGTTCGGCAACTTCTGCATACAGACTCTCAACCGGGCTAGTGTAAAAGGAGCCAGTGGCCAAACGGATGCCACGATGTTGGATTGTATCGAGACGGCGTAAGATGGACGGAAACGCACATGCATAGACGAAACACCCATAGGCTAGTTTCGAACGGACAAGGGACCGGTACAAACGGAGGAGGGTGGTCCGATCCGCTCCCCAGGAAGTACCGCCGAGGACACGTAGGTTTTTCAGGGACCGCGTACAGCTGGCTGCCAGGTAAGACACGTGGGTCGTCCAAGAAAGTTTCCTGCCGATCGAGAGGTCCCGGTATTCTGTTGTTGCA
Source organism: Schistocerca piceifrons (assembly GCF_021461385.2). NCBI lineage: Eukaryota > Metazoa > Arthropoda > Insecta > Orthoptera > Acrididae > Schistocerca > Schistocerca piceifrons. The sequence continues at coordinate 214,869,326 of NC_060139.1, read as the reverse complement.
ACAAACGGAAGAGCAACAGGCCCAAGATGTAAAAGGGTGCGGAAGAAACCAATTGCGCAATATACGGCAAAATAGTCAACGAAAAGGGAGCCGGAGATACAGGTCGGGAGACGGGCCATAACAGGATTAATGGTGATTGCAAAGAGGACGACGCTCAGGACGGAACCATGAAGCACATCGTTTTCTTGGATAAAGGTACCCGACAAAGCAGAACCCATACTTACTTTAAAAATTCTGTCTTTTAAAAATTGCTGAAAGAAATGGGGCATACGGTCTCGGAAGCCACACGTGTAGATAATACAGAAGATAGCAGTCCTGCAGCAGGTGTCCTAGGCATTCCTCAAATCGAAAAACATGGCCACAGTCTGTTATTTCCGCAGAAAACCGTTCATGACATGGTTTCTTGTTGAAAACGTTCTACATTAGCCGTTTGGTCGAGAATTCTGATCAATGACACAGAAGCCTGATCAACATACTGGATCCACCCGCCCGATGAACAAGGAGAACTGCAGAAATTTGAGTGTGATTAATTCACTCCGAACAAAAATAAAAGAAGAGTTATATGCTGATGGCAAAAGTGTGTCTCGCTTGAGGATAATCTCCGTATTTCGAATAAATCTCGGTCGGACGACCCCTCTGCACCGCCGTATTTATCTTCGAGATCATAAATCATGATAACGATTACGACTTAACTATAGGCAATTGCTGTGACACCGTCTTCACGAATAGTCGAAGTTCTCTTTGTTTGTTCGCATATTTTAGCTTTTGTATTAGATACCTGGGGTGGTAATCACAAACTAGCTCAAAATGTTTCTAAACTGGTGTGAGAAAATCCTAGATTTCGATACGGGCTTGATTCGAGATCGGAAAATATCCTTGTCTCACTGTGCAACGTTTTTCATTCACTTGCACTATACGAGCAGTGGTGTAATTTAACAAGAAACTGAACGCTTTAGTGTTCATGACAGTGAAGTAACTTTGGCACGTTGGTACTGATTACTGAATATGTTTCACACGTTGCACAATTTTTTTTTCTTTTTTTTTGTAAGTGAATGTAAGAGGAGACATAATTTAAGCAGAAGTCGTTGACTAAAGCTGTAAAATACGCTTCGGCCAAACTAGACATTACGCTGATATTCCACTGAACTAGCTAAACGGACAGAGGTAGTTCTTAATTTGTTTACGTATGCTGCATACTGTAAATCATGTTAGTAAGCTATACCGACTACGCAGCTGAAGGCTATTTTTTTTCAGCTTCCTACCGGTCACGAAATTAAAACCACAGAGGAAATCTGGTGAAGATTTGCACAGATGTGTTGCCCAGTGTCTCTAGTATGCCCGTATCGCGTCACGTCGCACTTCTTAGTTCTGGGCGCACAGTGAGCACGTAAAGGTGCCTAGGAAATAGTGTCTACTTCCAGATACGAAGTCCTGTTGAGAAGTATCGTCTGATTTCATGCAGCCCATACAACGTAACTGTCATGCAATTCGTTCTTCGTGACATTTCTCGGCAGCACAGTGCAGGAGCAACGAAGCTCCTGCAGTGTTTTCTGTTTGAGCTATTTGATCACTCACGTTGCGGACCGAACTTGGCTCACTCTGATTTTCATCTTTTCGTTCACATGAACCGTTGGCTACGAGGACGGTAGTTTGGTACAGAACAAGAGCTGCTGACCAGCTTAGAGAACTGGCGGAAATCAAAGGCTGGTGCCTTCTGTGACGAGGGTTTTGGAAAATTGGTATCACGTTACGACAAATGTTCAAGTCGGAGCGGCAGCTATGTAGGGAAGTACTTTTGGTTTTCATTTAGCGACCAGTCGAAGACTGAAGAAAATTAAACCTCGTACGAGCTCAGTGTGAACACAGATCGCAGTAAAACGTAAGAGAACGTTTCCTGTAGTCATGGGCCTTCAGTTCTGCAAACTTTTTCTCAGGTGCAGAAATATACAGCCAGTCAGGGATTGCTTAGTCCAGAGATAACACTGACGTTTCCATGAAACCTATACAGTAGTAGGTATGTTTGGCTGGTAAAATTGTAAAAAACTGAGTATCAGATAGCTTTTATATTTCTCTCAACGTTAATCACAAATCAGCCAGCGAACCTATCCGAATCACCAAGCAGCTTTGTATGTCTGTTTTAACCCTGTTTTACCAAGGATATGCAAATTTTTCATCCTTTTTTGCTAGAACCTTGTACATCATTCTGTTTGCGAGAAGTCATTGACCTCTGCGCATACTATCGCATCGGATGAGGCTTCGTACCTCAGGCACAGGATATATTCAACATACACATGTCAAAACTAATTGAAAACAAGGCAAAGTAAGCTTCTTGCTTTTATTTCCCACTTTATTCTTTACATGAGTTGTATCTATATCGTTGGGAGGAGGTGAACAGTTCCGGCATTCGCCTTACAACCAAGGGAAACCTCCCGAAAACCCTGGTCGGAACTGACGGACCACGATGAGCTGTTGTGCAGAGGCGTCGTCCTCAGGATCAGCGGTGCGTGGCAGACGCGTCGCGTAGAGTGAGTGGAGTGGGTAGAGTCGCTCCTGCGTAATGTGGCCGACGCGTAGTGGAGAGGCGCCGATGCGACACAGAGTCACGGATGCGTAGGAGTGGCAGATGCGAAGCAGAGTCGCGGATGCGTAGAGTCGCAGATGCGTGGCAGCCACTCGTCCACGCCGTGCGCCCACTCGTCAGCGGCCTCGACTTCCCGAAGCTCTGAACCTGCAACATGACCCGCGCACGGCCTGAAAAGGCCGGCAGCAAAACCTTAAAAGGTCGGCAGGCCTCAGCAGGATACAGGGCCCGTCAGGCCGACGCGAGGCGCGGCCTGTCCTAGGCGGACCAGTGACGGGCCAAGCCAGAGCTTAACTCGGCCGAGGCTAATCGCAGACTCGTGGACGCATAGCGTAGACTTATGGACGTGTGGCGTAGTCGCGGACGCGAAGCGTGCCGTAGTCTCGTGGACGTGCAGCGTAGACTCGTGGATGCGAAGCGAAGACCCGTGGATGCGAACGTAGACCCGTGGATGCGAAGCGTAGACTCGTGGATGCAAAGCGTTGACTCGTGGATGCAAAGCGTTGACTCGTGGATGCAAAGCGTTGACTCGTGGATGCAAAGCGTTGACTCGTGGATGCGAAACGTAGACTCGGGGTCGCGCAGTGTACAGTTCCAACAGAGTTGCTTGGCAGATGTGAAGAGTACGAACACGTAGCAGTTCCAGATGCATAGTCCTAGGCACATAGTCACAGACATATATAGTCCCAAATAGGTAAGTCACACACGTGCAGCCCCAGACGCGTAAGAGTCACGTTAGTAGCCACAGCCAGTGTGTAGCCATCCAGGCGTCTGGAGTCGCCGATGGGAAGAATTTGTGAAGAGCCGGAATGGTGAAGAGTCGCAGATGAGTATTCGCGACGCACCTGTGGAGAGACGTACTTACCTATACTTACGTGAGAAGTTCTCGCCGTCCAAAGCTGCCGTCGCCCCGTGTTGTCCTCTCCTGCTGCTAAAGTCGTCTGGATTTCAGGTGCAGCGCGTCTCCTTATATAGCCACTGGGGCTTTGTTGAGCTGCATTTCCGAGGAAACCGTTCGTGGTACGGTATTGTTGCCCTGTCCTAACATTATCGTAATCGGTAATACGGATTACACGTACCAACGCTATAATGTTTATAAAGCCAAATACTATCCTGTTTCTGAGAACGTCGCCTGCAACTGTTTGCACAGTAGAAGTAATGACTTGCAACCCCTAAGCAACGACAGAAATAAATTTTCGAAGCTTGATTTTCAGCATGATTTTACGACAGCTGCTAGCCTTTTTGCGCCACTTCCATTAACGCCCTTCTAAAATCCTTATCGCCTGAACCTATTGGCTGAAAACGAAACTGACGTGATTAGTAATATTTGTGAAATAAAATTCCCCATCGTTACTTAGAATGTTGGTCTCTGATTCCGTTTCGTTTCATTCTGAAACTTCACTACTCTGGACATACGTGAATCAATAGTATTTTCCATGACGACCACACTGTCAATACATTCACGGGTATCTATGAGATCGTTCGAAATATTTATTGAAATTTCTGTGTGTGAGATGACGATGGCGTATTAGGAACTCAAGTCCAGCGCTCTACCTTCGAGACGACTTCATTTAGATCGCGCTACGAAGACTGCCAGAGCTGCAAGGAAATGATTCGACAGAATTTCTTTGCAGATAATGGACAAATTTTCTGTTTTATGCACTTGGACAAAGGTGGATCTTTATGGATTTGTAGCTCCGTAGTAGCAAGAGCCATCAGATACGGTTTGCTGTTTTCTTTGGTGTCTTTCGAAAGTGGGCGATTGACAGCAAATCGCTAACGGTCGTAAAAGCGTTGGATGTCATCACCTCATTTCCGCAAACGAGCGTTGACCATCGTGTAAAGCAGAACGCCTAACAATTTGAGACAGAACTGTCAGAGGCTAACAATTCTCGGGATAGCATAAGCGCTTAGGATTGACGAATCATAGAATCTGCTGCATAACAAAAAAAAATGGTTCAAATGGCTCTGAACACTATGGGACTTAACTGCTGAGGTCATCAGTCCCCTAGAACTCAGAACTGCTTAAACCTAACTAACCTAAAGACATCACACACATCCATGCCCGAGGCAGGATTCGAACCTGCGACCGTAGCGGTCGCTCGGTTCCAGACTGTAGCGCCTAGAACCGCTCGTCCACTCCGGCCGGCCGCTGCATAACACCAATGACCTAGTCAGACTTCACATCTTCCAAAAGGATGCTCGATCGATAACTGAGTAATGGGGCACAGGCAAATTATTGCCGCGTCACGTCGGCCGTGGGAAGTATTGGAATTTTTAACCCTTGCCTGTGTGTGTTACTTTCTTCAAGCAACACGAAGACGTGGTCTGCGTCAATAATATCTCTAATAAAAGGCCACCGCAAAACAGTCAATCGATCTCTTAGTAGTCCGGAAGTATTGCATAACCTGTGTGTAAATTTTTTGTGTCATGTATCTCCCAATTAACACGAAAGGCTTCAAAATTCCACGCTAGAACAGCTTGCTGTTCTTTTAATCACCGGATGTGAGACAACACGTCGTTGTGTACCTGCTCATAACATTGCGGCAGAACACTACACATAGTTTTTCTGTTTACAGCAAGTAACGGTAAGTTAGAGCAGCATTTTTATATAAATCCACAAGTAAAGGGCTAAATTTTGCCCCTACTCCAAAGACTTTGCCGATATCATCTTTCATCAGTGCCATTGAAGAAGCTGTCCGACCACTATCAGAGGATTCTGCGGAAGAAATCAGACGAGAAACCTGTCAAGCAATCACGAAGCATCGTCCACAAAGAAGCAACGTTTACAAGGAAGAAAGACGTGTGATACGAAAGCTGCCTGAGGATACTGATACAGTCGTCCTGCATGCTGATAAAGGTAATGCTACCGTCCTTTTGCCTCAGGAAGTCTACAAGGAAAAGATATGTGGTGCATACCGGAAGATTAACAAAGGTCCTAGTAACAAGGTGACAATAAGGACTACTGCCTTGCTGAACGCTTCATCACTACCGAAGGAAGTCATAACAAGTTTAAAAGTACGAGGTGCAATACCACCGAGATTCTATGGTCTTCCTAAAGTTCACAAGATGGGTAAGGATGAGCGTCTAGAGGACTTGTCTATGAGACCTATAACAAGCACTATTGGTTCACCAACATATTTTTCTGCCAAATACTTAGTTTCCTTATTAAAACCATTGGTAGGAAAATGTAGTCACCACATTCGTAATTCTATGGATTTTATTCAGAGACTTAGCACTGTCAGGCTAAATAGTATGGATGTGCTTGTTAGTTTTGACGTGGTATCATTATACACCAAGGTACCTTTAAAGGACTCTTTATCTCTTATCAGCCAACATTTTGATAAGAAAATTACGGCCTTATTTGAACATGTGCTTTTATCATCTTATTTTCAGTTTGATGGTTAATTCTATGAGCAAATTGACGGTGTTGCCATGGGAAGCCCCCTCTCCCCTCTGGTAGCTAATTTATTCATGGAAGACTTCGAGGACAAGGCACTGGACTCAGCATGTTTTAAACCTACGGTCTTCTGGAGGTACGTGGACGACACATTCGTGGTATGGCCCCATAGTATGGATGAATTACATTGATTTCTTGAGCATTCGAATTCCAACCATGCTAGCATTAAATTTACTATGGAAATAGAAAAAGACGGCTGCCTCCCCTTTCTGGATGTTGTCGTTCGCCGTAAAAGTGATGGCACATTAGGACATGCCGTATATCGGAAACCAACGCACACAAATCTATATCTTCATGCCAGTAGCTGCCATCACCCTTCTCAGACCATGGGTGTCCTTAAGACCTTAGTGCATCGGGCGCACTGTATATCTGATGAAGACAATTTACAAGGAGAGCTAACATACCTCAAGAGCATTTTTAAATCGAATGGATATTCTCCGCAACAAATTCGTAGAGCATTCGATGCAAAACCTAAAAAGCAGGTATGTGATGGGGAAGAAGATAGTAATTTCTTCAGATCTAGGGCGTTTCTGCGCTATGTGGGTGCTCTTTCTTCAAAGATAGGACGTTGTGGTGTCACCGCCAGACACCACACTTGCTAGGTGGTAGATTAAATCGGCCGCGGTCCATTTAGTACATGTCGGACCCGCGTGTCGCCACTGTGTGATCGCAGACCTAGCGCCACCACAAGGCAGGTCTCGTGATACGATAGAGCACTCGTCCCAGTTGTACGGACGACCTAGCTAGCGACTAGATGTACGAAGCCTTTCTCTCTCATTAGCCGAGAGACAGAATAGCCTTCAGCTAAGTTAATGGCTACGAACTAGCAAGGCGCCATTAGCCTTACAGTGATTGTAATTAAAGTCTCCTGTGTATAGTCAAGAGCGATGTACCACAATGATTGATTAAAGATAAGTATTAATCCAGCTACGTACTTTTCTTCATAGCATTAATTACGTAGCCTGTTCCAGTACTTCACGCCCGTCTGCGTTAGTCTAGCGTGCATTTTCAGCCATCTCTATCTACAAGGTGTTGGCCCAGCTGCCGACACATCAGACGTATTCTTGAGAAACACTGTGTTAAGGTGATCTTCCGGCCCCCCACGAAGATTGCGGCTTTACTCGGCTCTGTGAAGGACGATTTACAGCTTCGTAAGGAGGGTGTGTACCAGATTCCTTGCGGAAATAGTGAGCAGTCATACATAGGTCAAACAACACGCACCGTTCATGAGAGGTGTGTGGAGCACCGAAGATACACACGCTTATTACAACCAGACATGTCAGCTGTGGCCGAACATTGTATTGATACGGGTCATTCCATGAATTACAGTGATGTGAAGATTTTAACACCCACCTCTTCTTTTTGGGAATCTGTATTCAAGGAAGCTATAGAAATTCGATTAGCCAACAATTTAATAAACAGAGATAATGGTTTTAATTTGGACAAAGCATGGAATCCGGCTCTTGGAGTAATTAAATTGCAGAGAAGTCGTCATCGTGTCACCGCCGCCGATCAAACATCGATAAGCAAATCGAATGTCCGTACGCCTTCGCCACAGGCGGCGCATGTGTAAGCGTATGTCTCTGCCGCCGACCAGCATCTGTGACCCGCATGCGCAGTACCGCCGCGGTTGGAGCATATAAGGCCGCGCTTGGCACCTTGTCGTCAGTCTTGTGACTCGCTCTGAAGATGGCCGGACGATACGCGGCCGAAATGTCAGTAGAGGAAATTTTATTTGCGCGGCTGCATGCCCGAAATTTAATGGATTACGGTATCCTGACTAACTTTGAAAACTGGGAAAGAAGTTCTGGGAGAATTGAAACCGTAAGAGCATTTTGTAAATAGTTCAAGGAAACCTAATATGGGGACTGAATTTACCCGCGAAAGACAAGGGTCTGAGTTTGAATCAGGTCTGGCATATACTTTCAGTGTGCCGGGAAGGTTCCTAGCTGTGTCTTGATGCACGGAAGTAGTTCTTATGTTGTGATACGAATGTTTAAGGAGTTACGAAAGACGGTTAATTACAGTTTTTACGTCAGAAGTGATCACAAACGGTAATCTTTGTTTATATATTTTGCCACACATTTATGTTAACAAATTTGATTTTAATCAGAACTGGCGTGGTAAAATCTTCGAATAGATAGACGCATCATGTCAGATACTAGGCCACGTTAGTTTATTTTCCTCTTATTTTTATTTTTGCTATTACAGAAGAATTGGAACGAAGAGCAAGGTTCAACAATTCTTTGGAAAGAAGCAGATTAGAATGTAACGCACCGTCTGCAACGAAGTTATTGAAGTAGCACCAGTTCGCACAGAAGGAGGATCCACAAGGAAATCTAGCGTGTCCTTCTCAAAAGAATAGCTCCGATATTCTCGTTAGTGGGTTACGGAAACCATGGGAAAACTATATTTGAATGGTGAGAAAGAGAAATCAACTGGCAGTCCTCCCGAATGCCAGTCCATTGTAAGTATTAATTTGCTATTGTAGCTCTCCTCAGAGAAACCATACATCCCTTAGTGAGAAATCGCGTAATAAAGAAATGAAATTTGTTCACTTAATATTTTACCCGAATTACTTTTTCCACGGGGATCTCGAGGGCTGTCAAAACAACAGGGGAGAGTGTTGTAGCTCGAGGACAGTGCACCTAGGAACGCATGCGCACTGGAAACCGCCATTTGCAGTTTCCGGTATTTTGTAATGTTTTTCTTATAGCGAGATATGGGTTGTGTTTTGTAAATACTACGAGTTCTACATATTTAAGTCGCTACTGTTGCGATGCATTTGAACTCAAGCACGCGGTGTCGGGCGGCCCTGTGGGCATTGCAACTGTGGCGCCCCCTACACGAAGCTACGTGCCGTCTGCTGCGGAGCGACAACAGCAAGAAAGGGGACGAAGTGATGACACGGTGGCACCAGTACTTCATGCGGAATCAACGGCGACGAGTGAAAAGCGTGCTGGACCGGGACGCGGACCCGGTATCTCCTACTCACTCGGCAGTTTCGTCAGCCGGTGCGCCCCCCGGACACAGAGTTCATCGCATATGCGCCCACTATCTCAGCACGCTCCCCGGCCAGCCCACATTCCCACCTAACGCCACCGCTTATCTGCCGTCCCTGACCATGTGCTCCGTACTCGCTAATTTTAGATTCGCACCTGCAGGTCGAACGTAAATGTGGATCGGCATTGGTGGTTGTGGATTCATAGCCCATAGAGAAGTATCAGTTATACGAGTACGTGGTGTTTGTTCTTTCGGACACGTCAGAGCATGTCCGAAAGAACAGACACCACGCAATCATATAATAGCAATACTCGCTCGCCACCAGCTGGGAACCTGTAGCGACATCAACGGTGTCCGCTCTGGTGGAGCCTGGACGTATTTGTTTTGCTGGCTCTGTACCGTCAACGGCGGCTTCTACCATCGAGTAATACGATGTGCTAATGGTCGCCTGCTCGGGACTGCAAAACCTGGTGCACCTCACTATGTGTGCAGAAGTGCTGCGTGGCCCTATTTTTTTTATCCGGAAAGGATCTCGTCGTGGTACACGAAAATGGTTGTTGTGGCTGGCCAAGGCAAGCTGGCTATCTTAATTTTATTGTGTGATTACAAAATTGCAGAACAATCACTGTAAGCATTGACTTCCATAAAATATCCAGGAGTATGCATACGGGGCGAATTGGTGCGCATCAGATTAATTGAGAGTGATGCAGATGCCAGACAGATCCACTGGGGGAATCCTCAGGAAACGTAGTACATCAGCAACGAAAGTAGCTTACAAAACACTTACTCGGCCAATACGTGAATACTGCTCGTCAGTATGGCATTCGTAACTAACAGGATTGATAGATGGAATAGAGAAGAGACGAAGAAGAGCACCACTTTGCAATACAGGTTCATTTAGCAAGGGCGAAATCGCCACGGAGATGTTGAGCCAAATCCGGTAGGAGACGCTGGAACAGAGTCGTTGTGCTTCGCGTTAAGATCTACTGTTTAAGTCACGAGAGCGTATGTTCCTAGAATAGTCAACCATCATATTGCATACCCCTAAGTATATCTCACGAACAGTCCATGAAGATAAAATTAGATTAGGGCCGACACGGAGGCTTATCAGCAATTGTTCTTCCCACGAAACGTACACTACTGGAACAGGAAACTTGGAAACTGGTGCACAATGTACCCTCCACCACGTACCGTAAGGTGGCTTGCGGAGTGTAGATGTAGATGCGAGTGTAGATGAGCGTGGTGGCTCCAGTTTTGTTGGTTTCCTGTATTTAATCAGAGCTCAGTGATGGGACACGTCATAATAAATATAATTTTTATTAATTGTGTTGATACGTGTGGATGGTTGTTGCCTATAAAAAAAATATTGTTTTAATTTATTGACGCGTAATGCCATTCATGTCACAGCAGTACTTCCATGCATAGATAGAGATGAATATATAAATTTGTTTTATTAAATATGATTTATTATGGTGCCTTTGATAAGTTATTGTAGTAGCATTTCGTACTTGCTGAGGAAGTTCTGAAAGAATATAAATGTAACTATTTAAAATTATGTTGAATTAAACTGATCTGATGCGAGTTACGAATATTGTTCTTTTCTTTTAATCAGAGTTTTTTTTTAAGAAAAGCGTAATACGTTTTGTAAAGGATAGATACGTCTTCAATCGAATACGTGTGGGATATCATCTGACGACAACTCCAGCGTCATCCACAAACGGCATTAACCGTCCTTGTATAGACCGACCAAGTGCGACAGGCATAGAACTCCAACCTACAAAGTGACATCCGGCACCTGTAGCGTACGACACAATGCATGCATGTTTGCATGCTTAAATTCAACATCCTGGCGGTTACATCGGTTATTTATGTACCAGTATATCACATTTGCAGTGGCTTAAATTTTTGGAAATTTGGGGTAAGGTCTTATGGGACCAAAATGCTGAGGTCATCGGTCCCTAAGTTTACACACTACTTAATCTAACCTAAACTAACTTACGATAAGGACGACACACACACCCATGTCCGAGGAAGGACTTGAAACTCCGACGGGGGAAGCCACATGAACCGTGACAAGGCGCCATAGACCACTCGGCTACCCCGCACGGGCACAGTGGCTTATCTCGCGCTTACATTAATCTGTTGTCTCACAATGTTAGTCACTTAAGTATGTTGTTACCTAGACAAATGTATTTCCGGAATTTCATTACTATACATTAATTATTTTTTGGTGTTGCGATTTTTTTCCCGTCGGTGTACTTATGTGGAGGATATTGTTAATTTTTCAGTTAGAGAATTTTATGGTGAGTAAAACTGTGTGAATTTTTAAAAGTAGTTTGATAACGTGTGGACGGTTAAGTCGGTCGTGCACTATCTTGTTCCTCGAAGAAGAAGGCATTCTACCATAGAGCTCGTGATATATGCAAATGACTGAGTTTCTTTAACGTCTTAACAATACTCCCTGTCCTGAAAATCGAAATTGGTGTTAGTTGCTAACAGCTTCTGTTTCAAAATGTTTGAAACTTGTAACTGCTTATTTATAATACTTCTTCTTAATCTGATTTCACTTACTGATTATTGGTGAGTAGTACAGATATAATATAACATACAGAATATAAAGTACATTATTGATAAGAGGCTGGGCAATACTAACGATTTAAGAATGTGATAATGGGCTGAAGGCGTGAACTGAAGTTTGTGTTAGGGAGTGCATTAGACTACGGTAGTCCGTGTAGGTATGTTAACCACATTGCTACAGTGGTATAGTGGTTAGCCCATCTGCCTAGTAAGCAGGAGCCTGGGTTCAGGTGATGGCCTGACCAAAAGTTTTGATTCATCACTTCAGCTTCTATCGTTATCAAAAATATATACAACTTTTTCTCTATTGAAACTCTTTCAAATTTGAATATAATATTTTCTTCTAGGTGCATGACCAGTTGTACTTTGGAACAGTTTTTCAGATTTGAAAACCTTACTTTTCCGGAGCAGTTTTCGTAACTTCAGAAAAAAAACTGTAGTACACAAAAAGTGATTGCTACCATTTCAAAACAGAATGAGAAAATATACTGAATTCCCGGAACGTTTTCCAATGTACAACTCTCATCCCTACGGACTCGAACGGAGTTTTAGACATTTCTTCACAACGTAATGTAAACAGCAAAGACGTCATTAGAAAACTATTCGCTACGAGTCAGAACGCCAGAGATCAATGCTCAAATGAGTTTCGCAGATAAATCCAACAAAACTGCAATGCTGTTTAGTTCATAAAGCAAACGATGAGAGGTTGTCACATAAGAACATTATCAGAACATACCTGCATCTTTACTCTTTCAAGTGTTCTGTTAGGCGAGTGTTGAGATTTTCAGACCGTCAGCTCTGCCGATAGACCCTGGTTAAAGTGGTATCGGGACATTTAGGTCCTGAGTTCTTCGTTTCTACAGACGAGATCTGGTTCAGCCTCTCCGTACAAATGAACTCAGAGATAAGTGTCGTTATCTATCGGAAAATCCTTACCCACGCCCTGAGAAGCCGCTGTGTCATATCGAGAATGGTGCTTACTGTTCAATTCCTCGGACAGTTTTAGCTTGGCTACTTTGTGTATACTGGCTTGCAAACAAACCTCGAATGAAAATTTAAAACGTCCCCTTTGAAAAATTATACATGACTGTGCTTAAACTGACACACAATATTTTTTAGCGCAACGCAATCTGACTTTTAAAAATCCCTACAAAAAAATGGCCCTGACTAACATTAACCTATACGTTTCACAAATCGCTTACCTCACAAAAATCTTTGTTACTCGAACTACTGCAATACAGCGAGCGCCACTACTGCAGCTAAATAAAAGTTTCAAACTACGGAAGGCACTAACTACTGATAGGCATAGTTAGCAAATGAAAGATTTTAATAGAGAACAAACAATGTATTTACCTTAATATCATCAAAAGTCGTAATATATATAGCAGTTCATGACATCCAGTCTTACAAATTTCAAAACTCCGCCATTTCTTTCCCCACATCCACCACTGCTGGCGGCTCACCTCCAACTACGCAACGCTACGCGCTGTTAACATCCAGCTGCCCAACGCTACAATGGCAGACAACAATGCAAACTAACCACAGACTGCACACAGCACAGCCATTGATTTTCATACAGAGCGCTACGAGGTGTTACCAATATAAAAACCTAAACAGCCTACTTACAACTTCCTGGAGATTAAAACTATGTGCCGGACAGAGATTCGAACTTGGAAATTCTGGTTTTCGCGGGCACGTGCTCTACCGACTGAGGTACCTCAGCGGGACTCTCGACTCCTTCTCACAGCTTTAATTCTGCCAGTATCTCGTCTCCTACCTCCCAAACTTCACAGAAGCTCTCCTGTGAAAATTGCAAGACTAACACCCTAGAAGAAAGGATAATGGTAGACATGGCTTAGCCATGTTTCCAGGACGAAATTTTCATTCTGCCGCGGAGTGTGCGCTGTATGAAACTTGCTGGCGGATTAAAATTGTGTGCGGGATCGACACTCGTACTCAGGACCTTTGCTTCTCGCGAGCCAGTGCTCTATCGACTGAGCTACCCAATCACGACGTAAAGCCATTCCTCACAGCTGTACTTCCAGCAGTACCTCAATCTGCCAGGATGTTTCATATCAGTGCGCACTCCGCTGTAGAGTGAATATTTCATTCTGAATCATCCCCGGGCTGGGGCTAAGCCATGTCTCCGCAATATCGTTTCTTCCACGGGTGCTAGTCTTCCAAGTGTCGCAGGGGTGTTCTGTGAAGTTCGGGAGGTAGGAGACGAGGTACTGCCGGAACTGAAGGTGTGACGAGTAGTCCTCAGTCGTGCGTGGGTAGCTAAGTTGGTAGAGCACTTGACCGCAAAGGGCAGAAGTCCCGAGGTCGCGTCTCGGTCCGGCACACAATTTCAATCTGCTAGGAAGTTTCATACCAGCTCCGCTGCAGAGTGAAAATTTCATTCTGGGAGCCTTGAATGCTTCCGAGTAATGGAAATATTTTTGTTTGATTCTCACATGAGCGGTCTACACCAATTTTGGCGGTTTTCATAAGCAAGAATGGCCAGAAGTTTGATCATTGTGGTTAGTGCTACATGCCAAATTTTCCAAAAATAAGACAGTGATTGGCATCAGATTTCTTCTAGCATCGAATGTATCTGTTACCAAAGGTAATTCTTGATTTCTAAAATCAGAAGCTACACCATGATTCGGATTCCACGCTGAACTCTACGTTCCCCTGTAATTGGCTTGGTAAGTCGATTCTCAAATGACAGGGAGATAGAAACATACCACTTCCAAACGGATCACGCTGTAACGAACGCGAAAGAACTGAATTTATCGAAGGTTTTCGATAGCAATCGGCTGACATAAGGTGCTTAACATTTAGTGCAATTTATTTTCTTTAGAAACAAATTTCGAGAAACAACTGAGAAAACCGAGGACTCCTGCGATACCAGGTACATTATATTTTTATTACTCTCATGTCGTAGTAATTTTGCAAACTCTTTGAAGCGTTAGTATAGCCGACACCTAGTCATAGTGAATCACAGGTCGCTCGAAGAAATGCGCAACGGGACGGCTGCTGTTGGATTTCATATTGTACAGCTGTACTGTTTTAAACAACACGTTCGTTGTAAATGAATTATCCTTCGCAGCCGACAAGTTAGTACAAATGGAGTATCTGAATCAGTTTGTAATGCTACTTACAAATAATGGGGAAAGCGACATGTTGAAAACAGATACATACAGGATGCCTCAGTTCTGGGGAGGGCGCGTTTAGCGATTCCATGTAGGTAGCAGGCCACAATCAACCAACAAATTTTCTGAAGCATAATGGTCAAGTAGACCGTGTGGACATGGAAAGAAGGCATTTCCATAGTTTCCACCGGGGGGCTTTGCACTGTTTCTGCAGTAATGGTTCTGTGCAGTGCAAAATTCAACAAAGACACAATGCGTAAAAATAGAAACCAAAATGAGCGAAATAGAAAAATACGTTTCTCACGTTTAATAATCTGCGTATCTCTCAAACTTGGACATACTCAACGGTGTTATAAAATAATACTTCATCACCATCAGCTACTACAGGGGTTGGACAAACACCGCGAGAAATGCACGCTTGAACATAAATGCAGATGTTAGCTAAGCCTGCAATTGCGCAGTTGCAGTATTGTCTTTGAAAAAATTTTTGTACGTCGCAATGCGGTTGACGTATTGATCAAATCGAGACGTAGCAGAACAAAATTTAATAGTAGCTTTTAGATGGTGTTCGGGGACCGTCATAATTAAAGCGAAGAGGGACGCTCGTGAAAGTAGATGATGGTACAAATAACAACGTATGAGTCTGGAGACGAGCCGTTTGCAAGATAGTAATGAATGTGTGGTTTGAGACACCACTGACTCCAGTATGAAATACTGTTAGTACATATGTATGTGAATAGCAAACTTCTCGATCAAGTCCCCATCTAAAAGGGGTAAAACTTCAAGTTTCACCCATTGTCTATCTTAAGAAGCAATCTGTATTACTAAGAGGTTAAAACCGACTTCCAAGCATCCAAGGTCAGTTGCAAGTTGTCTGGCTAAGGACTTTGAGTAGCAACAAAAATTTAATTTCAGTATTTCATATAATTATTGACAGAATTAAAAACATTAAAATGTTATCATAATTTACTTCAAAGGTTTAACGCAATAAGTCAAGTATTTAGGTTAGTAGCAGTGTATGCGTCTTGGGTAATCGTAACCCACGCCAAGCGAAAAACCCACGCTGTTTTCATTCAGTATTTCAAAATTAGAGTGCTTTGCGACTTGAAATGTGTTGTTTTATACATGGGAATTCGATTCGTTAAAAGATGGGGTACTGGCGGGGCGGCGAAGGAGGGCGGGGGGGGGGGGGGCGTTGGGGGCGGGGGCGGTGGGGGTGTCACTGATACAATACTTCCTCAGCACTTTACAATTTAATTTATAGTATTAGACATGTTGTCCTCGCAACTGGATAAAAACTGCCCTGCTCTTTGAAACAAGTTACTAATAATTTCAAACACCCGCGGATCATCTCGCAAAACACGCAGGGGATGGACAAAAATATGAAAACACCAAAAACCCGAAGCATTACCATGTCTAAGACGGCGTATGAAACACGTAGCCATTCGAAACAGTTTCCAGCCGTCTCAGAATGGATAAATAAAGGTACTCTATGGTTTTTAAAAGGGATCTTGTACCTTCACTATCTTGAACGTGGCTGTAGGCTGCAACTATAATGTGTTCTTTCGTGAGGAAAAGGATAAAAAACAACCAAATCAGTTGCAATAGCACACGTTTCGTCGAAAACCCTTTCATCTAGGTTTTATAGTCTTCAAAAACGTCGTCCTCAATGACTAACAGTAGTTACTTGATGTTGTGAAGGTCGTTAAATATTTAGCCACAAGGCAGAAATGAAGCTCAAATTCACGTCCATTACAATAAACTCACAAAATATCTTGCTGATTGTCATTAGAAAGTGGTTCACAAATGCAAGTAGTGAATGAAATGAGTTCATCAGTCACATTTGCGAAGCATTTTCTGATGACAGTCAACATAATATTTTTTAGTTTTATTGTTACTGAGGTCATCTTTATCGTTCGTGCTTTATGGCATGGCTACGTATTTGTCGAAGCTTCACATCATGTAACCAGTGTTAATCTCTGATCTTCTGAGAAAGACGTTTTTAAAGACTTGGGGAAGTCACATCAAGGAGTTTTAGATAAACTTTGTAGTACTGCAACTAATTTCTTTTTTTTCACCTTTTTCTCACCAAGAATCTTATACCTTTCATCCTGTAATATAGTGGCAAGTTCCGGTAACGATGACTGAGGTGGATAGCGATCACGAACTGTTCTTTGAAAAGCATGCCAAAAAGCCTCCATAATATTGAGATCTGGTGACTTTAGTGGCCGGGGGTGATTTGACAGTACATTCTTGTGCTTATAAAAGTAGACGATGCGAACTGTTTGGACAGGAGCTCTGTCGACTTGGAACACAGCATCAACATTGCGGAACAAATATTGTGGGCTGGGATGCACCTGATTAGCCACACAGCAGCGATCACATTGTTTTTTTTTCATTATTCTTCTATATCTAGATTCCAGCTGTAAATGGCCATCTTCAGTACACGTGAGTGAATTACCATTCAACAAACTCGCAGCAGTACATGTCACCATATGATTTTACTGGTGTGCAGGCAGAAAGAAATTGTCCTTCCTTCTGCCTATACACCAATAAAGTCATATGGTGACATGTACTGCTGCGAGTCTGCTGTATGGTAACTCATTCAGGTGCACTGAAGGTGGCCATTTACAGCTGAAATCTGTAAAACCCAATAGCATTGCGACTGATTGCTGTGTTCCTGCCGTTCCTTAAACAGTGTGTATAAGGAAGAATAATAAAAAAAACCCAATAGGATTGCGACCGATTACTATGTTCCTACCGTTCCTCAAACAGTGTGTTTGTCTTGTTGCGATTCTGAACTTTATTTATGCAACAATTAACAATGAGAGCAATTAGTGACTTTCAATAAACGTTACACATAATTTCAAAACTTTACGGAACTTTTTTTTTGCTGACACCCCAACAAATGATGAGAGGAAAATAGTTTCCTACATTTTCGATGCACATGCTGTGGTTCTTAGCACTTCTTTGCTGTCAACTATATCCTCAGTACCTTTTGCAGACAGTATACACATATACCACTGAATGGCTCTGAGCACTATGGGACTTAACAGCTGTGGTCATCAGTCCCCTAGAACTTCGAACTACTTAAACCTAACTAACCTAAGGACATCACACACATCCATGCCCGAGGCAGGATTCGAACCTGCGACCGTAGCAGTCGCGCGGTTCCGGACTGCGCGCCTAGAACCGCGAGGCCACCGCGGACCACTGAATGTACCTGCAAAATTATATCATCGTACATCACATAGTTAGGAAGTCATGACGCCATAAATATTGAGAAGTGGAAAAAAACTAGCTTTTCTTGTAACGTAACGTAGATTACACACTTTCTACTCACCCAGTGTTTGATAATGGGAGCACTCAGCGACTTTCAATTGACTTTAAACATATTTTCAAACTTTTCGAGAGGTTAGAAGCTCTTTTTTTTTTTTTAAAAAAAAAACAAGCATGGGCAACTTTTGGTGACCCGTGAGCCTGATTCACATACGTAAGTTCGCGGGCTGTCAAGTCACGTGAAGCGACAGCTGCGCTCCTAGAGCATGAAGTCCTAACCGTAGCGTTGTGACGTAAATGTTTATTATACGAATGCGTGATGTCTGTTCTCTCGAACATGTTCCGAAAGAATTGACACCACGAGGAATCCGCAGCTGTGATTCATTATACGTAAATTAAAGGTAAAGGGGAGGGGGGAGGGATTTGGAAGAAAAGGACAGGGAATAGATGGTTGATGTCAGCTTCGTCGGTACCAAGACCCAGTTATTCGCCTATTAAATGCTGTTTGCAAGACGGTAGAGCGGGTTAACGATTATGTTTTATGGAAGGGCATTGTTTGTCATAAGGATAGACACGGTAAGGGACTAAAGATTTATCTCTCTAGTGAGTAAATACTTGTCGTGTTTCATTATTTTCATAACTCCGCTACAGATGGTCTTTTGGGACAATGCAAACCCTCGTTAAGATTAGGGAACATGTTGCCTGGCCTTCGTTGTAGATGGATATTCGGCATTCCTTGGTGAGTGCGAAAAATGGAAAGTAGCTAAGTCTAATCCCAATTCTCCGAAGGGTTTCTTGCATTCTACTCGCAAAAATCGCCCCATGGACAAAATCATATTAAGTGGGTCCCGTCCTGCGTACCAGAAACGGATATCGTTATATTCTTGTGGTAGTAGATGGATTTACTCGTTTTGCTTGGTTGATTCCTAGTCAGGGAGTCACTGTTGGCATCACCATTCAACACCTATCTAAGAATTTCCTATTTCCGGTCCACCTAAGATCTTGGTTAGTGAAAATGCAACCGCATTTCTCTCTAAAGAGTTCATAAACGGCATCCGGTATGTTAAAACTAGGATAGTTGCCGAGAGTGTTGATAGGAACCTCAAATCGGCACTTATCTTTCATGCTGAAGCCCAGAAGTGGGCTTCATTTTGCTTTTAATACCGCTCAGCACGAAGATATTAAAGTCATCCCATCCTCTTTGATGTTGTCTTATCCTGTTCACTCGCCCTTGACCAGTTTATGGTCTCTTGATGAAATTTGGCCCAGCAAGATCGAATCGGGCGTTAGAGAAAGTGACTGGACTTAGCCCGTCGAAGGCAGCGTCTTAGATATAAACACAGCAGGCACCCCTGTAAGACTGAAACTGGTGATAACGTGTTTTTACGTTACTTCGCCATGGGCCGAGGACGACAGCTAGAACCTTCTGGTAAATTGTGTCCTCGCTTCGTGGACCTTGACGGATTCTCCAGTTACTGAGGCCAGTCAAATTACTAGTGCGTAACCTTAAGACTGGCAAGTTATCTAGGGGACATGTTAGCCAGCTTAGGACAGTCGTGAGTTTTAGCCCTAAGCCGCTCTGATGTGCGGCGCAGGAGATCGAGCCGTGGCGGCTTTCTCACAATGTATCGACATCACTGTTCATTGTGATCTTTGACTAATATGTTACCGTTCAAGCGCAGCGGCCTCTGGTGTGGCGGATCCTAGCCTGGTGGCCGGTTTGTTGAACAGTTATAAACTGAGGGACTCTTTCGCCGCGGTGTTAACTGTTGGCGGGCGACCAGTGTTGGGGTCATGTTAGCCCGTGTAATTTACCGAGTACCGACGTGGCTTGCGTTGTGATTTACCGGAAGAGAACCGGGCTGTCAGGGCAGCGTTCACGGTCATTTTGGTCTGTCTTCCTTCTGTTTGCCGGGTACGGATACCCGCGTCTCCATGCTATTCGAATGGCAAGGTGACTGAACGATCCGGTAGACATTTCAGACTGATTCATTAGCTGATATCACATTATAATTCGTTTTGTGTGGTAACCTTATGTATCCGTGGTACTTGTGGACCTTTAGGCAGTTTTAAAGCGCCGTGTTCCAGAAGAAAGCTTATTTTGAAGGTTGGAGGTGGGCTGTAGTAGTACGTGTCACCTGTTCTTGTCCGCCTTCTCTTAATTCTTTTGATTTTTAAAGTAAATTATTGCTCATGTAAAATTCAGTTGGTGGCACAGTGAAATGTTACAATAGATGAATAATTGTTCATGTCATAATGTGTGTCTGTTTTGCTGTTTTATTGGTTCATATATAGTTTGCTTATACGGTAATGCTGAAGGCTTATCCTGTCTAAGAAATTATGTAGTGCGTCTGTTTTATTTAAGTCGCTCAGGAAAATTTTAGTCTGTTCCAGGACGCATATGTTCTCTCCGAAACGCTAAGGACTAATGTGTTAGCTGATGAACTTTGAATGTCACGCAACTGTCCTTGTGGCTACTTTAATGGTTTTATAGAAATTGCTCAAATTATTTTGTTAAAAAAACATATGTAGCTGTTTTTAAAAATCTTTCGGTTAATTTACTAAAAAGCATTTACATTGTCATGGGTTTTGTCAAGAGCTCAGAGTAATTAATTCTATCCTAAGAGTTATTTTTTTTACCAGCTGCGTCATAGTCGCGCGTATGAAAAGTGATCCAATACTGTCAAATGTTTTTTATTCCAGTCTTTGATCACAATATCAATTCTTTTGACGATGACCGGTTTCAGTCATAAATGAACATCCTCAGATCTTTTCTGTACCATGTCCTAAAGTGATAAGGCCGTAATGGCATCGTGAAAACATATAAATATACTCAGCACAGCATCGTCACATACGTCTAAAATCTACACCTTATTTTAGATCTACGTGACGATGCTGTGCTGAATATACTTATATGTTTTGACAATGCCATTACGACCTTATCACTTTAGGACATGCTGTAGAAAAAATCTGAGGATGGTCATTATTGATTGAAATCGGTCAACGTCAAAAGAACTGATATTGTGATCAAAGACTGGAATAAAAAACATTTGAGTAATTTTTTTGTTGCACGACTGTGTATTGGAGTTCTATCTAATAATAATTATTTGTGCTGCAAGGAACTGTCGTTAATAATCTCGTGTATTCCATTGCTGATACATGTTACCCAGGATCGGACCCCACTTACTCACGTCCTGTCGGCTTGCTTAGCTGGCTATTTAAGTCATTCGGAGTGCACACGCTCGGCGTCTCTCCCCGCTGTCTGTCTTCCACGCTGTTTCCTACAACCGCAACCGCACTGCTTAATGCTCCTGTTCAAGTTAAATTTATACTTGGAAAAATTCCGAATTGTAGGCTTCACCTTAAACTAATTTTGATGTGCGTTCGGATCCCAACGTATGCCTTAATCTGTTTTAACTTAATTGTTCTTGTGTTATTAGAAAATGTATTAAATCTTCCATTGATGAGCTTTTCTGGGTTTTAAATTACCTTGCCTAGATATTAGAGTTAAACTGTTTTTCATTGTTTTAAGTATGGTCTTAGATTTTTAATCACTCATGTTTAAATCATGTTTTATTCTCACCATTTGGTAGTTAGGGCCGTTCTGGTCTGTTCCTGCCTTCATTATGGCTTTAGTCCCATTACATTCTGTGTCTTATATAGGGCGTGTTTTGTCTTAAAGAATAATATGTCATCTTGGGTTGGTCAATTATAAATTTTCTGTAAATTATTTAAATTGGCAATGAATTTTAATCGAGCTTCTTGTTGCTTGGTCTTTCAATCAACTTAAAAAACAAATAAAAGCTTAACTGGCTACTATGTGACTGAAAATGTGTAAAATAAATTTGTATTATACCAGCGAATGAAGCGTGTAAAATCCCCACTGGAAAAGCCCTTCCCGGTTTTCCTTCCTGGCTGAATTAAGAGGCCGCAATTATCACCATTTCAAAAACTGTGTATACAAAAGCACTTCATTTAACAGATTATAAGACCAAACACTTATTTTTATTTCCGTGACACTGCAATCGACGCCGGCTTCAGCTAGTTCTCTGTAAATTGCCTTCCGAGTCAACAGTTGCAGTGTTGTAATGTATCCACAACGCACGAAAAACAGTATAAAAACAAAATGTGGTAATGAGATAGGTAATCCCAGTGGACAAAAAATTCAAATGGCTCTGAACACTATGGGACTTAACTGCTGCTGTCATCAGTCCCCTAGAACTTAGATCTACCCAAACCTAACTAACCTAAGGACATCACACACATCCATGCCCGAGGCAGGATTCGAACCTGCTACCCTAGCGGACACGCGGTTCCAGACTGCAGCACCCAGAACCGCTCGGCCACTCCGGCCGGCCCCAGTGGACCCGCAATGGGGAGTGTCTTTGGGGTTTGTGGCCACAGGCATACTTTTTATGAGTGGTCGTGTAAGCCTGAGTTGTTCCTATAATATTAAATAAATTAAGCCATCATTTCTTTGTTAATTTTAAAAAGTTTACAAGTCTAATTCGTTTCATCTTAGAATATATCGGCTATATTATACGCAGGGCAACCCAGAAAAAAACGAACAACAGAGTGCCGAACTGCCAAACCGATAATACTCGCTCTCACACACTAAATGGGTATTGGTAATGTTGAGAACATTTTGGTCCGCACCAGTACTGATCATCAGTATTTGTACTACACAGAAAAACGCCAAGGAAACTGGTATAGGTATGCGTATTCAAATACAGAGATATGTAAACAGGCAGAATACGGAGCTGTGGTCGGCAACGCCTATATAAGACAACAAGTGTCTGGCTCAGTTATTAGATCAGTTACTGCTGCTACAACGGCTGGTTATCAACACTTAAGTGACTTCGAACTTAGTGTTATAGTTGGCACACGAGCGATGGGACACAGTGTCTTCCAGGTAGCGATGAAGTGGGGATTTTCCCGTACGACCATTTCACGAGTGTACCGTGAATACCATCAATCCAGTAAAACATCAAATCATCGACATCGCTGCTGCCGGAAAGAGATCCTGCAAGAAAGAGACCAACGACGACTGAAGAGAATTATTCAACGCAGCAGAAGCGCAACATTTCCGTAAATTGCTCCAGATTACACTGGTGGGCCATCTACAAGTGTCAGGGTGGAAACCACTCAACGAAACATCACCGATATGGGTTGTCGGAGCCGAAGGCCCACTCGTATACTATTGATGGCTGCACACAGAGCTTTACGTCCCGCCTGGGCCCGTCAACACCGACATTGGACTGTTGATGACTGGAAACATGTTGCCTGGTCGGACGAGTCTCGTTTCAAATTGTATCGAGCGGATGGGCGTGTACGGGTATGGGGACAACCTCATGGACCCTGCATGTCAGTAGGGGATTGTTAAAACTGTTGGAGGCTCCGTAATGGTGTCGGGTGTGTGCAGTTGGAGTGACACGGGACCCCTGACACATCTTATATACGACTCTGCATCCGTTCATGTCCAGTGTGCATTCCAACGGACTTGGGCAATTCCTGCAGGACAATGCGACACGTCCAGAATTCTACAGAGCGGCTCCAGGAACACTCTTCTGAGTTTAAACGCTTCCGTTGGCCACCAGACTCCCCGGACAAGAGTATTACTGAGCATATCTGGCATGCCTTGCAACTTGCTGTTCACAAGAGATCACCACCCCCTCCCTCTCTTACGGATTTATGGACAGCCCTGCATGATTCATGGTGTCAGTTCCCTCCAGCACAACTCCATACGTTAGTCGTGTCCATGATATGTCGTGTTGCGGCACTTACGCCTGCTCGCCGGGGCCCTATACGATATTATGCAGGTGTACCAGTTTCTTTGGCTCTTAAGTTCACATCTACATCTACATGATCACTCTGCAATTCACAGTGTGCCTGGAAGTCTCAAGCTATTTCTCTACCATTTCACTCTCGAATGCCGTGCGGGAAAAACAAGCATTTAAATCTTTCTGTGCGAGCATTTATTTTATCGTGCTGACCATTTCTTCCTACGGAGGTAGGCGCCAACAGAATATTTTCGCAGTCGAAGGAGAAAGATGTTGATTGAAGTATCACGAGAAAATCCAGCCGCAACGAAAATGCCTTGTTTTAATGGTAGCAACCCCAGTTCACATATAACGTCCGTGGCACACTTTGCCCTATAAAAACAAGCCGCCTTTCTTTGAAGTTTATCGATGACCTCCGTCAGTCCCACCTGGTGCGGACCCCACACCGCACAGCAATACTCCAGAAGAGGGCGGGCGAGAGTAATGTAAGTAGTCCCTCTAGCAGACCTGTTACACTTTTCTAAGTGTTCTACCAATAAATAGCAGTATATGATATGCTTCCTCGCTACATTATCTATGTGATCGTTCCGGTTTAAGTTATTCGTTCTCGTAATCCCTAAGTATTTAGCTGAATTCTTAGACTTTAGATTTCTGAGATTTACCCCTAAACCGAAATTTAGAGGAGTCCCTAAAGTACGGATGTGAATGACTTCACACTTTTCGTTGTTTAGATCCAGTTGTAACTTTTCGCACTGTACCGATATCCTGTCTAAATAATTTTGCAATTGGTTTTGATCATCTGGTGACTTTACAAGGCGATAAATGGCTGTATCATCTGCAAACAATTGCTCAGATTGTCTCCTATGTCGTACATGTAGGTCAGAAATGTCAATAACCGACTTCAGGCGGTCAACATACTCAGGTAATGGCAATAATACTGAACGTGTGAGAGCTCCTAAATCGCTCCCTCTCTCTCTCCCACGAATTTCTGCCGCGAAACTGACTGAAACCAATAGTAGGCCGGATCCACCCATGCTTTAAAGAGTCTGGGCTGGGGTATTTACTGGTGCAGTACTAATAAACGGAAAAAGTGAGCGCATCACATCAGTAACAAAACACGGCACTTACAGCCGTCGTTCTGATTTATTTTATTATATTGCAACCAGTTTCGGTGATTCAATACATCTTCAGGCCCTAACTGACGCTGAGGGGGTGGTATCCAATCACATATACGATCCCATCAGTGGCTAACATTTATGATGAAGTGCCTAGAAGAATATTTAAGCACTGTGCTGCACATGTTAGCCCTGTATTTAGCCATATTTGTAATTTTTTCTTTAAGAATTGTCAATTTTCTGAACGATTAAAGTACTCAGTAGTAATGTCGCTTCATAGAAAGGGAGAAAGGGATAATGGAGACAATTTTAGACCTATTTCTATGCCATCAGTGTCTGCTAAAGTTATTCACATAATTGGCTATCAAATGTACAGTTCCGCTTTAGGAGTGGTTTAACAAAAGAAAATGCTATATTCTGTTTTCTCTGTGAGGTACTGGATGGATTAAACCAAAGATTTCGAAAACTAGGCTCTTTTTTTTTAAAGTAAGGCGTTTGATTTTGTTGATCACAAAATACTGCTCCAAAAGTTGGACCATTACGGAAAACGGGGAGTAGCTTTCAATTGGTTGACCTCTTACTTTAACAACAGACAACAAAAGGTCATTATTCACAGTGTTGAGAATGGCTGTGATATGGGGTCTGAGTGGGGCACGGTTAAAAGGAAGGGGGGGGGGGTTCCCCAGGAGTCAGTATTGGGGCCACTCCTGTTCCTTATTTATATAAATTATATGCCCCCTACTTCAAATGATTCAAATGGCTCTGGGCACTATGGGACTTAAAATCTGAGGTCATCAGTCCCCAAGAACGTAGAACTACTTAAACCTAACTAACCTAAGGACATCACACACAAGCATGCCCGAGGCAGGGTTCGAACCTGCGCCCGTAGCAGTCGTGTGGTTCCAGACTGAAGCGCCTAGAACCGCTCGGCCACAGCGGCCGGCTTGCCCTATAGTATTACAGGTAATTATAAAATATTTCTGTTTGATGATGAGACTAGTTTGGTGGTAAAGGATGTTGTATGCAACATTGGCTCTGTTTCAAATAGTGAAGTTCATGACGTAAGTTCATGGCTTGTAGAAAATAAACTAATGCGAAATCACAGTGACTCAGTTTTGACAGTTTCTAACACACAATTCAACAAAACTCGACGTTTTAATTTCAGGGAAGGGGCATATGATTAGTGAAACTGAACAGTTCAAATTTCTAGGTGTTCTGGTAGATAGTAAACTGTTGTGGAAAGCCCACGTTCAGGATTTTGTTCAGAGACTTAATGCTGTCATTTTTACTGTTCGAACGGCATCTTTAGTAAGTGATCGTTCGACACGAAAATTAGTCCAATTTGCTAATTTTCATTCGCTTATGTCATGTGGTATTACATTTTGGTGTAACTCTTCCCATTCTCAAAGGATATTTTTGGCTCAGAAACGGGCAGTTCGGGCAATAAGTGGTGTAAGTTCGCGAACCTCTTGTCGACCTCTGTTCACTAGCCTGGGTTTTCTGACATCGGACTCTTAATATGTATATTCTTTACTGTCGTTTCTTGTTAACAATACCAGCTTATTACCAAGAATTAGCAGATTTCAATCAGTTAATATTCGGCAGAAATCCAATCTGCATTTGGATCGCACTTCCTTAACCCTTGTGCAGAAAGGCGTGCTGTATACTGCTGCATCCATTTTCAATAAGGTACCACAAGAAATGGCTGTGAGCACTATGGGACTTAACTTCTGAGGTCATCTGTCCCCTAGAACGTAGAACTACTGAAACCTAACTAACATAACGACATCACACACATCCATGCCCGATGCAGGATTCGAACCTGCGACCGTAGCGGTCGCGCGGTTCCAGACTGTAGCGTCTAGAACCGCTCGGCCTACCACAACAAATCAAAAATCTTAGCAGTAATGCAAGCTCTTTCAAATCGAAACTGAAGTGTTTCCTCATGGGTCAATCCTTCAATTCTGTCGAGGAGTTCCTTAAAAATTAAGCTGATGTCTATATTACACAGTTGATTTCGTTTACTTAAACTTGTGGCCTGACTTTTTTTGGGTTCATAGACATTTTAATTTAACTGTTATTACTTATATGTTCTAATTTCATGTACAGACATGTTCCATGAGCTTTGAGATTTGCTCCTCAGTTTGGTCCGAAGGAACTAGACGTGTAAACAAATAAAAAAAAGTGATGTGGCTTCCATAAAATGCTGTAAAAGCGATGTCGTGCCTGTAACCATCAACTATGAACTGACAAGAGATATATTCAGAATAGAACGACCAAAATCTGCGCAGGCCAGTTCATGGATGTTGGCCATTGATGGAATCGTGTATACGATTGGAGTTCACTCCTTCAGCGTCAGTTAAGGCCTGAATATGGTCTACTGAGCCACGGAAACTGGTTGAAACATAATAAAATAACATCAAAATGACTGCTGTAGGTGCTCCATTTTACGCATTTTACGTCAATGAACCGTCGAAGTCCCGCAGACCATCAGTCACAAGAACGGAAATACAAAATCACCACAGAAAGATCCATAATGTACGCTAATAAGGCAATGTTTTTCTGACGGCGGATAATACAGACCATCGGCAGACGCTGGGTGACATGGACGGAGGGGAAGCGGTGTTCGCCAGCATCTGCCTCACCCCTGGAAGGTATACTTCTCAGCTGCACACGTACTGTAGAGTAGAGGAATGTGGTACGCACCTGAAGAGAGCGACTGACGCTGGCTCGACGGCGAGGTTTGTGGCGTCGGTGAGCAGCAGGGGCGGTCCGCGGGGAAGGCGGCGTGGCGGCGTCGCGTCTTGAGGAGTCGTGTGGAGGAGTGTCGGCGCTACCGGACTGCCGGATGGCGCCCCGCTTCGCCGCTCGCCATTTAAGTACGCCAGCGTCGCTGCTGCTGCCCCCACCAGGGAGGGGGAGGGGGACCCCGGCGCTGGTACGCTCTGCGCTGATTGCTGCGGTCTCCCGCTCTCGCCGCCGCCTTAACCAGCCACGTGCTCTCCATACAACAATACTTCAGTGCCGGCGTCAATAAATCTTAAGTTACACTACTGGCCATTAAAATTGCTATACCATGAAGATGACATGCTACAGACGCGAAATTTAACCGACAGAAAGAAGATGCTGTGATATGCAAATGATTAGTTTTTCAGAGCATTCACACAAGGTTGGAACCGGTGGCGACACCTACAACGTGCTGACATGAGGAAAGTTTCCAAACGATTTCTCATACACAAACAGCATTTGACTGGCGTTGCCTGGTGAAACGTTGGTGTGATGCCTCGTGTAAGGAGGAGAAATGCGCACCATCACGTTTCCGACTTTGGTAAAGGTCGGATTGTAGCCTATCGCGATTGCGGTTTATCGTATCGCGACATTGCTGCTCGCGTTGGTCGAGATCCAATGACTGTTAGCAGAATATGGAATCGGTGCGTTCAGGAGGGTACTACGGAACGCCGTGCTGGATCCCAAAGGCCTCGTATCAATAGCAGTCGAGATGACAGGCATCTTATTCGCATGGCTCTAACGGATCGTGCAGCCACGTCTCGATCCCTGAGTCAACAGATGGGGATGTTTGCAAGACAACAACCATCTGCACGAACAGTTCAAGACGTTTGCAGCAGCATGTACTATCAGCTCGGAGACCATGGCTGCGGTTACCCTTGACCCTGCAACATAGATAGGAGCGTCTGCGATGGTGTACTCAACGACGAACCTGGGTGCACGAATGGCAAAACGTCGTTTTTTCGGATGAATCCAGGTTCTGTTTACAGCATCATGATGGTCTCATCCGTATTTGGCGACATCACGGTGAACGCACATTGGAAGCGTGTATTCGTCATCGCCATACTGGCGTGTCACCCGGCGTGATGGTATGGGTGCCATTGGTTACACGCCTCGGTCAGCTCTTGTTCGCATTGACGGCACTTTGAACAGTGGACGTTACATTTCAGATGTGCTATGACCCGTGGCTCTACCCTTCATTCGATCCCTGCGAAACCCTTCATTTCAGCAGAATAATGAACGACTGCATGTTGCAGGTCCTGTACGGGCCTTTGTGGATACAGAAAATGTTCGACTGCTGCCCTGGCCAGCACATTCTCCAGATCTCTCACCAATTGAAAACGTCTGGTCAATGGTGGCCGAGCAACTGGCTCGTCACAATACGCCAGTTACTACTCTTGATGAACTGTGGTATCGTGTTGAAGCTGCATGGGCAGCTGTACCTGTACACGCCATGCAAGCTCTGTTTGAGTCAATGCCCAGGCGTGTGAAGGCCGTTATTACGGCCAGAGGTGGTTGATCTGGGTACTGATTTCTCAGGATCTATGCACCCAAATTGCGTGAAAATGAAATCACATGTCAGTTCTATATTATATATTTGTCCAATGAATACCCGATTATCATCTGCATTTCTTCTTGGTGTAGCAATTTTAATGGTCAGTAGTGTACTTTTCACTGCCTTCCTTCTCAAAAGTTTTGAATGCGTACTGAAGAATGTAGGTTACTCCATCGTTCCTCGTGGTATTGAGGGATGCACTGCCGCAGTTTCACGTTGTTGGTGTTGTTATTATCCTTATTTTATGTTTGTTGATATTCATCTTTGGTTTGAATCATCAGTCGTCTGACTGGTCTGATTTGGCCTTCCACAGTACCAACCCTTCGTCTCAGAGTAGCACTTGCAACCTACTTCCTAATTTACTTGCTGGATGTATTCCAGTCTCTATCTTCCCCTACAGTTTTTACACTCTACGGGATCCTCTACTAGCGTGGAAGCTATTCCTGGGTGCCAGAATCATATTTTCACTCTGCAGCGGAGTATGCGCTGATACGAAATTTCCAGGCAGATTAAAACTGTGTTCCGGACCGAGAAGATTATTATTCCCTGGTGACTTAACATGTGTCCTACCATCTTGTTCCTTCTTATTGACAGTGTTTTTCACGTATTCCTATCATGGACGATTCTGCGCAGAACCTCCTCATTCCTTACCTTATCACTTCAATTAATTTTCAACATTGCTCTGTAGCCACACAACTCAAATTCTCTTCTGTTCGGTTTTCCCACAGTATATGTATCGCTAACATACAATGCTGTGCTCCAAACGTACATCCTCAGAAATTTCTTCCTCAAATCAAGGTGTATGTTTGATACTAGCAGACTTCTTCTCTTGGCCAGAATCGCCCTTCTTGCCAGTACTAGTCTGCTTTTGATGTTCTCCTTGCTCCGTCCGTCATTGGTTATTTTGTGCCTAGGTAGCAGAATTCTCTACTTCGTGATCGTTAATTCTGAGAAGTTTCTCGCTGTTATCATTTCTGATACTTCTTATGACTTTCATCTACCTTCGATTTACTCTCAGTCCATATTCTGTACACATTACTCTGTTCATTCCATTCAACACACCATGTAAGTCTTCATTTTTACTCGGGATAGCAATGTCATCAGCGTATAGTATCATTGATACCCTTTCACCTTGAATTTTAGCCTCGCGGGATTAGCCCAGCGGTGTTAGGCGCTACAGTCATGGAGTGTGTGGCTAGTCCTGGCGGAGGTTCGAGTCCTACCTCGGGCATGGGTGTGTGTGTTTGTCCTTAGGATAATTTAGGATAAGTAGTGTGTAAGCTTAGGAACTGATGACCTTAGCAGTTAAGTCCCATAAGCTTTCACACACATTTGAACATTTTGAACATTTCGCCTTGAATTTTAATCCCATTCCTGAACCTTTCATTTCCGTCATTGCTTCTTCGGTGTACAGACTGAACAGTAGCGGCGAAAGACTACATCCTTGTCTTGCACCCATTTTAATCCGAGCACATCGTTCTTCCTCATCAACGCTTATTATTCCACCATGGCTGTAGGACATATTACATTTTACCCACCTCTCCCTAGACCTTAACCCTATTTTTCTCAGAATTTTGAAACACTTGCACCATTTTTCACGGTCGAACGCTTTTCCAGGTCAACAAAACCTATGAAAGGGTCTTGATTTTTGTTTAGTTTTGTTTCGACTATCAACTGTAAAGTCAGAATTGCATCTCTGATGCCTTTCCTAAAACCAAAATGATCGTCATCTAACACATCCTTAATTTTCTTTTCCACTCTCCTACATACTGGTTTTATCAGGAACTCCGATGTATGAGCTGTCAAGTTGATTGTGAGATGATTTTCGCACTTGTTATCATATAACCACTTTACAAGACATCACAATTCGGTTCAGTTGCTTCTACATGTCCATCACGTGTCTGGCAGAATTACAATGTCTTCAGCAAACTACGATATTTTTATTTCGCCTACGTGAACGTTAATTTTATTTCCAAAATTCTCCTTGCTTCCCTTTTCTCCTTGCTCGACAAAAATACTTAAAAACAACTGGGGAAATGCTTCAAAGCTGTCTCATTCCCTTCTCAACTTCTGCTTCCCTTTCTTGACCTTCGATTTTAATAAATGTAGTTTGGTATCTGTAAAAGCTGTATATAACATTTAGCTACTTGTATTGCATCCATGTTAACTTCAGAATTCAAAAGAGTGTACTCCGGTCATCATCTGAATCAGCTAATGCCTTATATGTAGGTTTCATTTCCTTAATCAACACTATGTGATCAAAAGTATCCCGATACTTGGCTGAAGATGATTTACAAGTCCGTGGCGCCCTCCATCGGTAATGCTGGAATTCAATATGGTGTTGGCCCTCCCTTAGCCTTGATGACAGCTTCCACTCTCGCAGGCATACATTCAATCAGGTGCTGGAAGGTTTCTTGGAGAATGGAAGCCCATTCTTCACGGAGTCCTGTACTGAGGAGAGGTATCGATGTCGGTCGGTGAGGCCTGGCACGATGTCAGTGTTCCAAAACATCCCAAAGGTGTTGTATAGGATTCAAGTCAGGACTCTGTGCAGACCAGTCCATTACAGGGATGTTACTGTCGTATATCAACTCCCCCACAGGCCATGCATTATGAACAGTCGCTCGATAATGTTGATAGATGCAATCGCCATCCCCGAAGTGCTCTTCGACTGTGGGAAGGAAGAAGGTGCTTAAAAGATCAATGTAGGCCTACGCTGTGATAGTGCCTCGCAAAACAAGGAGTGCAAGCCCCCTCCATGAAAAGCACTACCACACCATAACACCATGGCCTCCGAATTTTACTGATGGCACTACACAGCCAATGACGTTCACCGGGCATTCGCCATACCCACACCCTGCCATCGGATCGCCACATTGTGTACCGTGACTCGTCACTCCACACAAGGTTTATCCACTGTTCAATTGTCCAATGTTTACGCTCCTTACACCAAGCGAGGCGTCGTACGGCATTTACCGGCGTGATGTGTGACTTATGAGCAACCGCTCGACCATGAAATCCAAGTTTTCTCACCTCCCACCTAACTGCCACAGTACTTGCAGTGGATCCTGATGCAGTTCAGAGTTCTGTTTTCTCACGATGTCTAATGACTACTGAGGTCGCTTATATGGAGTACCTGGCGTAAGTGGCAGCACAATGCACCTAATATAGGTGCATATCAGTTGGAAGCCCTGCAGGTAGGCAGACAGGTGTATACGAAGCTCTCGCTAAGTTAAGTGATTAATATTGAAATAAGGGCTAATTTAGTTAATAAAACATTTTAGGCTAGTGTATTTACTTCTTCTCTAGGGTGTCTATTGAAGGTTTCACTTTCCTGACAGTATTTAGATCGGATAGGAAGTATTTCGTAAAGGCCAGTAGTCACTAGTTTTGTTTACGTTTTTAGGCGAATTTTCGCGCGAGTGTAGATTTTCGATTTGACTAGAGCTATTGCTTCGAAGTCAAATTAATTCATGTCTGTCATACAGAGTTTAGGTAGTTAAAACTTTCGGAAATAAGTTGAAAAGTTTTTTTTCATTAGTGTTTATTTGCGGATTAGTACAGGTTACGAAACTTCTGTGGTCTTGTGCCAACTTATTCTCTACTTTTGTGTTAAGTTTGTCTATCAAACCTTATACGACAAATGTGGTGGTTGCTGTAGAAATTCGAAAGAGGGGGTGATCTGTGTAGATTGTAAGTTATGGTTTCATTGGGGCGAATGTAGCGGCGAGGTAACGAGGGTAGAAAATGAGGCTCTTCCATGGCAGTGTAGGTTATGTAGAAAGCGCAGAAAAATCGCTGAACAGGAGGCAAAAATTTGTGCCCTTAAGGCTGAATTAGTTAACACGAACTTGAAATTATGTAGTTTAAGGGAGGAAAAAGAGACTGGGAAC
This sequence comes from Schistocerca piceifrons, assembly GCF_021461385.2. Taxonomy (NCBI): domain Eukaryota; kingdom Metazoa; phylum Arthropoda; class Insecta; order Orthoptera; family Acrididae; genus Schistocerca; species Schistocerca piceifrons. Next base: position 214,836,159 of record NC_060139.1, on the reverse strand, counting down.
TGGGAAAAGGTAGTAAGCAAAGGGCGACAAAGGGAAACACTTGAAAAAACTCCAGAAATTCAAATAGTGAGTCAGTATGGCTTGCTATCTGAAGTGGAGGAAGGGCCTCATCCAGATGTAGTTGAAAGTAAGTTGAAGCAGAATATTAGTTTAAAGAAAAAAGACAGGTCGGGATCAAATCAGAATAGGAAAAGAAGAATTCTGCTTATAGGCAGCAGTCATGGGAGGAGTGTGGGCCAGCAGCTTCAAGAGGTGCAGGGTACCAGGTCACAAGTTTTGTGAAACCAAGTGCTAGCCTTAGCCAGGTGACAGGGACTTACTTGTAGAAGGAAGATCAGGTAATTATAGTTGGGGGAGCAGGAAATAGCCTAGCTATGAATCCAAGATACAGTATTGGGAGTGACCTGGATAAAATAGGAGCAGAAACTGGGCACACAACTGTGGGGTTTGTGGAGGTCTTTCAGTGCCATGATCAGCCCTGGGTAAACACTGCTGTTAGGCATGTTAACACTGAGCTGAACAGGATGCTCCAGACACCGGCAAAATCTCATATAAGTGTTGTTCCAGTTAATTCTATTTGTAGGTGGGGATGCACTACACATGGCTTGCACCTGAATAGGAAGGGGAAAAATAAGTTAGCTTCTCTATTAGCAGAAACTGTAAGCGGGGCCACAGTCACACAAGGGGTGATCTCTGTCCAGGCAGACAGGTTTTTTAGGTTAAAGCCAAAGTGTAGACAGACAACAATCAAGATAAATAAAATAAAAGAAACTTCATTTACAGTAAATAGAGGCAAAGGTAAGGTCAGTATCAACTTACTTCATCAAAATATCAGGGGATGAGCTATTAGTGTGTTTAGATGATCTCAAAATCAAGAATGAGATTGACATACTCTGTCTGAACACAATGTAACTGTGGGGATGGATAGTGTCACCATAAATAGGTATAATTTAGCATGTTACACTTGTTGATCTAGGACGGCTAAAGGAGGAGTTGCCATTTTCATAAAGCAAGGGTATAAATACAAAACTGTAGAAGTAAGCAAATTTTGTGTTGAACAGCACTTTGAGGTTTGTGCGTGTGAACTTCAGCTAGATAATGTAGTATTGATATTAGCAACAGTGTACAAGACCCTATTAGGAGACTGGGAGCTATTCATAAAAAAGTTTGACTCCCTATTATGCTGTCTGTCAGACAAAAAGAAAAAGTTGGTAATATGTGGTGATTTCAATGTAATCCACCTGAGTAATTCTCACAGGAAAAGTGTACTAGAAGTGTTATTAACGACATATAACTTAGAATCAGTGGTCAATTTCCTTACACGTATAGCCCAAGACAGTAGCACTCTAATAGATAATGTATTTGCGCAGAAAGAGGATGTAAAACAAACACATGCTTTCCCTGTTGTAAATTGATTGTCAGACCATGATGCACAACCGATTAACTTACGAAACCTAACAGGGTGTACCATTAAGTGAAAGTGTGAGGTTGCTCAACTTGGTCTCTATAGAGCACTTCAGAGAAAATTTAAGAAATGTTCATTGGAGAGATGTATGTAATGACCCAAATGCTAATGATAAATGCAACATATTTCTTGATAAATTTATATCCCTTTTTGAACATTGTTCCCCAAAGAAAATTACTAAATGTAGCACCACAAACATTTCAAAGAAACCTTGGATTACAACGGGTATTAAAGTGTGTTCAGAAAGAAAAAGACAACTGTATGAGACAGCAAGAACTAGTAAGGATCCAGAAGTAGATTTACATTATAAAAATTATTGTAATGCACTGAGAAAAGTTACAAGGAAATCAAGAAATATGTATGTTGCAGAAGAAATTAACAACTCTGGCAATAAAATTAAATCAATATGGAATGTTGTTAGAAGGGAGACAGGAAAAGTGAACACTGGGGTACGTAGTATTACTATTAAAGAGAATGAGACCATCCTAACAGTATACAAGTAGCTACAATTTTTCAAATGTAGGAGAGAAAATTGGTGAGAATAGTTCAAAAGTAAAGCCAGGCTGTATATGGAAGAGTCAGTTTAAAAAAATTTTAGTCAGATTACGTTTCACTTAACAAGCTCTTGTGAAACAAGTAAAATTATTAAATCTTTGAAAAATAAATGTTGTGTTGGAGTAGATGGCATCTCTAATAAGATATTAAAACAATGAGGGTCAATTACAGCTGACATTCTGAGTCACAAACGTAATGCATCACTAACTGAAGGTCTTTTCCAAGACAGGCGAAAATATAACATTGTCAGGCCTCTCTACAAAAAGGGGGACACCACAGATGCCAATAATTATCGGCCAGTATCCTTGCCTACAGCATTTTCAAAAATCTTTGAGAAAATAATGTACTCTAGAGTGGTTAGCCATCTCAACAGTAATGAGATACTTAGTAAATCACAGTTTGGATTTTAAAAATGCTGTTCCACTGAGACAGCAATATACAATTTCACTGTCCACATAATAGAGTCTATAAATAATAAAACGTCACCAATAGGAGTTTTCTGTGACTTGCCTAAAGTATTTGATTGTCTGATCCATGAAATTATGTCACAGAAATTACAATTCTATGGTGTGAACGGATTAGCATATGAGTGGTTTAAGTCATACCTACAGAACAGGAAACAAAAAGTTTATTTATGTAGGTCAAATGATTTAAATAAGTTTGCCACTTCATCTAACTGGGGTGAAATTACATTAGGTGTTCCACAGGATTCAATCACAGGTCCCCTTCTGTTCTTGATATATTTGAACAACCTCCCTTCCTATCTGAAACAGGAAGCTGAACTGACACTGCTTGCTCATGATACAAGCGTTATTATTAATTCAGTAAAAGAAACTTCAATTGAAAATGATACAAATAAGGTCTTTGGAAAAGTTATTAATTGGTTTTCTGCAAATGGGCTTGCTCTAAACTTTGAAAAAATACAGTACATCCAATTTTCTTATGCAAAAAGTACAGTTCCTTCAATAAATATAACACATCAACAGAAGTTGGTAGACAGGGTAGAGCATACTAAGCTTTGGGGTGTACATGTAGATGAGAATCTTAATTGGAAAATTCATATTTTGGATCTTCTAAAGGAACTAGATTCAGCAAATTTTGGAATCAGAATAGTTGCCAATTTTGAGGATATAGAAATTAGTAAGCTAACATACTTTGCATACTTTCACTCTCTGATGTCATACAGAATAATTTTTTGGGTTAACTCAACATGTAGACAAAAAGTATTCACTGCTCAAAAGAAAGTGGTTAGAACAATGTATGGGGTTCATAGTCACACATCTTGTGGGCATCTTTTTAAAAGATTGGAAATTCTTACAACAGCCTCATAGTACATTTACTCACTAATGAAATTTGTTCTTAACAACATGGACCAATTTAAAAACAAGTGAGATTCATGATTATAATACCAGAGAAAAGAAAGAATCACACTATCCTTTACTCAACCTATCTTTGGCACAGAAAGGGGTAAAATTGTCGCTACAAAAATTTTTGACAAATTGCCAAGTGAAATAAAATGTCTGACAGACAGCAGTAATAGCTTCAAAAATAAAATGAAATCATATCTCCTTGACGACTCCTTCCATACCATAGGTGAATTCTTGAATAGGAATATATAAATCTATAAATTTAGTATATGCGTGTTGTGCATGGGATAAATAATAGAAATATTAATCTTTAACAGTATACTGTAAATTATATGTATATATATATATATATATATATATATATATATATATATATATATATGTATATATTAAAAATTTGTTTCATATGTGCATTTCTTGTGCACTTGACACTTTCCACATCAGAATGGCTACAATACTGTGCAATTGATCAATGTAACATGCAAGCAACTAACTAACTTACTAATATGAAAAACGTATGTTTTGGGGGGTGTCCAGATACTTTTGATCTCATAGTGTATGCTCTAAGAGAAGTCGTAGAGTCAGCATTGTCTCAGGTATTCATACATTTCTCATGAACCAAAACTGACGATCCTCGAGGTCGGTTTCCTTCAGTTTCTCCATTACTATACAAATAATTTGATTGAGAATTTTGCAACGATGACTTTCAGCAACAGCATTACATTCTTATTAAAATCTGACGATCTTTCGCCAGTCTCGTATATCTACCATATTGTTTGGAATTTTTTCTCTTCCAGTGATCTTTATAATTCACAGGGAATGTCGTCTATACGATGGGCCTTGTTTCGACTAGATCATTCAAAGCTTTCAAAAATTCTTCTCGCAGTTTCATATCTCCCTTTTATTACTCTTATAATTTCTCTTTCATTTCTATAACACTGTCTTCAAATTTGTTTCTCTCATAAGGTGAGAAAAGTCATGGGATACAAGCTAATATAGTGTCAGAACTCCTCTTCCCTAGCGTAGTGTAGCAACTCAACGTGGCAAGGATTCAACAAGTCGTTGGAAGTACCTGCAGAAACACTGAGCCAACCTGCCTTTACAGCCGGCCGGAGTGGCCGAGCGGTTATAGGCGCTACAGTCTGGCACCGCGCGATGTGTGAGATGTCCTTAGGTTAGTTAGGTTTAAGTAGTTCTAAGTTCTAGGGGACTGATAGCCTTAGAAGTTGAGTCCCATAGTGCTCAGAGCCATTTTTTGCCTCTACAGCCGTCCATAATTGTTAAAGTGTTGCCGGTGCAGGATTTTGTCCACGAGTTGACCTCTCGATTACGTCCTATGCATAAACAATCAAGGGGGTTAATGACGGGCTATCTGGATGGCCAAATAATTCGTTGGAAATGTCCAGAATGTTCTTCAAACAAATCACGAACAACTGTGGCCCTGTGACATGGCACATTGTCATCCATTGAAATTCCATTGTTGTTTGGGAATATGAAGTTCACAAAAGGCTGCAGACGGTATCCAAGTAGCTGAACATAACCATTTCCAGTCAATGATCGGTTCAGTTCCAAGTAAACACAGCCCACACCATTACGGAGCCACCATTGGTTTGCAGAGTGGTTTGTTAACGAGTTGGGTCCATGTCTTCATGGCACCTGCTCCGCACACGAACCCTACCATCAACTCTTACCAACTGAAGTCGGGACTCATTTGACCAGGTCACTGTTTTCGATTTATCCGGATGGGGTGGGTGGATTGGGGGGCAGGGTTGAAGTTCTCAGATAGTGGTACAAAAGGTATCTTCCACCCCACACTATTAGGTGGCTTGCGGAGTATGAAGTAGATGTTTAGGGAAACCGGTTCACATGAATCACCTGAGTACCAATGGAAGCTCCGCCAATGTACTGCCCTTATGTACCTTATACGCGCGATACAATCTTCATTTGTATATGTCCATTTCGCTGTCCCGTGACTTCTGTACCTTTAGTTTATGTATTACTTCCACCTTTCATTCTTCCTCCTTTGTTTGCCATAGGCTTCGCACCTGAGTTCTTGATAGTACACAGGTGCTTCCGTTTTATCCAAAGGGGTCTTTAATTATGCTATACGTCACAACTCTCTTTCCCACAGTTATGCATGTTTCTACAAGTTTGCATTTCTCTCAAGCCATTTCTGCTTTGGCAGTTATATCTCCCGTCTCTGTAATTTTTGACAAGTCTGTTGTCCCTTTTGTCTGCTTCATTTGCTGTATCTTATATTTCCTCTTCCATCAGTCAGATTCAATATCTCCTACTTTATACATGGATTTCTACTGGGCATAGTCTTTTTGCTTATTTTACCCACTTCTGCCTTCCCTATTTCAGGTCTCAATGCTACTTATTTTTCTTTTACCATACATAACTCTCCCTTTGAAACTCTCAACAACTTATTTAACTCCTTGCCTTTCTGCAAGTTCTTTAGTATTATTGTGCATTTCACAATCAATAAACTATGGTTAAAGTCTAAATCTGTTCCTGGAAATGTTTTGCAGTAAAATCTGGTTCAGAAACCTCTCCTACCATCATGTAATCTATTTAAGACATTCCTGTGTCTCCAGGTCCCTTCCATAAATACAGCCTTCTTTCATGATTGTTGTTGTGGTCTTCAGTCCTGAGACTGGTTTGATGCAGCTCACCATGCTACCCTATACTGTGCAAGCTTCTTCATCTCCCAGTACTTACTGCAACCTACATCCTTCTGAATCTGCTTAGTGTATTCATCTCTTGGTCTCCCTCTACGATTTTCACCCTCCACGCCGCCCTCCAATGCTAAATTTGTGATCCCTTGATGTCTCAGAACATGTCCTACCAACCGGTCCCTTCTTCTTGTCAAGTTGTGCCACAAACTCCTCTTCTCCCAAATTCTATTCAATACCTCCTCATTTGTTATGCGATCTACCCATCTAATCTTCAGCATTCTTCTATAGCACCACATTTCGAAAGCTTCTATTCTCGTCTTATCCAAACTATTTATCGGCCATGTTTCACTTCCATACAGGGCTACACTCCATACAAATACTTTCAGAAACGGCTTCCTGACACTTAAATCTATACTCGATGTTAACACATTTCTCTTCTTCATAAACGCTTCTCTTGACCTTGCCAGTCTACATTTTATATCCTCTCTACTTCGACCGTCATCAGTTATTTTGCTCTCCAAATAGCAAAACCCCTTTACTATTTTAAGTGTCTCATTTCCTAATCTAATTCCTTCAGCATCACCCAACTTAATTCGACTACATTCCATTATCCTCGTTTTGCTTTTGTTGATGTTCATCTTATATCTTCCTTTCAAGACACTGTCCATTCAGTTCAACTGCTCTTCCAAGTCCTTTGCTGTCTCTGACTGAATGACAATGTCATCGGCAAACCTCAAAGTTTTTATTTCTTCTCCATGGATTTTAATACTTACTCCGAATTTTTCTTTAGTTTCCTTTACTGCTTGCTCAATATACACATTGAGTAACATCGGGGAGAGGCTACTACGCTGTCTCACTCCCTTCCCAACCACTGTTTCCCTTTCATGCCCCTCGACTCTTATAACTGCCATCTGGTTTCTGTACAAAGTGTAAATAGCATTTCGCTGCCTGTATTTTACCCCTGCCACCTTTAGAATTTGAAAGAGAGTATTCCAGTCAACGTTGTCAAAAGCTTTCTCTAAATGCTAGAAACGTAGGTTTGCTTTTCCTTAATCTTTCTTCTAAGATAAGTCGAAAGGTCAGTATTGCCTCACGTGTTCCAGTATTTCTACGGAATCCAAACTGATCTTCCCCAAGGTCGGCTTCTACCAGTTTTTCCATTCGTCTGTAAAGAATTCGTGTTATATTTTGCAGCTGTGACTTATTAAACTGGTAGTTCGGTAATTTTCGCATCTGTCAACACCTGTTTTCTTTGGGATTGGAATTAATATTCTTCATGAAGTCTGAGGGTATTTCGCCTGTCTCATACATCTTGCTCACCAGATGTTAGAGTTCTGTCAGGACTGGCTCTCCCAAAGCCGTCAGTAGTTCTAATGGAATGTTGTCTACTCCCGGAACCTTGTTTGGACTCAGGTCTTTCAGTGCTCTGTCAAACTCTTCACACAGTCTCGTATCTCCCATTTCATCTTCATCTACATTCTCTTCCATTTGCATAATATTGTCCTCAAGTACATCGCCCATGTATCGACCCTCTATATATTCCTTCCACCTATCTGCTTTCCCTTCTTTGCTTAGAACTGGATTACCATCTGAGCTCCTGATATTCATACAAGTGGTTCTCTTTTCTCCAAAGGTCTCTTTAATTTTCCTGCAGGTAGTATCTATCTTACCCCTAGTGAGATAAGCCTCTACATCCTTACATCTGTCCTCTAGTCATCCCTGCTTAGCCATTTTGTACTTCCTGTCGATCTCATTTTTGAGACGTTTGTAATCCTTTTTGCCTGCTTCATTTACTGCATTTTTATATTTTCTCCTTTCATCAATCAAATTCAATATTTCTTCTGTCACCCAAGGATTTCTACTAGCCCTGGTCTTTTTACCTACTTGATCCTCTGCTGCCTTCACTACTTCATCACTCAGAGCTACCCAAGCTTCTTCTACTGTATTTATTTCCCCCAGTACTGTCAATTGTTCCCTTATGCTCTCCCTGAAACTCTGTACAACCTCTGGTTTAGTCAGTTTATCCAGGTCCCATCTCCTTAAATTCCCACCTTTTTGCAGTTTCTTCAGTTTTAATCTACAGTTCATAACCAATAGATTGTGGTCAGAGTCCACATCTGCCCCTGGAAATGTCTTACAATTTAAAACCTAGTTCCTAAATCTCTGTCTTACCATTATATAAGCTATCTGATACCTTCTAGTATCTCCAGGCTTCTTCCATGTATACAACCTTCTTTTATGATTCTTGAGCCAAGTGTAGCTATGATTAAGTTATACTCCGTGCAAAATTCTACGAGACGGCTTCCTCCCTCCATTTCTTACCCAATCTATATTCACCTACTATGTTTCCTTCTCGCCCTTTTCCTACTCTCGAATTCCAGTCACCCATGACTATTAAATTTTCGTCTCCCTTCACTACCTGAATAATTTCTTTTATCTCATCATACCTTCATCAACTTCCTCATCATCTGCAGAGCTAGTTGGCATATAAACTTGTACTACTGTAGTAGGCGTGGGCTTCGTGTCTATCTTGGCCACAATAATGCATTCACTATGCTGTTTGTAGTAGCTTACCTGCACTCCTATTTTTTTTTATTCATTATTAAACCTACTCCTGCATTACCCCTATTTGATTTTGTATTTATAATCCACTATTCTCCTGACCAAAAGTCTTGTTCCTCCTGCCACCGAACTTCACTAATTCCCACTTTATCTAACTTCAACCTATCCATTTCCCTTTTTAAATTTTCTAACCTACCTGACATTCCACGCTCCGATCCGTAGAACGCCAGTTTTCTTTCTCCTGATAACGATGTCCTCTTGAGTAGTCCCCGCCCGGAGATCCAAATGTGGGACTATTTTACCTCCGGAATATTTTACCCAAGAGGACGCCATCATCATTTACCATACAGTAAAGCTGCATGCCCTCGGGAAAAGTTACGGCTGTAGTTTCCCCTTGCTTTCAGCCGTTCGCAGTACCAGCACAGCAAGGCCGTTTTGGTTAGTGTTACAAGGCCAGACCAGTCAATCGTCCAGACTGTTGCCCCTGCAACTACTGAAAAGGCTACTGCCCCTCTTCAGGAACCACACGTTTATCTGGCCTCTCAACAGATACCCCTCCGTTGTGGTTGCACCTACGGCAAGGCCATCTGTATCGCTGAGGCACGCAAGCCTCCCCACCAACGGCAAGGTCCATGGTTCATGATTATTAAACATTATATTAGAAATGATTAAATCATTCTCAGTGCAAAATTGTACTAGGCGGCATTCTGTTTCATTCTTCTCCCCAAGTCCACGTTGCGTCTCCCTGAACTGTTTGAACAAGTTCTTCAACATCTATGGAGATATTAGACATACAAACTTGTATTACTGTGGTGGGTGCGATCTCTATGCTTTTCATAGTAGCTTACCCTTGTTCCAGTTTTCTTCTTCGCTATTAGATATACTCGTGCATCAGCCCTATTTGATTTTGTGCTGACAACCGTGTACTGACCTGACCAGAAGTACTGTTATTTCTGCACGGCCCTCCACTAATTTCCCCTGAAATGTCAGTGGACGCCTCAAGATAAAGGAACAACTAACCGGCATGGGAAGGTGCAGGCCATTTATCACAAGTCATTTGTTATTTCACACAGTTCAAGAATCTTTACTGCACAGATAAATCTTATAATTTAACTGTGTGATAAAATACTGAATCCTCTTATTCTATCCATAAATATAGAGCATTATTCGAACATACATTAAAATGGATACTTTCAGTTCAGATTTACTGATAGACAAAACACCAATAGATAAAATATAAATAAATAAAAAGGTATTTATAACACTGGCCAAAGCTAACTCACAATTCTGAAACACATTTGATCAATCAGAGCAGGCTACCTGGCAAAACAAGTTCCTTCTCAATTCTTTACTCCATCTCACCACCATTTCGAATTCAGGTCAGACAGAGATTCCGAAATCAGACACTGGACTGTAAGGCGTACCTAGGGGCAGATACAAACTCACATCACAATTTAGTATTGATGAAGAGTAGGGTGAAGTTTAAGAGATTTGTCAGGAAGAATCAATACACGAAGAAGTGGGATACGTAAGTACTAAGGAATGACGAGATACGCTTGCAGTTCTCTAAGGCAATAGATACAGCAAGAAGGAATAGCTCAGTTGAAGAGGACATCTCTAAAAAGTGCAGTCACAGAGGTTGGAAGGAAAAGCATAGGTACAAAGAAGGTAACTGTGAAGAAAGCATGGGTAACAGAAGAAATACTTCAGTTGATCCATGAACGAAGGAAGTACAAAAGTGTTCAGGGAAATTACAGAAATACAAGACGCTGATACATGAAATAAATAGGAAGTTCAGGGTAGCTAAGACGAAATGGCTGTATGAAAAATGTGAAGAAATCGGAAAAGAATGATTGTCGGAAGGAGTAACTCAGCATATAAGAAATTCAAAACAACCTTGGATGAAATTAAAAGCAAGGTTGGTAAGCGAAAGGCTGGTAACATTGAGATTGCAATGGGAATTCATTTGTTAAATCCAGGGGAGACAGCGGAGAGACGGAAAGAGAACATTGAAGGGCTCTATGAGGGAGAAGATTTGTCTGAGGTGATAGAAGAAGAAAAGCAGTCGATTTAGAGGAGATAGGGCATCTAGTATTAGAAACCGAATTTAAGAGAGCTTTCGAGGATTTAAAGTCAAATAAGGCAGAAGGCATAGTAAACGTTCCATCAGAATTTTTAAAATCATTGGGGGAAGTGGCAAGAAAACGATTAATAACGTTAGTGTGTAGAATGTATAAGTCTGATGACATACCATACGACCTCCGGAAAAATCATCCACACAATTACAAAGACTGCAAGAGCTGATAAGTGTGAGAATTATCGCATAATCAGTATAGCAGCTAATATATCCACGTTGCTGAGAAGAATAATATACCGAAGAAAGGAAAAGAAAACTCAGCATGTGACAGATGACGATCCGTTCGGCTTAGGAAAGATAAAGGCACCAGAGAGGCAATTCTGGCGTTGCAGTTGACAATGAAAACCATACTACACCAAAATTAAGACACTTTCACAGGATGTGTTAAACCTGGAACAGCGTTTGACAGTGTCAAATTGTGCTAGATGTTCGAAATTCTGAGAAAAAATAGGGGTAAGCTATAGGGAGAAACGGGAAATATACAGTATGTACAAGAAATGGTTCAAATGGCTCTGAGCACTATGGAACTTAACATCTATGGTCATCAGTCCCCTAGAACTTAGAACTACTTAAACCTAACTAACCTAAGGACATCACACAACACCCAGTCATCACGAGGCAGAGAAAATCTCTGACCCCGCCGGGAATCGAACCCGGGAACCCGGGCGCGGGAAGCGAGAACGTATGTACTAGAGCCAAGAGGGAGTAATAAGAGTGGACGACCAAGAAAGAAGTGTTCGTATTAAAAGGGTACAAGACTGGGATGTAGTTTTCGTCCCCACTGTTCAATTTGAACATCGAAGAAGCAATGATGGAAATAAAAGAAAGGTTCAGGAGTGGAATTAAAATTCAAGGTGAAAGGATGTCAATGATACGATTCGCTGATGACATTGCTATCCTGAGTGAAAGTGAAGAAGAATTACATGTTGTGCTGAATGGAATGAACAGTCTAATGAGTACAGAATATGAAGTGAGAGTAAATAGAAGAAATACAAAAGTAAAATGAGACGTAGCAGAAATGAGAACAGCAAGGAACTTAACATCAGAATTGATGGTCACGAAGTGGATGAAGCTCAGAAATTCTGCTATCTAGGCAGTAAAATAATTTGAGGAAGAAATTTCTGAGAATGTACGTTTGGAGCACAGCATTGTATGTCAGTGAAACATAGACTGCGGGAGAGCAGGAACAGAAGAGAATCGAAGCATTTGAGACGTGGTGCTACAGAAGAATGTTGAAAATGAAGTGGACCGATAAAGGTAAGAAATGAGGAGGTTCCGCTCAGAATTGGAGGGAAAGGAATATGTGGAAAACACTGTCATGGAGAAGGGACAGAACGATAGGACATCAGGGAATGACTTCCATGGTACTAGAGGGAGCTGTAGAGGGCAAAAACTGTAGAGAAAGACAGAGATTGGAATATATCCAGCAAATAATTGACGACGTAGGTTGCAAGTGCTACTCTGAGATGAAGGGATTGGCACAGAAGACGAATTCGTGACGGGCCGCATAAAACCTATCGTAAGACTGATGACTCAGAAAAAAGCCATGAAAATAGAGCATTTCTCAAACATGAAAATTACAACTGCTCAATTCAGTTTTACAGATACACGACGCACAATAGGTTCAATATAAACAAATAAAAAGGGTAAATTTCTTATAACACTGGACACAGTGAATCACGTAATTTTGAAAACATATTTGATCAAATAGGGAAGGCTCTTTAGCATATCGAAGATAGTCGTGCGGAAAAATAACAAAAAACCATTTAAAAACTATATGAAGATGGTACCTGTTCTTTCGGACATGTCAGAAAGAACAGATATCATTGGTGACCACGAAGCTCTCTTAGAATGAAATGATAATTAAATCAAGACTCTAAGCTGTCGACAGGCGTTGACATACATCAACAGGGACAGTTGAAAATGTCTGCCCCCACCGGGACTCAAACCCGGGATCTCCTGCTCACATGGCAGACGCTCTATCCATCCCATCTCTATCCTGGGTCTCACGGGGGGCGTGCGAGGGATAAATCTCAGCAGCAGCATTGTCCTCTGTGCCCTCGGTGTCTCAGGTGGATAGAGCGTCTGTCATGTAAGCAGCAGTCCTGGGTTCGAGTCCCACTCGGGGCACACATTTACAACTGTCCCCGTTGACGTTTATCAACGCCTGTCGCCAGCTTAGGGTCTTGATTTAATTATTTCATTTAACAACTAAGCATTACATCAACATTAAAACTATACATTAAAAGAAAACAAACTTCACACAGGAAAACCACGGAAGAGGCAGGTGCACAGGCCAGGTCTGCATAAGGTGGAAAAATAACGGGCACTACTGGGTAAATGAATCCCCGATTGTTACGAAATAGAAACTCAACTTATGAATGGTGCCATAACAAGCCAGGAGGCCGTAACGTCTCGTTGAGACGGGAAGCGGGGTGCCGTCCATGCGCACGTACACAGCCGACGCGGACACGCTACGACCGGGGGACCAGGGGGTAACAAAGAGGACCACCGAGTAGCGCCTCCAAACGAACAGTTCGAAAGGCCGAGAGAAAACAAGCAAACATATAAATCATGCATTATAATCATGGAACATACGAAAATGCTCAAGCCAAGACAAAAGCTCAACGTAAGCTTAGCCCCAAGCCCCGGCCAAACCTTACGTATAACACAGAGAACTTCACAAAAGAGATATTAATGATTAACCGGTTAATCTTACAATAAAATATAAAAATTTAATGTAATAATGGCCCACAGCCCTCAGTCACATTAAGTTAGGTGGCTTAAAAGGTAACAGGCAAACCTTGAGGGCTAGCACTCAAACAACTACAGTCGTAATCATATTTGAAACAAGAAATATTAATTTTCCTGAAGGGGTAAATCTCACCAGAGTAATGGGATCCAATTACGCAAAAGAGCCAAGATTCACTGGGCTGCTAGCGTTTGGTTACCACAGCTGTAGTTAACTTTATAGTCGCTTCATCAGTCAGGGTTCAAATGGTTCAAAAGGGTCTGAGGTCATCATTCCCGAGGCAGGATTCGAACCTAAGACCATAGCGGAGGCGCGGTTGCAGACTGAAGCGCCTAGAACCGCTCGGCCATACAGGGCGGCATCAGTCAGGGAAGCAACAACTTCTATTACAAATCAGACTCAATTTCGACCTGAATAGTCACTAACACACTTGGCGGCCTAGAACGTATGACAATTTCAGACGCAGCTGACCAATAAGCAAACATTGAACAAATTGTAGTTCATGAAAATTTTAAAGTACACAAATGTGGTACTCAAATAATGTCAAACAGAGGCACCAAAAGTTAAATTCAGTTCTTGAAACAGAGTGATGAAGAAACACAGGCAATCCAACGCAGTGGGAGGAACTTCAGTACAGGAGCACATGCGACAATCAAATGATGAATACCTTAACCGCAAGGGCAGAACAGGTGGCATTAGAAAGTGAACGGCACTCCAAGACCCATATCAGCAACTGTGCCTCCTAAATGCAAGGTAAATCAACTGCGTTGACATTAGGCCCAAGTACGGCCGACCAACAAGACTTAAGCGACGACCGTCCGCTTAGACAATCGTGTGCCGTAACCTCCGTGCACAGGTCGCCGTTGTCATATGTGCTATTATCTCTCTCTCCTCTTACTATGACCGACTGACTGCCAAAGAACCACAGACTCTACTAAGAGGCAGCAAGGCGCCACCTGGTGACTAGACAGAGACGGATCGCACCAGCAGGCAAGGATGTAAAAAGGTGGAACGAGCCAACATGGCGCATCCACTATATCAACAGTCGACACTACTATGTGTAAGACGCCAGCTTTGTTTCTCTTGATGACAAATGACAACGTTCTCCTGAGGTGGGTTGGGTTGCTTTGGGGGAAGAGACCAAACAAAGAGGACATCGGATTAGGGATGGATGGGGAATGAAGTAAATGGTCATAAAGGGTAACAGAGTAAACAAATGTCTCTGAATTTAAACAAAATATGGAAATATCTGCTGACGTATGCAATGACCAAATGTATCAGTGGCAACCGAGCTAGTAATGCAATTAGTTTTAAGTTAGTTTTAAGTTTTTTCTTTCAGAGACCTGTGCATCGTCACGGTGCAGAAGAAGAGAATTACGTCGAGAGTAGCAAGTACCACCTCGAGTAAACAATTTAGTTATAAGGATATTTATACAAACGTCATAAGGCAAATTGAAAATGAAATATGCATCGTCGGAGAATGTCTTCGTGACGATTATCAGGACATATTCGCTGCAGAGTACACATAAACATCTAAGCATGAGATTTTACAAAAACCAGTTAATTTTTATCATGTCACATGAAAGCTTGAATAATGACATTTCCAGGTTTTTGAGAAAAATAAGTCTACTATGGTTAAAACGTCACATTTTACACGAAGCGACACGTGATTTGAAGTAAGCAGCACTAACGCATGAAGAAACAACATGATACTACATGGGTGATTAGTCGGTACACATTATTTCAATGAAGCAAAAGTTCCTTGGCAACTAGTCCATCATTGTACGAGTAACATTTCCTTATTAATTGTTGAACCAGTAGATGAGTATTTCCTTTCTTCCCTCCCAAACAAGGAGGAAGCGCCAAGTGTAGTTAGGCCAGCAATGAGCGATGTTTTTGTCCTATTTCCAACGTTTTTCTCCCTCTTATACCTAAGGAAGAAATGTGCTCCCATAAGTGATAAAAGCCTATCTATAAAATGAAGCGTAAATGTATCACATTCTTGAATTGTGTCATAATAATGTGATACGTAATTAATTAGTACATGTGATGTGAACGAAGGGAAGCTGAAACTAACATACAAACTGTAGCAACAGAACCCAGTTACTGAAAAATTTATGACATTTTAAAAGTTAAGAAATTTATGTTCTTAGTATAAGCGATGGATGGCATGTCAGCCTTATGTATAAGCTATCATGTTATGTATATTGTTGGACCTCAATACTTGTATGAACTTTCATTGGAAACCAAACTCCATATGAAGAAATGATCTTTAAAGACAAGCGATTTGTACAATGATTTGACAGCTGTGTGTGTGTCTTCCAACAAGTGGACGGTCGAGTGTGTTACATAAACATGCGTGTGAAACGAAATAACTTCTGAGTATCGTGGCTGACAACGCTTGACACATTGACAAGTGAACTATAGTGTTTCGAGGCAGTACTTACCTCATCGACGGATGCTGTTGACCAGGGTTCTCTCCGCTGAAAATGATGGTACGACGGGTAATCATGACGACAGGGCCGAAAAAATGAAGATCTTCTGCCACAGCGTCGGATTTTGAGCAATAAGCGCACACCCACTGCACCCAGAATGAAGACAAACGACACGGCAATTCTTCAATATGTGACACTCATTGAAAGTGAACCAGTAGATGAGTATTCCGTTTCTTCCCTCCCAAACAAGGAGGCGGCGCCAAGCGTAGTTACGCCAGCAAAGCGATGGAATCAACACTAAAAAACCGAGCGCACGCATGTGCGACCGTAGCATCTAGCTTGTTGACCGTTAGCGTCTAGCTCTCAGCCGCCGAACCGGCCAGTGCGCCAGCGCGAAACTCGGCAGTGAGAATGAAACACGCTGAACATTATTGATAGCGCGTTAAATTCAAATATGTAGTAGACTATCATATTATGTATTTAATCTTTTAATTTCTTGTATAATTCTAACATACATAGGATAAGCTGATATACCCGTTCCATTAAATAAAAAAGAAGCCGACAATAAAGGGCATCGACCCCTATCGGCAAAAGTAAATTACAAAAAAACTGACTGTACGTCTCCATACCATGTCAACGTACAGTGTGGGGGCAATTGTGTAGGTACATGATGAAAGACCCCCTAGGGTATCATAAAGTTAATATTTATTAAAAAACAAAAAATGAAACACCGTACGACCAGAAGAGTTCGCAAAGACATTAATAATGAATGTGCGGTAAGTCGCAGACAAACAAAAAAACATTCATTAAATGTTTTGTAGAGGGATTTTTTTTTTTTTTTTTTTTTTTTTTTTTTTTTACACACACTCTCTCTCGTATTTAGAATTGCGATGAGTATGTGCGATTTTAAGCATGAAGTATTACGAGTTTACGAGTTCTATGTATCATATGCGTGCATGAATAATAGTACATTGAACAACAGTATCAAGGGTATTTTATTTAGTGAAGTGAAGTGAAAACCATATAAGGAGGATTTTCTTGATTATGACAAGCGTCGGTGTTCTCGGATTCCGCTGTATGCAACTAGAATTGAATATTTTCACATTGCAATTGTAGTTGCAATTGTAGTTGCTCCGAGAACACCAGCACTTCTCATAATCAAGAAAATCCTCCTTATATGGTTTTCACTTCACTTCACTAAATAAAAAATACTTGATACTGTTGTTCAGTAGTCTATTATTCATGCACACATATGATACATAGGACTCGTAATACTTCATGCTTAATCTCGTGGTTCTTTCGTAACCCAAATAGCCCCAGATTGAGAATCTCATATCAGCTGATATGATAAACCACGATTAAGTACGTTGTCTACCTCAATCGACTGCTCACACTACACTCTATTGATTTCGTAATAGTATTTCACGTTATGAACGTTCTATCCTACCGTCAGATGTGCCCATACACATAATATACCACAATCAGCTGAGGTACGAAGTCGAACATTAATTATTTATGTTACAAATTTTCATATTCAGCTCTATAAATAAGCACGTTCTGCAACACACCTAGGTAGAAATCTTACAAGCTGTATAATAACTTGGCCAGAAATAATTTCAAACGCTTTGAAAAACTAATTTGGGTTGACTTGGACTCGATTTAAGTATCAGATCGTTTCTATATTTTTTTCGTTATTGCAATCACTAGTCTATGATCTGATACGGCACAACGAAATCTATGTAATTTTAAGGTCACAATAACAAACAAACGATATTATCTTAATGGGTTTACGAGACAATACACAAATATCTAAAAGTACCGTATGTACACTGTTGAACGTTGATATGAAGGGTTGTGGTTATATGGTCTTCAGACCAAAAACCATTAAGTTACAAAAGGTATTGGAAGTTATTTGACTGTCAGGTTATTGTACGCCTTATAATACAGCTCCCTAGACGCGAAAATAAGTAATGTATGTTTAGAACTTAGTATCAAAACATGAAAGAAGTGTAATTACTAGGGCTGTTTAGAAAGTAAGGTCCCATAGATTGCGAAATGGGAATGTCAGTGAAAATCCGATGAACCTTTGCTCATATATGTTGGGCAGTGTCTCTAGTATACCTGTCGATGCGTCACGTCGCTCTTTTCAGTCGAGAGCACACAGTGAGCACGTAAGGATACCTAGAACAATAGTGTCTCCCATCAAATACGGGAGTCCGCTGCGAGGTTTCGCCCGATTTCATGCAACCTCACATAACGGGCCTGTCGAACATTTCCTTCATCGTGACAATACTCGGCCGGACACTGCAGGGACAATGAGGCCGTCCCTGCAGCGTTTTCCATGGGAAGTGTTTGATCAGCCACCATGCAGTCCGGACTTGGCTCCCCCCGACGTTCATCTCTGCTCACATGAACCGCTGCCTACAAAAACAACATCACTTTGGCAAAGACAACGATTTGCAGACCGGCGAAGAGAAGTGGCGGGAACAACATTCGGCTTCCATCTATGTCGAGGGTGTTGGAAAGTTGGTACAACGCTACGAAAAATGTTTAAATTGGAGCGATGACTACGTAGACAAGCCGCTGGAAGGTTTAGCAAAAAAAAAAAAAAAAAAAAAAAAAACGAGCTTAAAAAGAAAAGAACAGAACTCTCGTTGCAGTCTCTCCAGAACGGGCCCGGCCCACTCAGCCTGCTATCAATTTCAGTTCCGGGGATCCTTTCAAAATGGTTCAAATGGGTCTGAGCACTGTAGGACTTAACATCTGAGGTCATCAGTCCCCTAGAACTCGAAACTACTTAAACCTAACTGACCTAAGGACATCAGACACATCCATGCCCGAGGCAGGATTCTAACCTGCGACCACAGCGGTCGCGCGGTTCCAGACTGAAGCACCTAGAACTGCTCGGCCACTGCGGCCGGCTGGAATCTTTACCGGCGACAGTGGGCGACTGGGTCCGGGACCTAGACACTCTCCTCCTCCTAACGCCGCTGCGAACGAAAGTCTGCGCTGTATCTGCATTCAGGCCAGAAGCCTGTTCACAGTTTCAGCTCCACACTGTGCATGGGGGCTTAATTAAATAAAATGCAAATACTTTTTTTATTTTTCGTAGCTGTATGTCCGATTATGCTGTGTCTCGTAAACGGTTGGCCCTGACTAGTTTCTGTACGCAATCTGACTGCATAGAACAACAACAAAGAATGAAAGAAAATTTTCGTTAACACAGTTAATTAATTAAGTCCCCAGCAACTATAAAACCTACTAAACCAAAGCACAAGTGTAATTGTTCTGTGTGTGGGAGTGTGACTCAACGTACACATCTGGCACGGTTCTTCTTCAACAAGACAAGAAATTTTAAATACCATTTATACTGAAGTAACTAAAAAATTGAAATACTATAATTGCGTAAGGAAAGCAGAATTACACTCTAATACAAGAACACAAGCCAGATGCTTTGTTGACTGAACCTGTAATGACGCATTATTCAGGACATTGAAATAATGAGAAAAAAAAAGAAAAGTAGTTTGTTACCTTAATTTATATTGATGAAAAGCACTCTAAACATTACAATCTCTCCACACCGACTCGCTACTACCACATCTCAACCAGAACTCTCCAATATCACATCTCAGCAAGCACTACCTACTAGCACATCTCAACAAGCACTCTACTACGAGCTCTCCCCAAGAACTGACTACCACGAGTCCTCGACAGGCACTGACTACTACAAGTTCTGCGCAAGCACTGTGGAGGCGGCTGAATAATACTCTTTGGCGCAATCTCTGGCGCCGTGGCTCAGTGTAGCCACCTTTCAACTGTTTGCTTTTAATTGTAGATTGACTGCCTTGGCATTTCTTTATGATATATTATATGTACAGGGGCAACTAACGAATACACAGTGTGTGTTGAAATTGATAATGTAACATACAACAATAAAACCACATTCTTGAACTCGCCTCCGAAGTTTGTCATAAGAGCATGCTTGTGCAATCTGTTTGAGCGAGCGGTAGGCGGTTCGACTTCCGGTGGCATGAGAATTTATCACCATCCGTATTTGGCTGGAGAGGCTGCAACTGTTACGGCGTAAAGTCCAGCGCCGGCACGCCAGTCGGGAACGATAGGAAAGAGATGACTGTGAGAAGAGGTCAGCCAGTCGCAAGCTGACCGACCCCTCTCCAGGACATCACGACAGCAGCGGCCCGTACATGAAGAGGACATAACCACGACGACCGACTGGTGACGGCCCAGTTCAATAGCAGCTTCAAATTAATGACTTGGATAGCAGCGTCAACTCTAGTTACTTCGCTTCTACTGTCTATGTAGCACAGACTTGAGATTGATTATACTGAAGAAGTTTATATTTTGCATGTCGCTCTTTGCTTGCGACACGTCTGTATAATTGCAAAAGTTAAGTATAGTATCTTTTAATTTTGTAATAAAACTCATCAGTACGATTTGTTTGAATGTTTGTCTAGCGAACCGAGTAAACAGGCTTCCTTGACACCGCAGTAACAGCAGGTTCCTCATCTCCAGACTTTGCGCCAATACCACTGATTATATTCCAAGCTGTTCCCTGTATGTCAAGGAGGGAGAGCATGGGGTAATGCTGTTGATGGTCCATTAATTTCAGTGGCCGCTTTTGATGTTATTCGTCAGGAGTAGGCTATATGTCGATATCTGGTTTGTACCTCTCCATTCTTTCAACATTGTGTAACACGAATATGACACTACGCTGTACACATGCCTATTACAGGCACTTACACTCAACAGATATATTTAAGACACGGTTCACAAGCACCGAGAGGAAAGAAGCCGTTGAGCGCAGAGAAAGAAAACCATCTCTGATTAGGCAACTGAACATACCGTTTGAGATGTCTAAGCAAACGATGCCATACGATACTTTTTTTTTCTTTTCAGTGAGGTCTGTGGCTTAAGTTAAGTTAGACTACAAAATACTTAAATGAATTATTTACCGAAGAATAAAAATACTGGTAGAAGGCGACAATAGGGAGGATCAGTTTGGATATCACAGGAAGGAAGGAAAGCGTGAGGCAATATTCACCCAACCATTTACTTTAGGAGATTGACAAACCTAGGTTTATAGCGTTTGCAATTAAGAGAACGTACTCTTTGAAATTCTGAAGGTAGCAAAAAAATCAAGGAGCATAAAACTGAAAGTTGATTACCAATTTACACTTTCATTTTATGCCCACAATATTTTTGTTTTTCTTGAACCGCGGGTTTATCTTTGCAGCGCTTTGGATGTACAATGATCGGTCTCTGTTAGTCAAACCATCCTCTTTAGCGATCTCTGTGTGTCTCCACTGATGAATTTCGTTTCTACATCTACGCCTGCTTGGCTACTCTGCAAATCACACTTAGGTGCCTGGAAGAGTGTTCATCGAGTCACCTTCACACTAATTCTCTATTATTCCGCTCCCGAACAGCGTGTAGAGAAAACGAACACTTGTACCTTTCCGTCGAACCCTGGTTTCCCTTATTTTATATTATTGATCGTTTCTCACTATGTAGATCAGCGTCAACGAAATATTTTCGCATTCGGAGGAGGAAGCTGGTGATTTAAATTAATCGAGAATATCCTGATGCAACGATAATCGCCTTTGTTTTAATGATTTCTACCCCAAATACTGTATCATGTCCGTGGCACTCCTTCCTCAATTCACGATAACACAAAACTTCTTGCCCCTGTCAGAACTTTCTCGATGTACCTGGTAAGGATCCCACACCACGCAGCAGTACATCAAAAGTAGCTCTGTTGCACCTTATCAGTGTTCTGCCAATAAAACTGTCTTTGATTCGCCTTCTCCGCAACGTTTTTTGTGTGTTCTTTCCGATTTAAGTTGTTCTTATTTGTAATTCCTAGCTATTTAGTTGAATTTACGGCCTTTAGATTTGACTGATTTATCGTGTAATCGAACTTCAACAGATTAACTTTAGCACTCATGTAGGTGACATCACACTTTTCATTATTTAGAGTCAATTACCAATTTTCGCACCATACATACACTATGTGATCAAAAGTGTCCGGACACCTGGCTGAAAATGACTTACAAGTTCGTGGCGCCCTCCATCAGTAAAGCGCGAATTCAGTATGGTGTTGGCCCATCCTTAGCCATGATGACAGCTTCCACTCTCGCAGGCATACATTCAATCTGGTGCTGGAAGGTTTCTTGAGGTTTCTTGAGGAATGGCAGCCCATTCTTCACGTAGTGCTGTATTGAGGAGAGGTGTTGATGTCGGTCGGTAGACCTGTCACGAAGTCGGCTTTCCAAAACATCCCAAAGGTGTTCTGTAGAAGTCAGGACTCTGTGCAGGTCAGTTCACCACAGGGATGTTATTGTCGTGTAACCACTCCGCCACATGACGTGAATAACGAACAGATGCTCGATCGTGTAGAGAGATGAAATTGCCATCCCCGAATTGCTCTTCAACAGTGGAAAGCAAGAAGGTGGTTAAAACACCAATGTAGGCCTCTGCTATGATAGTGCCACACAAAATAACAAGGGGGCAAGACCCCTCCATGAAAAACACGACCACACCATAACTCCATCGCCTCCGATTTTTACTGGTAGCACTAAACACGCTGGCAGATGACGTTCACCGGCATTCACCATACCCACACCCTGCCATCGGATCGCCACATTGTGTACCGTGATTCGCCACTCCACACAGAGTTTTTTCCACTGTTCATCGTCCAATGTTTACGCTTTTTACACCGAGAGAGGCGTCGTTCGGCATTTACCGGCGTGATGCGTGGCTTACGAGCAGCCGCTCGACCATGAAATCCAAATTTTCTCACCTCCCGCCAAACTGTCATACTACGTGCAGTGGATCCTGATGCAGTGTGATGGTCTGGATAGATGTCTGCCTATTACGCATTACGGCCCTCTTCAGCTGCCGGCGGTCTCTGTCAGTCAACAGACGAGGTCGGCCGGTACGCTTTCGTGCTGAACGTGTCCCTTCACGTTTCCACTTCACTATCACATCGAAAACAGTGGACCTAGGGATGTTTATGGGTGTGGAAATCTCGCGTACAAACGTATGACACAAGTGACACCCAATCACCTGACCACGTTCGAAGTCCGTGAGTTCCGTGGAGCGTCCCATTCTGCTCTTTCACGATGTGTAATGACTACTGAGGTCGCTGATAAGGACTGGTAGAACAATGCATCCAATATGAAAAACGTATCTGTGTGCGCCGCCTTATAGGCGGGTGGCCTTGAGCGGGACTTAGCCGTTTAGCGAGGCAGCCAGCGAGACGCGGCCCCTAGTATTACTAGGGCCGCGTCGGGCAAAAATCAAAGTTTATCAGCGGAAGTGACGTAGCGATAAGAAGCTGGTGAATGGAGCGCTCAGCGCGCTTGCTGTTTCTGTTCCTGTGTATCTTATCTAAATAGTTTTACAATTTGATCTGCTGTTCTAATGAGTTTACTGAACGGTAAATGGCTGCATCATCTGCAAACAACCTAAGACAGCTGCTCGGATTGTCTCTTAAGTCGTGTATATATATATATAAGGAGCAGCAGATGATCTATAACACTACCTTGGGGAATGCCAATAATCACTTCTGTTTTAGCAGATTACTTTCCGTCAATTAGTACAAACTGTGACTCCCTGACAGGGAATCACGTATCTAGTCGGGTGACTTGGGTGATATTCCATAAGCAAGCAATCTGATTACAAGCCGCTTATGAAGTATGGTGTCAAAAACCTTCTGGAAATCTAGAAGAACGGAGTCTCACAGTTTGAATATGGCTGTTTCTCAGCAACAGTATGTACTTTTTGAACATAGGAATTATACAGCCAACCAGTGTAACTTCTTAGTAAAATATTTACTTGAACTGCTGAGTGAAATTGAATGCAAGGGTCATTTTGCTAGTCTTTATCATTACAACACTGACCTACTGAATTTGCCCTGACAAACAGAACTCAGACTTTTCCTATTCATTAATTACTCACAATATTCAGCGGTAACGCGATCTGACTGCTTTCAAATCAACTCAAAAGAATGGCCTTGTCTAAGAAGAAATTCTGACAATAACCTGTAGATTACGTAAGTCATTTACCTAACAAAAATCTTCATTACTCGAACTACAGCAATGTCGCAAGCACCAATACTGCCAGCTGAATAAAGGATTCTAACTACTGAAGGCTCTAACTACTGACAGGCATGTGGTTAGCAAAGGAAAGATTTTATTGCAAAGCAAACAATGTATTTTTACCTTAATAATATGACATCCAGTTCAAAACAAATATATAATCGTCCTTGACACCCAGTTCCAAAAATTATATAATCATGAATAATATTCTATCTCCAAGTCGGACACGTCCAGATCGTCCGCTTTCGCTAACACTTCAAATCGCTAACCTCCATCACTGGTGACTACTCACAACCAACTTCCATCACTGCTGGCTCTACACCTCCAACTGCAAGTCCGACCAGTCACAGAGTGTCTTACAGAGGGCGCACAGCGCAGTCAGAGATTTAATACAGAGCGCTACATAGCGCTACCAACATACAAACACATAAACAGCCTACTTACACCAGCTGCAAATAACTGTTTGGTACACTGTACAAGGTTTCGACACCTGCTGAGGGTGTCTTCGTTAGAATGAAATTTAGAGAAACCGTAAAATACATTGCGAGAAAGCAATTATCAGAATTTAGGACAGCTATGCTCATGTCCAAAATGAAATAAAACACGTTCCAGGCTTATGTTGTTCCTATAGTTCAATTCATTTATCTTGGCGGCTCGCGCATGCCCGCCTAGACGCGGGAGATTGCTGCGTTGCCAGTTGCACACGACGCACGCGCCAATAGAAGCAGCGCCATAGTATAAGCATAGTTCGCAAGCTTACGTTTAGGGGGGAGCGCGCAGTTCGTGAAGTAAAGCCACCACGGCCGCATTAACCCTTTCGCTGCTACAAAGACGTGCTCCCTGCATTCCGCGCTGTGAGCGATTTTGTCACTGCACTGCTCGCCTGTGCAGACACATTGTGTTCCGACTGCTTTGACACTCTTTATCATTCGATTCCACAAAAACTATTTGGCTCAAAAATTAGATTTTTACCTATCTTCTTGACTGATACCTTCCCCCCATGAATGACTTAATTTTGTTTCGATGTTCAACGCAGTTATTATGCAGCATTAAATATAGTAAACCATTGCACGAAATTTTGAAGAGTTTGCAGAGGTAAAAGTCCATAGAGTATACTTTCCGGATGGTCGATTTTAGTTGCCACAATGTTGAGAATGAAATGTGGACAAGATACCTATATATTTCATTTAATTTAAGTACCACATAAGTGTCGTATGTAATATTGAGAAATTTCCACCTTTCGCGACTGTAACAAAAGTTTTACTTACACTGGGCACGTTTGGCTTTATTTTAAAGCACTTCAATCAATCAAAAGGAAGTAGACAAAATACATTAAACAAAACTGTGGACTTACAAAAACATTAGGACTTGAATATACCGTCTGTCAGTGAAGTGCTCAGAGCTATGTCAAATATAATTTTGTGTGTGGCACATACAAACAGCATTTATTTGCTAAAACACTGATGAGCCAACACAAACGTTGAATATTGTGCTACCGCAGCACAAAACTACGAAAGGTGACTTGGCAATGGAGGACACAAAATACATGATGCTTCAAAAGAGAGAAACGCGTCTGGTCTAAATAAGTCGCTTATTACAGTTGCAGAAGAGGGATATATTTCAATACCATTGGTAAAACTGCGACTGTGGAACAAAAACAAGAAACAGAACATGAATACCATTGTGTATGTGCCATACCTTTCACCGATGGAAGTGCTTTAAAATAAAGCCAAGCGCGCCGTGTGTAAATAAAACTTTTATTACTGTGGCGAAAGACGGAATATTTCTCAATATTACATACGACACCTATGTGGTACTTAAATTAAATGAGATATTGTTATACAGTAAATATTATATGAAATTTAGGTATCTTGTCCACATTTCACTCTCAACATTGTGGCAACTAAAATCGACCATAAGGAAAGTATACGCTATGGACTTTTACCTCTGCAAACTCTTCAAAATTTCGTGCAATGGTTTACTACATTTAATGCTGCACATCAAAACAAAATTAAGTCATTTATGGGGGGAAGGTATCAGTCAAGAAGACGTGTAAAAATCAAATTTTTTGGCCAAATAGTTTTTGGAAATCGAATGATAAGTGTGTCAAAGCAGTGGGAACACCATGTGTCTGCACAGGCGAGAAGTGCAGTGATGAAAAAATCGCGCACAGCGCGGAATGCGGGGAGCACGTGTCTGCAGCAGCGAAAAAGTTAATGAAGAGGCAAAGCACTAGAAATTTCATTCAAACGAATAAAATTCGTGAAGTAAGCCACTCCAATATTGTTTTTAAATTAAGAAAATTTTAAGCACTGCACAATGTTTGAACCCATAACCTTTCACTTGGCAGCCCAACACATTAACCGTTGCACTATCTCACCTCCTCAGACAGTGTAACTCCATAAGGACTCTAACACCTCACGCAACTACTTATAAACATTGTTGGTATGACTATGAATTACTCATGCTTCGTCGAAGTACGATAGGAAATAAACAATTACCGCTGTTGTTTATTGCGAAAAAGCAGTTCGTGAGATTGAAACAAACACCTTTCCTCGCTATCGCCTGAATTAGGAGTCTTATTGCTTGTTAATAGAATATGAAGCAATTGGTATAAAGAATGCTTTTTCCAAACTTTCTATAAAAGAAAGTCTGCTATCAAGACATTGCTTTTGTTCTATTACTTTATTTATGACTGAACGTTTCTAAAACTGAAGACACTCGTCCGTGCTCTGCACTGCAGTCGAGATGTGGCAACGTCGTTCTCTGTTCATTGGCTGACTGTGTTTTGTGACGTCAGATGCGCAGAACGAACCTAAACTCGGCCGCCACGATATATGACGCGCACTTTAGCTAGGCATACGTGACAAAGCTGGAACATATTTTATTTCTGACTTGAGCATAACTGCCCTAAATTCTGATCATTGCTTTCTCACAATGTAGTTTTACGGTTTCTCTAAATTTCATTTTGTTAAGGACACCCTAAGTAGGTGTGGAAACCTAGGTCGGTGTACCAAACAGTTATTTGCAACTGGCTGACTGTATAATTCCTATGTTCGAAAAAAAATACGGAATCATTTTGAAATCCTTTACCTGATTAAAGAGCTAGTTGTGTTTCACGGGAACAATGTTTTCTAAATTCATGTTAACTATGTGTTCATAGACCGTTCTCTTCGAGGTAGTTCATAATGCTCGAACAAATCATGTGTTCCAAAATCCTGTTGTATATCGACGTTAATGATATGGGTCTGTAATTTAGTGGATTACTCCTACCACCATTCTTGAATATTGGTGTGACCTGTGCAACTTTCCAGTCTTTGGGTACGGTTCTCTCGTCGAGCGTACGGTTGTTTATGATTGTTAAGTATGGATTTTGTGGTGTCACCGCCAGACACCACACTTGCTAGGTGGTAGCTTTAAATCGGCCGCGGTCCATTAGTACATGTCGGACCCGCGTGTCGCCACTGTGTGATCGCAGACCGAGCGCCACCACAAGGCAGGTCTCGAGATACGGACTAGCACTCGCCCCAGTTGTACGGACGACTTTGCTAGCGACTACACTGACGAAGCCTCGCTCCTTTGCCGAGCAGATAGTTAGAATAGCCTTCAGCTAAGTCCATGGCTACGACCTAGCAAGGCGCCATTAGTAACATTGCATGTATCTATGGAGTCTCATATCGTAAATAGCGATGTAACAAGGATGGATTAAAGTTAAGTAATACTGAAGCTACATACTTTTCTTTATATAATTCAGTACGTATCCTGTTACAGACCTATAACTTGCCTGCTAAACGCGTGCCTTTCGGCTACTTCCGTGGCGTGGCTGTCTTTCTACGCCACAACAGATTTATTATATCAACATTTTCTGAAAGGAACCTAACTGGTATACTGCCTGGACCGGAGGATTTACTTTTGTAAAGTGATTTAAATTGTTTCACTACACCGAGGATATCTACTTCTACGTTACTCATGTTGACAGCTATTCTTGATTCGAATTCTGGAATATTTATCTCGTGTTCTTTGGTGAAGGAATTTCGGAAGGCTGTGTTTAGTAACTCTGCTTTGGCAGCATTGTCTTCGATAGTATCTCCATTGCTATCGCGCAGAGAAGACATTGATTGTGTCTTGCCGCTAGTATACTTCACATACGACCAGAATCTCTTTCGATTTGCTACCAGGTTTCGAGATAAAATTTCGTTTTGGAAACTATTATAAGCATCTCGCATTGAAGTCTGCGCTACGTTACAAGCTTCTGTAAAAGATCGCCGTTAGCATTTTGCGTTCGTTTAAATTTGGCATGCTTTCTTCGATGTTTCTGCAACAGTGTTCTGATCTGTTTTGTGTATCATGGGGGATAAGCTCCGTCTTTTCTTAATTTATTTGGTATAAGTATCTCAATTGCTACCTATACTATTTCTTTGAATTCAATCCACATTTGGCCTACATTTTCATTGTCAATTTGGAAGGTGTGAAGATTGTCTCTCAGGAAGGTGTCAATATTATGAATAGATATATTTTTCGTTTATTTTTGGTGGATTTGGGAATTACGGTGTTCAGTCTCGCTACGACAATCCTGTGTTCACTAATCCCTGTATCCGTTTTGATTCTCGTTATTAGCTCAGGATTATTTATTGCTAAGAGGTCAAGTATATTTTCACAACCGTTTACTATTAGCGTGGGCCCATGAACTAACTGCTCGAACTGTAAGCTTTTGGGGCTGATGTACTTTCTCAACACAGCTACGGCAATTTACAACTGTATACCGATGGTTCCTAGATCTATTTCCTTCCTGTGTTCCACCTGCACCATTTGAGATTGAAGCCATTTTTTCGTTTCCCCGAGACCCTCTAATCTAAAAAACCAGCCAGTCCACTCCATACAGGCCCCGCCGCCCGTGTAGTTACCTCCTATGTAAATGGACTCCTGACCTGTTTAGCGGAACCAGAAATCCCACCACCATATGGCGCAAGTGAAGGAATCTGCAGCCTACACAGTCGCAGAACCGTCGGAGCATTTGATTCAGAACGCGCACTCGGCTTTGTACCAGAGGTCCGCAGTCAGTCCTATCAACTACGCTGCAAATGGTGATCTGTGCTTTCATCTCATAAGCAGGACTGGCAGCCTTTTCCGACTCTGACAGCCTTTCAAAACCAGTGAGAGTCTCTTCCGATCCAAAGAGACACAAATCATTTGTAACAATTTGAGGCACCACATGCAGTTGGCTGCACCCTGTGCCCTTCATGGCATCCGGAAATACCTGTTCCATATCTGGAATAATTCTATCCGGTATGTACATAGAGTGCACACTGGCTTTCTTCCCCTCCTTGGCAGCCACGTCCCCAAGGAGCCCCACAACGCGCCTAACATTGAAGCTGCCATCTACGAATAAGTCCACTCTCTGTGACTGCGTGCGTCTTCCAGGTTGAGAGATTTCCTCTAAAACAGCAAGCCATTGCATCTGGATGAGGGACATTGTCAGCCACAGATAGTACCTGGAACCTGTCTGTCAGACTAATCTAGGAGGCCTTATGTTCGCATACCCCTCCCCTGGTGAAACAAAAAAGGAGTATACAGTAGCGGAAATAAGTATAATGACATGTATGTTTGCAACGAATTTAACATTTTCAGTTCGAATAGTTATGCATAGTTGTACAGTATATGTTTACAATAGATGGAAACCAATATACCGATAAATGAAGTCAATTGGTACTGTATTTGATGTCAGTAGTACAGTATATGACAAGACATCAACGATTCGTCTCTGTATGGTGTTAGTGTGTGCTTACGTGCCTTTACTGAAGGTAGAAAACAGACAACATAAGTAAACGTGTGTGCTGTGTACATAAACCACGACTGTGACGATGCCACGCGGCGTGATGCTTCCGAGGCACCTTCTAGTCGCTCGAGGCGGAGGGCCAATGTGGAGACCAGCCGCCTGGTCTTGCCCATTCATCCCGTGAGTGGACAAGTGCCCGCTCTTTCAGCAGAGTCCCCTAGCAGGCACGCGGGAGGAGGGTTTTATAGTTAATGGGTGCTCCAATGTTAGGCGCATTGTGGAACCCCTTAGGCAGACAGCTTTCAGGGCTGGAAAGAGCCGGTGTGCACCCGGTATGACTACCGGGGCTGGGGGATCTCATCCGAGATGTGGAGATAGCCTTGCCTGTGAGTATCGAACATGCAGGGTGCAGTCGTCCTCAAGTTGTGCTCACGTCAACACACAAGGCGCCAGTCGCTTAGGTTCTGAGGCGGTCGTCAGTCCATACAGGCGCCTGGCGGAGGTGGTAAAGACTGCTCGCCCCGCGGGCGGAGTGCAAGCAGAGCTCGCAATTTGCAGCATCGTTCCCAGAGTTGATCGGCGTCCTTTGGTTTGGAGCCCAGTGGGTGGTCTCAACCAAAGGCTTCATCGACTGTGAAGGTCTTGGCTGCAGATTTCTAGACTTCCGCTAACGTGTCGGAATTTGTAGGACTCCCCTGGAGAGGTCTGGGGTGAACTACATAAAGGAAGCAGCTACTTGGGTAGCAGAATACTTGTAGAGTGGACATGAGTGTTTTTTAGGCTAGGCAGTAGTTTGTGGTACTCTGATGAATACTTGCCAGTCGATATACAGCAAGGGAAGTCAAACTGCGTTCAGAATAAACACACTTCGACTTTTATAATTTTATCAGTAAAGTGTCGGAATATTCGTAATAAAGTTAACGTATTTACTCCCCTCCAGGAAAGTACTTGCGCTCGAATTATTCTTGGGATCGAGAGCTGGCTGAAACCCGAAATGGAAAGCTTTGAGATTTTTAGCGAGTCGTGGAACTTATATGAAAAGACAGATTAGAGACCATAGGAGGGGAAGTGTTCATTGCAATTGCCAAAAATGTCTGTATTGAGGTCGTAGCTGAGTGTGACAGTGAAGTCACCTGGTCGTATATAACAGCTATAGGTGAAACCAAGTTAATTTCTAGAATTTCACCGGCCACACGAATCTGCTGTGACAATGCTGGAGTCATTCAAAGGAGGTCTGTGGTCAACAGCGCGTAACCCCAGATCACGCAACACAAGTAGGAGGCGACTTTAACCTGTCGAGTGTTGACTAGGATGTCTATGGATTCATTGCGTAGCATACGGACAGACAGTTAGGCGAAATACTTTTGAACAAGTTTTCTGAAAACTGTCTTGAACAGCCACCTTAGCACCCTACACACAATGGAAATATCTTAGACCTTGTAGGTAGAAACAGGCCGGACCTTATCGACAATGTCAGTATAGAAATGGGGATTAACGATCATGCCATTATAGCAACTATGATTACGAAAGTTAATAAATCAGTCATGAAGGCTAGGAGACTGTTTGTGCTAGATAGAGCAGATAAGCAGTCACTAGCAACTCACTTAGTGAACTGGCATCACTTAGTACTAGTAAGATTGATATAGAGAAGTTGTGGACAAAGTTTAAGCAGATTGTAAATCGTGTCCTGGAGATTTATGTACATAGTAAGTGGATGAAGGATGGAATAGATCCGCCAAGGTTTAACAATGAAATTCGGAGCATGCTGAGGAAGCAGAGGCTGTCGCACTCTCGATTCAAGAGGGAACGCACAAATGACTACGAGCGAAGGTTAGTAGAGATTCGTGCGTCTATGCGCGAAGTTACCACCGTCACACCTTAACATGTGGCAGAGACAGAAAATTATAGTCTTACGTAAAATCGCTAAGTGGATCTAAGGCTTCCAGTCAGTCCGTTGCTGACCAGTCTGATATGGCAATTGATGATAGCAAAAATAAAACAGAATTTCTGAATTTCACGTTCAAGAACTCGTGCACATACTAGAATCGTAGGGAGGTACTGCCATTTGACCATCGGGCAGACCCCCATATGGACGACATAATAATAAGCACACCTAGCGTAGAGAAACAACTGAACTTTCTGAAAGCAAGTAAATCGCCAAGGCCGGATGGAATCCCAGTTCGATTTTATAAAGAGTACTCTACGGCATTGACCCCTCCTTACCTAGCTTGCATTTGTCGCGAATCTCTCGCCCAGCACAAAGCGCAGCTGACTCGATATTTAAGAAAGGTAAAGGAACGGACCCGCAAAATTGCAGACTATTATCTGTAACTTCGGTTTGTTGCAGGGTGCTTCAACATATTCTCGATTCGAATACAAAAGAAAATTTTGAGACTGAGAAGCTTATGTCAGCGAACCAGCATAGTTTTAGAAAGTGCGAAACTTAGCTTGCACTTTTCTCATATGATACTCTGCGAACTATGGATGAAGGGTCTAGATTTCCGGAGAGCATTTGACATGGTCCCCCATTGCAGATTGTTAACGAAGGTATAAATGTAAACGTCGTGTGACAAGGGCCTCCCGTCGGGTAGACCGTTCGCCGGGTGCAAGTCTTTCGATTTGACGCCACTTCGGCGACTTGCGCGTCGATGGGGATGAAAGGATGATGATTAAGACAACACAATACCCAGTCACTGAGCGGAGAAAATCTCCGATCCAGTCGGGAATCAAACCCGGATCCTTAGGGTTGACATTCTGTCGCGCTGACCACTCAGCTACCGGGGACGGACAACGAATATATGAACATATGGAATAAGTTCACAGATATCTGAATGGTTCGAGGACTTCTTAGATAATTCGGTGTGTGTTCATCGGGGACAAGGGTATCGTCAGGAGTGCCCCAGGGAAGTGTGATAGGACTGCTGTTGTTCTCTGTAGACGTAAATGATTTGGCGGACAGGGTGGGCAGCAATCTACTGTTGTTTCCAGATGATGCCGTGATGTACGATAACGTGTCGAAGTTGAGTGACTGTAGAAAGATACAAGACGATTTAGACAAAATTTCCTGGTGGTGTGATGAATGGCAGCTAGCCCTAAATGTGGAAAAATTTAAGTTAATGCGGATGAGTAGGAAGACACAACCTGTAATGTTCTGATACAGAATTACTAGTATCCTGGTTGACACAGTCAACTCGATTAAATATGTGGGCGCAACGTTGCAAAGCGGTATAAGGTGGAACGAGAATGTGAGAACTGTCATAGGGAAGGAGAATTTTAGGTAAAAGGGGTTCATCTGTAAAGGGGTCCGCATATAGGACGCTGGTGCGACCTGTTCTTGAGTACTGCTCGAGTGTTTGGGATCCGTACTTAAAGGAATGCGTCAAAGCAATTAGATGCAGGCTGCTAGATTTGTTACCGGTAGGTTCTAACAACACGTATATGTTACGGAGACGCTTCGGGAATTCAAATGTGGATCCCTGGAGGGTAGGCGACGATCCTGTCGAGAAACACTAATGAGACAATTTAGAGAACCTGCATCTGAAACTGATTGCCCAACGATTCTACTGCCGCCAATACACACTGCGCGTAAGGACCACGAAGATAAGATACGAGAAATTAGGGCTCATACGAAGGCATATAGACAGTCGTTTTTCCTCGCTCTATTTGCGAGTGGAACAGCAAAGCGAATGACTAGTAGTGGTACAAGGCACCCTCCGCCAATCACCGTACCATGGCATGCGGAGTATCTATGTAGATTTAGATGTAGAAAATGCAATAATCGGTACGTGCAACGAGATGAGACACTCTAATCGTAAAATTGCCAAGAGGTTGAATTGTTCAAGTACATTGACTGTTAATTTCGTTAGATTGGGCGCAAGATATGGTCAGAACGGAAAATATGGGCAACAGAACATTACGGAACTGATGTATAGAAAGAATTACTTTTGCGCAAAGCAAGGGTTACAAATCGTTACAAATCGTTGTTCTTCTCAACTTCTTGCTGATTAACAGCTGCCAGTAACTGCTGGACGTGTACAACAAACTCTGTCATACGAAAAACATCTTGCATTCAAGAGAGGACTACAGAAATCCGCTCTAACACTCAGGCATACAGAGGCTAGATTGGAGTTTGCTGAAAAACATTTGTCATCGACTTAAGAATGAGGCAAAGTGATCTTCAGGTGATGAGAAGTAGTTTAATTTAGATGGGTAGGACGGATTTAAATATTATTGGCATGAGCTGAGAACACAACAGCAGGTAAGAATGAGCAGAAATTTTGATGGTGGAAGTTACGACTTGCGCAGACTTCTGCACTACGATATGTCAAGCATTGCTTGGTTGAACATTAGAATGAGCTCTAACATGTACAGTGAGATGCAGAACTGATTAGAATGTATTAAGACCTAGAGGACGAAAGTCTCATGTTTCAACAGGGTAATGGATCTGTGTATGTTTATGCTTCAACAAGAAAGTGGTTTGAAGATAAAGATATCAATGTCTTGCCCTCGGCTGCACGTAGCCCGGTTTCGAACCTAGTGGAAAACCTTTGGGAAATATTTGCAAGTCTTTCTTATGGCAATGGAAGGCCTTTTGAGGCCGTAGTAAGCTTACAAGAGCGACACACGAGGAATGGGCGTCAATTTTACTGCAAGAACCGCCAACGCTAACAAAAGAAATGCCTAAGAGAATTTTTGAGGTGATTAGGAAGAACAGAGGTCGGACAAAGTTTGAACAGTGCAATAAGTCAACAGGGTGGGGTACCCGTGGTCTACGGGTAGCGTCTTTGATTCATAATCAAAACGTTTTCGGTCCCGGGTTCGATCCCCGCCACTGCCTAAATTTTGATAAATAATCAGCATTGGCGGCAGAAGACTTACGGCATAAGAAGTCAGCCTCATTCTGCCAACGGCCTAGTCAAAGAGGGCGGAGGAGCGGATAGAGGTTCAGGGCACTCTCTTGTCCTAGGGGTGGGAAACTGCCCCTAAAGGCGGAAGAATCTGCAATGATCAACGACTTGAGGATGCAGAAGGCAATGGAAACCACTGCATTAAAGACACGTAACGTGTATCCACAGGACATGTGGCCTGTAATTGAAGAAGTCTCATGATCTCTCCATTGGCAAAAGATTCCGGATCTCCGGGAGGGGACTGCCAAGGGGGAGGTTACCATGAGAAAAAGATTGAATAATCAACGAAAGGATAACGTTCTACGAGTCGGGGCGTGGAATGTCAGAAGCTTGAACGTGGTAGGGAAACTAGAAAATCTGAAAAGGGAAATACAAAGGCTCAATCTAGATATAGTAGAGGTCAGTGAAGTGAAGTGGAAGGAAGACAAGGATTTCTGGTCAGATGAGTATCGGGTAATATCAACAGCAGCAGAGAATGGTATAACAGGTGTAGGATTCGTTATGAATAGGAAGGTAGGGCAGAGGGTGTGTTACTGTGAACAGTTCAGTGACCGGGTTGTTCTAATCAGAATCGACAGCAGACCAACACCGACAACGATAGTTCAGGTATACATGCCGACGTCGCAAGCTGAAGATGAACAGATAGAGAAAGTGTATGAGGATATTGAAAGGGTAATGCAGTATGTAAAGGGGGACGAAAATCTAATAGTCATGGGCGACTGGAAAGCAGTTGTAGGGGAAGGAGTAGAAGAAAAGGTTACAGGAGAATATGGGCTTGGGACAAGGAATGAAAGAGGAGAAAGACTAATTGAGTTCTGTAACAAGTTTCAGCTAGTAATAGCGAATACGCTGTTCAAGAATCACAAGAAGAGGAGGTATACTTGGAAAAGGCCGGGAGATACGGGAAGATTTCACTTAGATTACATCATGGTCAGACAGAGATTCCGAAATCAGATACTGGATTGTAAGGCGTACCCAGGAGCAGATATAGACTCAGATCACAATATAGTAGTGATGAAGAGTAGGTTGAAGTTCAAGACATTAGTCAGGAAGAATCAATACGCAAAGAAGTGGGATACGGAAGTACTAAGGAATGACGAGATACGTTTGAAGTTCTCTAACGCTGTAGATACAGCAATAAGGAATAGCGCAGTAGGCAGTACAGTTGAAGAGGAATGGACATCTCTAAAAAGGGCCATCACAGACGTTGGGAAGGAAAACATAGGTACAAAGAAGGTAACTGCGAAGAAACCATGAGTAACAGAAGAAATACTTCAGTTGATTGATGAAAGGAGGAAGCGCAAACATGTTCCGGGAAAATCAGGAATACAGAAATACAAGTCGCTGAGGAATGAAATAAATAGGAAGTGCAGGGAAGCTAAGACGAAATGGCTGCAGGAAAAATGTGAAGACATCCAAAATGATATGATTGTCGGAAGGACAGACTCAGCATACAGGAAAGTCAAAACAACCTTTGGTGACATTAAAAGCAACGGTGGTAACATTAAGAGTGCAACGGGAATTCCACTGTTAAATGCAGAGGAGAGAGCAGATAGGTGGAAAGAATACATTGAAAGCCTCTATGAGGGTGAAGATTTGTCTGATGTGATAGAAGAAGAAACAGGAGCCGATTTAGAAGAGATAGGGGATCCAGTATTAGAATCGGAATTTAAAAGAGCTTTGGAGGACTTACGGTCAAATAAGGCAGAAGCGATGGATAACAGTCCATCAGAATTTCTAAAATCATTGGGGAAAGTGACAACAAAACGACTATTCACGTTGGTGTGTAGAATATATGAGTCTGGTGATATTCCATCTGACTTCCGGAAAAGCGTCATCCACACAATTCCGAAGACGGCAAGAGCTGACAAGTGTGAGAATTATCGCACAATCAGCTTAACAGCTCATGCATCGAAGCTGCTTACAAGAATAATATACAGAAGAATGGAAAAGAAAATTGAGAATGCGCTAGGTGACGATCAGTTTGGCTTTAGGAAAAGTAAAGGGACGAGAGAGGCAATTCTGACGTTACAGCTAATAATGGAAGCAAGGCTAAAGAAAAATCAAGACACTTTCATAGGATTTGTCGACCTGGAAAAAGCGTTCGACAATATAAAATGGTGCAAGCTGTTCGAGATTCTGAAAAAAGTAGGGGTAAGCTATAGGGAGAGACGGGTCATATACAATATGTACAACAACCAAGAGGGAATAATAAGAGTGGACGATCAAGAACGAAGTGCTCGTATTAAGTAGGGTGTAAGACAAGGCTGTAGCCTTTCGCCCCTACTCTTCAATCTGTACATCGAGGAAGCAATGATGGAAATAAAAGAAAGGTTCAGGAGTGGAATTAAAATACAAGGTGAAAGGATATCAATGATACGGTTCGCTGATGACATTGCTATCCTGAGTGAAAGTGAAGATGAATTAGATGATCTGCTGAACGGAATGAACAGTCTAATGAGTACACAGTATGGTTTTAGAGTAAATCGGAGAAAGACGAAGGTAATGAGAAGTAGTAGAAATGAGAACAGCGAGAAACTTAACATCAGGATTGATGGTCACGAAGTCAATGAAGTTAAGGAATTCTGCTACCTAGGCAGTAAAATAACCAATGACGGACGGAGCAAGTAGGACATCAAAAGCAGACTCGCTATGGCAAAAAAGACATTTCTGGCCAAGAGAAGTCTACTAATATCAAATACCGGCCTTAATTTGAGGAAGAAATTTCTGAGGATGTACGTCTGGAGTACAGCATTGTATGGTAGTGAAACATGGACTGTGGGAAAACCGGAACAGAAGAGAATCGAAGCTTTTGAGATGTGGTGCTATAGACGAATGTTGAAAATTAGGTGGACTGATAAGGTAAGGAGGTTCTACGCAGAATCGGAGAGGAAAGGAATATGTGGAAAACACTGATAAGGTGACGGGACAGGATGATAGGACATCTGCTAAGACATGAGGGAATGACTTCCATGGTACTAGAGGGAGCGGTAGAGGGAGGGTAGAGGAAGACAGAGATTGGAATATGTCATGCAAATAATTGAGGACGTAGGTTGCAAGTGCTACTCTGAGATGAAGAAGTTAGCACAGGAAAGGAAGTCGTGGCGGGTCGCATCAAACCAGTCAGTAGACTGATGACCAAAAAAAAAAGTCAATAGGACAGTGAGTGCCATTGTACCAATTTCTATCCAGAAAATGCAACCGTCTAATTTTGTTACTCATGTTACGAAAGAAAGTTTGTAATTCCGGCATTAATTTTTATGTATTATATGTGTTCACTACTTCAGAATCATACTATTACTTTCGTATAATCCCGCCTTTAGACTGATTTCTACTAGTGTGGACATGTCTCACTACGTTTTGGTACATGGAATATCTATGATGAAAGGCTTCCCAAACACATGTGAAAGACATAAGATCTACACAATTTAGTCATCATTGACCTGGAACTAGCCATACTCAATTTTGCTGTAACAGCCTTGCAGGAAATTAGGCTACCAGATTAAGGTCCAGTTCTGGAGGAAAATTACACATTTTTTGGAAGGAAAAGGACATTACTGTTCCAGATAACACTTGTCGGATTTGCCGTTCTCAACGATCTGTTACTACTGAACGCCCGATCATAAATCAAGGCGCCGCTGCTGCAGCTGCGCTAATGGGCTTTCTGCGATCACACTGTAATTCCACGAGTATGACGCGTCTAACAAGGGAACCTCCCCATCGCACCCCACTCAGATTTAGTTATAAATGGGCACAGTGGATAGGCCTTGAAAAACTGAGCACAGATCAATCGAGAAAACAGGAAGAAGTTGTGTGGAACTATGAAAAAATAAGCAAAATATAGAAACTGAGTAGTCCATGCAGACGATAGGCAACAACAAGGATGATGTGACCTGAGGAGCACCGTGGTCTCGTGGTTAGCGTGAGCACCTGTGGAGCGAGAGGATGTCGGTTCAATTCCACCCTCGAGTGAAAAGTTTAATCTTTTATTTTCAGACAATTATCAAAGTTCAGGCACTCACACATCAATTTCGCTCTCCAAAATTCCAGGACATGTTCAGATTTGCTTGGACATATGCAGGATTTGACGGTCTACACAAGGAAAAATTTGAAAACGTTAAAAACATATGTTTTGACAGAGCACAGGGAAAACTGTACGACTGTGAAACTGTTGCATTCATTTGTTGCAGTTTGTGTGACAAACTCTTATGTTTTCATCACTTTTCTGGGAGTGATTATCACATCCACAAGAAAACCTAAATCGGGCAAGGTAGAAGAATCTTTTTACCCATTCGCCAAGTGTGCAAGTTAGGTGGGTCGACAACATATTCCTGTCATGTGACGCACATGCCGTCACCAGTGTCGTATAGAATATATCAGACCTGTTTTCCTGTGGAGGAATCGGTTGACCTATGACCTTGCTATCAAATGTTTTCGGTTCCTATTGGAGAGGCACGTCCTTTCGTCTACTAATCGTACGCTTTTGCGGTGCGGTCGCAAAACACAGACACTAAAATTATTACAGTGAACAGAAACGTCAATGAACGAACGAACAGATCATAACTTTGCGAAAATGAAGAAATTAAAATTTTCAGTCGAGGGAAGACTTGAACTACGGACCTCCCGTTCCGCAGCTGTTCACGCTAACCACGGGACCACGGCGCTCCCAAGCTAAGGGTGTCCATGATGTTACCTATCTTAGACATGGACTATTCAGTTTGTAAATTTTGCTTTTTTTTTCATAGTTCCACACAACTTCTTCCTGTTTTCTCGACTGATCTGTGTTCAGTTTTTCAAGGCCTATCTACTGCGCCAACTTATAGCTAAATCTGAGGGGGGTGCGATGGGGAGGTTCCCTTGTAAGAACTGTGACTGTGGCGCTGAGATCGCTTCAGACTCGTTGACCTTGTTCTCTTTCACTGAAGCACACAGGAATGTAAGGCTATATGATATTTCCGCTGCAAAGTAGCAGTGACGAGGCAAAATGACCGACTGAATTTAACGAAGCTGTGTTTTTTGGTACTGTGGGGGATGTAAGAGAAGAATTAACTAATGCAAAGTATTCGATTGTAAATGTGCTGTGTTAGAGGAGGTGTGATATATGGCGTACGTTTAAAGGTATAGTCCATAGTCCACGCTTCAGATAAAAAACAAACGTACAAATTTAGTCCAATGCAAAATAAAAGAAGTTGTAATCTGGTTTATTCCACCTCTACCATGAGAAAACATATGTGCTGCGTCAAACTAAAACTGGACACAGAAAAGAGTCACTATTATTTCTCTGCGACAAAAAGTACGGTGTTTCTGAATTCATTTTTTCATTGTAACTTACGTTTGTGGGGTAACAGTGAATAGTGTAGCTTATCATTTATTTCTATAATTTACTTTAATAATATGCATCTACATCTACAGTGATACTCTGAATATGACACTTAAGTGCTTCGCAGAGGATTCATCGAACCACCTGTACAGCAATTCTCTATTATTCCACTCTCTAACAGAGCGCGGAAGAAACGAACACCTATATCTTTCCGTGTGAGCTCTGATTTCCCTTATTTTATTATAATGATCGTTTATCCCCACGTAGG
The DNA here is from genome assembly GCF_021461385.2 of Schistocerca piceifrons. NCBI lineage: Eukaryota > Metazoa > Arthropoda > Insecta > Orthoptera > Acrididae > Schistocerca > Schistocerca piceifrons. The sequence goes on along the minus strand of NC_060139.1, from coordinate 214,795,817 downwards.
TCACAGTCAACAAAATAGTTTCGCATTCAGAGGAGAAAGTTGGTGACCGAGATTTCGTGACAAGATTAATAACCATTTAGAGATTGCACTTCATCCTCGTGTCGAGTTTTCTGGCAGTGTTACACACTCGATCAAGTCTTGAAAGTGTGTTTACGTCAGCGTAACTGTTAGACATTCCCTCAATAGATATTGAGCAGTAAAATAAATGTAAAACGACATTCGAAAATTTTTATCTGTATTGATGTATGTGAAAACAAAACAATATTTTTTGCTAACCGACTAGTCGTTGAAATGGTCTGTAACTTCCTTCTGTTATTTATATCGGACATTTTGTGGCATTTCATCTTGTACTTGAGAATGGCTGTAAAGCCGAAATCATGATTGTGATAAATAATGAATAGTAGTTTACAGTTTAATGGTGGAAATTTATTTCAAAACAGTTGCGTATGTAATGGGAATGCCGCGAGTCAGCGGTTATAGATTTGAACTCGTATACTCGCTCTCCTTTCTGAGCGAGTCGAGTTCACTAGTAACAGATAACAGACTCAGGTGACGCGTGGGCAGTGGTTGTGCCTGCTGACACACGGAAACTGAGTTTGGAGATGACGTCACAGGACCCACTGCTGTATATAAAGGGAGTATACGGAGATGATTTCTGATCTCTGATAGATACGTCCACCGCGATACTGTACTCAGAACTGAGACTTGACAGGAAACACGACTTGTGTCCAGTATTCTCATTGCACGCAATACTTTCTCTGCATTCCTGTCCACATCGAGCACCGAGTGAGGTGGCGCAGTGGTTAGCATTCGGGAAGACGATGTTTAAAACCTACATCCGGTTTTGTAAGTTTTCCATGATTTCCGTCTTCATCCTTGACAAATCCGAGTTTGTGCTCCGTCTCTGATGACCTCGATGTCGATGGGACGTTAAACCTAATCTTCATTCCTTTTCCACAATGCCGACAGTCCGTGGTGCCCCAGAGAAATTCTCTAAGCACGTCCATCGTTACCTGAATGACATCATTCCAGGACATTGGATACGAAGAGGAGGAGCAGAAAATGAATTTCATCGCTGGTGGCCTCCCAAGTCCCCAATCTCACATCTTGTGGGGTTACGTAAAAGACCCCCTATGCCTGACAATCTTGGAAGTCTGAGACATCGTATTGTCAAAGCTGTGAACGAGAGACCAGTTGCCTCATGTGTGGCAGGAAATGAGCCACCATTTTGATATCTGTCGTGTTACAAATGGCGCTGACATTCAATTCATAAAAATTTGAACTTTTCTCTTTCCAGGAAAGTTGGAATTGTGTTTCTATCTTTTGTAGTTTGGAAGCAATAAATGTTTGAAATTTGTTCGTTCTTTGTGAATAGCTCATTTTTATGAATTACGTAGTTACCATTTTTAGCAGAAATATGTACTTCTTTAACATTTTTTGCTAAAGCTAATCAATAACAGATTTAACACCATTACAAGCGCTAGAATTTCTCTGGAAGTGAACTGAGGAGCTCTACGTATAACTACCCTGAAACATGGGTTGCAGTTACATAAACGTTTCTCACCTTTCTCGAAATATTTCCGTACTACACTTTGTTCCTTTGGCACTCAGTATCTTGGAAAGTGGACGCAGCAGTGAAGCTTGGTTACAGTTACGAGAGGGTGTAGTAACGCATGGAGCTGTGAGCGGTAAGGACTGGGCTCTAGAAAGTAAGGTTCTTACGGAACATAGAAAGTTTATTTAGCAGAGACGTCCACAAAAATTTTTGGCAGAAGTTAAAAGACAAGATTCAAGCAAACTTTAACACTAGTTAAGAGGATAAATAGCAAAAAAGGTTTCGTTAAACTTATCACAGTTAAAGTAATGAGACAAGACATCCTCAACTTATTACAGTTACAAAATTAATCTTCAAGGAAATTTAACACAGTTTAAAAGGAAAGCAACTTTCAACTGGAAACCAGAATTACTTTACGATTAGGAAGATTAAAAGGTAGAATACAACTTCAATGTCAACAGAAGTAATAACAGAATTACAATCTGATCTTCTGTATTAAGACGACTTATTCAACACATCGATTGAGGTTGACTTTTTGCAGATGAGCTTGTTTAGAATTTACGAAGCCCACTCGTGGTAACCGGCCACATTACTACAACGTAAGGGAAGGAAAGCTATACCACACTATTAGTGGGCCGTGGAAAATGAAATCCACGCTGAAAATAATTGCAGGATAAGAAATACTCGGCACTCCACTATACATGAAAATCGTAATACACATGTACGCCGACTTCTCCGCACAAGAAAAGTTCAAGTTCAAATGGTTCAAATGGCTCTGAGCACTATGGGACTTAACAGCTATGGTCATCAGTCCCCTAGAACTTAGAACTACTTAAACCTAACTAACCTAAGGACATCACACAACACCCAGTCATCATGAAAGTTCAAGTAACACCACAGATAAGAAGTGGTGTGTGACCTTAAAAGTGTCGAATTTCTGGACAAATAATCAAATACAAATTGTAATTTACTCTCCGTGGGACATCAACAACCTCCATTTGTATTCGACAAATTCTTTAACTGCATAAAATCATACACACGAGCCGGGTTTCATGCAGACATGAAGCGCCTGAAGATGGGATTTAGATCCTGGAACCTGTGTCGTGTGTACGATTTTATCCAATTAAAGGATTTGTCAAATACAGCTGAAGCGGGTTTATTCGTCATAAAAACTGCAAGCTGGCTTCACCACATGAAACATCCTTTATAAAACACGTTGACTCTATTTCGCCAAAGCGTGGTCAGGGATATTACGATAGAATGGGCATCTAATAACAAATCATTAGTTCACGTTTAAGAAACGAAGGCTCAGCAGGTTCAACATCACCCAGCTGCTTAAATGCACTTCCCATAAATCATCAATGAAACGCGCCTTAGTAACCTACAGCCAAGCATTTAAGGGCCGTCGGGTGGTAATATTTCTTCCGTTGCGACGCACCACATAAAGGGATGATTACTGCTTAAGTCCACACTTCCTCACAGTACGCCACGCCCTAACCCACAATGGATACAATCCGTTCGTCATGTAGCACACTGCTTCAACACTCCCGCGCCATCAATACAAGCAAGAAAAGAGCAAGAAAAGACTTGCGCAAGACGCTATGAAATCCAGCATCCAACGACGATGAAAGAATATCTCTGGCAGTACTCGAAACTCATAGATACGCTGGCTCATAGGCAGGTAGGGAGTAACGAAGAATGGCATTGCCGACTTGTGGAGAGACGTCGTGGAAGGCGAATATTTCCTTTGTACCGTCCACTACTGACAGCTCATAGGTTTGTGCCTCTCATACTGATCAGTAGCTACAGTATCAGAAGTTACATGCTTTGGTGGAAGAACATCATAGAGATGTTTATGTTCAGATATACTTGTTACGTTATTTATTTTTGAATTGACACAGATAAGACTTCTCCATTCTACTTATGATCCACTACTGCTAGATCGCTGATGTTGGCGGTAACCGTAAACAGAACACAGTCTACACGCAATGTTCCGACTTGTACCGACGTTATACAATGAGTACCAGAGGTCAGTCGCGCGTTTTCCCATAATCAAGCGATACAGTGTGTCTCAAAACTTTCAGGCCAAATTGAAACAGATGATAGTCGGTCCCCAATCGATTATTTTCCGGCAGGGAATCATTGGTCGGAAATGCATACCCAGCGTACAGTGCATAATAACAACGCAGCTCATAGTAATTGTTCATAGTGATGATCGACAGTCTCAATATATGCATGGCAACGTCGCATGGAGTTCTGCCGCACTCTCTCAAAGATTCCTGGTATATGTTGTACCACGAAAAATGCAGTTCGGATCTTAACAAGCAGGTCTTCACCCGTTTCTATGAGGGTTTCATACACCAACATCTTTACGTAACCCCAGAGGAGAAAGCCCAGAGGTGCGACATCCGACGATCACACTTTGTAGGGATGTCCTGGCCATGGGACAGGACGTCCCCTTAAAATCCAACAATAAGGGTGCAAGATACCTCGTGTGCGAGGGAGAAAGCGATGTGAATTTTATTTAGATTCTATAAATGAAATGCAAGGAGTGCTGTTCAACATATAAGTGGTTTATTCAATGAAACTGCATTATGCTACATATGCAATAATTATTGAAATATTATCAAATTCATTTAACAATCACTCACAAATTATTCAAATAGTGATAAACAAAATTAAAAAAGTTTGGTCGCCAGATACTGTAGAAAGTATATATATATAAATAGAATTGAATTGGCACCAAAAGCTCACAACAAGTGAATTATGTAAGGTGCCTGCCCTGGTATTTGCCTTTTAACACGAGCATTGTAGACTTCGTCTAATTTAACATACAAATAAATTACACGAGACGGGTTGACTTGGTGTTATAAATGAGGAAGGAATTAATAATAAAAAAAAAAAAACAGCTGAACATATGACTCTCTTAGCGGGCAAACGGTGAATACTGTGCCTTGCGTCTTTATGAGCATCTAACACATTGCAAAGAAATTGAAGAAAGCGAAAGAAGAATGCGCAGCTATGAAAGCGGGCGTTTTCTGTATTACCATGTTCATAGCGTGGTCGGCGTGGCGGTGGAGTCGGCTGATTGCGTGCGGCTGCATCAAGACTCTGCCGGCGACGTAGTTGGTAGCGTCTAACATGCCCTACGCTGAAAATAGTGACCGAAACCTGATACAGAAGTTATCATTACTGGACGACGGTAAGTGTCCATCTGCAAATGCAAACCTACGTGAAACTGCATTAAACAAAGCTCAAAACTGTTCTAACAGTACTACCGTCATCGGACATGTAGTGAATCAAAAATTTGATCCTGAGTTAAGCTCTTGATAACGCACACAGTGAATGAAGCTCGCCTACTTGGATCTAACAAACTTTGCTCTCTACGCTGTTTGCAACGAATGCAAAGTGCATTGTCTCATGACAAGCCATAAGCGACTTATCAGAAGTAGTCAAGAGTGAACTCCTGCCTCCTCAGATGCAATATTCGGAAAGCCCAATACTAGTGCGCTCCTGGCACCTGGAGAGAGAGAGCCGCTCCCCTCCAGCATCTTGTCTCCGCCCTTCCGCAAATTACGTAGCTCGTACTATTTTTCAAAGCGAACATTAGATTGTTGTCAATGAAGAAGTCCCTTTTAAAATTTCCTCCGTCCTTGCCGTCGCATTCCGCGAGAAAAAGAGAGCCATATTCTGTGTGCGACAGTATACAAATAAACCAAGACTTCTCCGTTTGAGTATTGCCGCTACGTTCCCAGATGTTCAACTCGTGGGAAACGGCCAAAATTCCCCGGGCCACTTGAGATTCTTGGACACCCAAGTCGTGCTGTTGCTATTCGACTCGCCGCTCTGTCCGCGTTACCTAGAATCGTGACAAAACTGTTTTTCGCTCTTAGTTTGTAATTTCCGCTGCCTCGGGCACACGTGCGAATGTCCACGGCTTCCCTTGGCAGCGTGTTGATGTATGCAGCGTCTTCGCCTGTCGCTAATCCTCTGGGGGCCTGCTCTCTGTGAAGCGTGCCGACTTGGGCGCGCGACCGCCGCTCGCCCGTGGGCGCACTACCTGTGTCACCTGGACGCCGGGCTTCCCAGCTAGGAACGCATCAGAAGAATTCCTTTCATACACAAAGTATACCAAGTTTGCAAAGAGAAGACTCATAGCCCTTTACCGATGCTTACTGACACAATAATTCACCTTCATCACATTTCATGTATTGCAAATGAACTAATGACTGATTTTAAAAGCAATTATCTCCTTTAATTATAAACATGAAAAGCTTTGACGCTTTTCAAGGGTACGCGTTGCACCTTTGTGTTGAAACCACATCCTTTCGTCGACAACAAGGGGTATAGTCTCAAAGAACTGTGGCAGCACACCTCGCACGTGCAGCTAACGTGGACCAGTCAACCGAGGAAGCAGCAAATAAGTTTGTGTTGACTTGGGCCATGCGTGCCCGTACTTTGACAGAGAATCGTTGCCGGTGGCCACCGATGTGGGTGGCTTGAAGATTGTCTTCACTCCAAACACGGCTGTTGCGGCGGTGAAAACAGCATCACGAGTGAATGAGGCCCCATCAGTGAACAATACAAACTGTACTGAGTTCGGCACTGCAGCAATGCAGTGGGTAATCCATTGACAGACCTTAACGCGGGGCTCAAAATGCGCTGGTCCCAGTGCTTGCACACGTACTTTATGATATGGGTGTAATGCTAGTTGCACCAGTAATCTCCACACTGTATCCTCTAAAGTGTGTGTTTCACGGACAAGATGAGCTTTGCGTACTGCTGGGTGGTCGGTCACACAATACAACACTATCTCCTCAAATGTATGGTGTTCGGATATGTCTTTGTCGGGAACCCTGGGCGGCTGTCTGTGGCAAGACAGCCCCCGTCTCTCGTAAGTTCGTATCCACAGAGATAAACTTCTTCCTATTAGGATGACGCCTGTAGGGAAAGCGTTCCTGTACATTCGTGCTCCTTTAAAGAAGTAGGTCCTGTCGCAAAGTACATAAAATGCATGGCTGCCAAATCTCGTGAAGACTACGCACCTCACCATGGAGGTGTCTCATGCAGTGGACAATTGACAATAGAGATAGTGTAGTGCGTGCTGTACAAGTTAATGAACCAGTGCGATGCATGCAGTCGTCACATGACACACGTGCTATGAACTAAGTTTGTCGAGTATGTTATTTATTTATTTTTTATTTTACGCGTCTAGTTCTGCAGGAACAAATTGAGAAGCAAATGTCCAGGGTCATGAAATGTGTCAATACATAAAATTAGAACAGAAAAGTAATAATAGATAAAATAAAATGTTTATGAATCCTAAAAAAACGACCAGCTGTAAGTTTATACAAAACCAATCAACAATATAACATAGGAAACTGGTTAATTTTTCAAGGAACTCCTGGACAGAATAGAAGGAGTAGCCCATAAGGAAACTCTTCAATTTAGATTTTAAAGCGAGTGGATTATCACGTTTATTTGGCGACCAGGTGTGCGCGCTGTTTATCACCCGCTGTCTTTTCCATTGTACAAGAAAAACCCATGAGATTTGTGAAAGTGCGGCAGAACTTCATGCGCCATTGCAATACATGCATTGAAGCGGTCGTCGGTTTGAACAATTGCTAGCCGGCTGCTGTGGCCGAGCGGTTCTAGGCGCTTCAGTCTGATTGCAGTTTCGAACCCTGCCTCGGACATGGATGTGTGTGATGTCCTTAGTTCGGTTAGGTTTAAGTAGTTCTAAGTTCTAGGGGACTGATGCCCTCAGATGTTAAGTCCCTTAGTGCTCAGAGCCATTTGAAGCATTTTTGAACAATTATTGTCAGGTAAGTTGTTGTTGGCGTGCGCTGTGTATAACACCTTTCCGACCTTTGGTTCCCTGCCTCAACACAATCGCTTTTGGACCTGCTATCATCTGTTTGTTTGACCCGAAAGGTTAGAGACATCCTGTAGACAGCAATTCAACGCTTGATAGGCTTTAAAACAAACAGAAAAATAATCGATAAGTAAAATAATTGATGAGAAGTAAATATAGGTATCCATAATCGATGAGCAGAATAATTACTATTAACCGAATAATCGCCCATCTCAACGGATGTCACCTCCATGGTGTTGCCATTTTAATGGTAAGCGGTGTGCTAATATTCGTACCAATGACCTGCCGATGATCTTTGGTATGGCCATCGTAAGTTAACACCATTAACAAAAATTACCTCTGTTAGCGCTACTACATTCATTAAGTCTCGACACTGACGCCTGGACAATAGGCACCCACAATAACCTGGATGTCTCACACGATGCCGCTGGGTAACAAGCGACAGCTGCCGAGAATTTTTCCAGGTTGTATGGCCGTGGTCCATGGAACTCTTATATCCCCGACGTTTCGTTCAAAGCAACGTTGGACATCTTCAGAGGTGCTCCTGGTTGTGCTGAGTCTTCCCTATTTCCAGTAATACAAAACGTGCTGCTCTTCTTTGAAGTTGGTCCGTTAATCCTATCTGATAAGGATCCCAGGCAGCGCAGCAATACTCCAGAAGGGAACGGACAAGCGTAGTGCAGGCAGTCTCTTTAGATCTGTTACATTTTCTAAGTGTTCTGCCAATGGAAATGGAAATGAGCGTTTGGCGTCATTGGCTGGGAGGCCCTTTACGGGGCAGATCCGGACGCCTTGGTGCAGGTCTTATTACATTCGACGCCACATTGGGCGACCTGCGCGCCAGATGGGGATGAAATGATGATGTAGGACAACACAACACCCAGTCCCTGAGCGAAGAAAATCCACGACCCAGCCGGGAATCGAACCCGGGCCCGTAGGATGGCAATCTTTCACGCTGACCGCTCAGCTATAGGGGCGGACAGTGTTCTGTCCAATGAAACACAATCTCTGGTTTGCCTGCCCTACAACATTTTCTGTGTGTTATTTCCAATTTAAGTTGTTCGTAATTGTCATTAATAGATACTTAGTTGAATTTACAGCCTTTAGGTTTTACTGATTCATCGTGTAACAGAAGTTTAAAGGATTCCTTTCAGCACTCGTATGGATGACCTCACACTTTCCATTATTTAGGGTCAATTGCCAGTTTTTGCATCATACAGGTACCTTTTGTAAATCATTTTGCAATTTATTTTGATCTGATGACTTAACTAGGCGATAAATGACAGCATCAGCTGCAAAGAAACTAAGACGGCTGCTCAGATTGTCTCCTAAATTCCTCTACCTTGGGGACGCCAGAAATCACTTCTATTTTGACCTATCACTTTCCGTCAATTACTACGAACTGTGACCTCTCTGACAGGAAATCACGAATCCTGTCACGTAACTGAGACGCAATTTCACTACGATCCTCTTGTGTGGTACAGTGTCAAAGGCCTTCTGGAAATCTACAAATCTGAAATAATTTTGAAACCCCTTGTCCAAAGCACTCAACACTTCGTGTGTGTAAAGGGCTAGTTGCGTTTCACAAGAACGATGTTTTCTAAATTTGTATTGACCGTGAGTCAACAGACCGTTCTCTTCGAGTTAATTCATAATGTTCGAACACAACATATGTTCCAAACTTTGCTGCGTATCGACGTTAATGCTGTAGGCCTGCATTTTAGTGGGTTATTCCTATTACCTTTTTTGAATATTGTTGTGACCTGTGCAATTTTCCAGTCATTTGGTACGGTTGTATATGATTGTTAAGTATGGAGCATACTCTGAAAGGAAACTAACTTGCATTCAATCTGGACCGGAAGAGTTGCTTTTATTAAGTGATTTAAGTTGCTTCACTACTCCGAGGATATCTACTTCTACGTTACTCATGTTGGCAGCTGTTCTTGGTTCGAATTCTGGAATATCTACTGCGTCTCCTTTGGTGAAGGACTTTCGGAATGCTGTGTTTAGTAACTCTGCTTTGGCGACACTGCCGTCTATAGTATTTCCATTGATATTGTGCAGAGAAGGCAAAAAATGGTTCAAATGGCTCTGAGCACTATGCGACTTAACTTCTGAGGTCATCAGTCGCCTAGAACTTAGAACTAATTAAACCTAACTAACCTAAGGACATCACACACATCGATGCCCGAGGCAGGATTCGAAGCTGCGACCGTAGCGGTCGCTCGGTGCCAGACTGTAGCGCCTAGAACCGCACGGCTACTCCGGCTGGCGCAGAGAAGGCATCGATTGTGTCTCGCCGATAGTGACGTCATCACTATAAACTCGCTGCGTGATATGAATTTTTTCATTAGAGATTTTCTGGCAGAACTTGGTATTTGTTTGTTGTTCCACATGCGACATTCTCGAGTTCTGACGCGCACAGTGGAACCACCATGACACCAACAACCGTAGTTCTGCTTATAGTGCTTGCACCAAGCTGTCTCTTGCTGCGACCAACTGACAAGGTACCATACCACATCGCTATCTATATCCTCCAGTACACTACACTGTCGCTAAACGGTCAGTCCCATAATTTAATGAGTTTACTACTTAAAATTTTATTTGGTATTTTTTGGAAAATATTGAACTTCGAAAAAGTGGTGTTATGTGAATACCCAGCAGGTTAGCTGAAGGGAGGAAGAAGCTGATCTACGCAAATAACACTCGCATTACAGCGCGCCTCGCAGACAGTCGAATCGTTCAGCGTCATATTTAAGAAAGGCAGGAAACGTAATGGATACTGACTGCAGTACTAACAGATGTATTCATAACCTTTTGTCATGTGATCTAAAAATTCAAAATTCACCGCGGAATTAACAGTCGTTGCCTCCTCTTTGATGCACTGTTGGTAATCAGGACCTAGGCTGGAACAATTTGGGCACCGCGGCGAAGGTAAGGTAAGCAGTCCACGGAGCGTGCGGCCGCCATTGTGTGGGGTTCCTGTTCCCGTGGCCTTGTTCTGCTGCCGAGCTGCGTCACCACCCCCGCAGCGCGCGCTGCTGATGGCGGCCAATTCGGAGATGGGTCTGCGTGCCTAATGGCGTTGTCCTTGAAAAATCTCTCCTGCTGCCACTGCTACAACCGCACTGAGCGCGTATTTCTCCATGACGTGAATTATTCCATCAGATGCCATCATTTTCTAGTGTTATTCTCTGTGAGGGGCGTTCGCAAGTACGAAAAACACATGCTCTCAGTAATGTCAGAATTTGAATTTTTTTAGTCGTGAGTCTTCTGACTTGTATGGTACGACATCCTCTCCTGTTTCAAACTCTTCATCTCATACAAACAGTTTCACCCCACCACGTCAATAATTTGTTGGATATGTACCAATCTCTGCCTTCCCTCTATTACCACCATAACGCATGTCCTACCATCCTGTCACTCCTTATCGGTATTTCCCGTATGTTCGTTCCTTCCGCAGATAAACTCATCATTCCTTATCAGTCCATCTAATTTTCAACATCCTTCTGTAGCCCCATATCTCAAATGCTTCCGTCCCTTCTTTTACGATATACCCACACTCGATGATTCATTACCATGCAATGCTGTGCTCCAAACGTACATTCTCAGAAAAGTCTTCCTCAAATTATGGCATCTGTTTGATACTAGGTTGACCTTCTTATGGTCAAGAATGCTGTCTTTGTTTGTTAGCCTTCTTTTTATGCCCCCATTCCTTCGTCCCTCTTGTTATTTTATTTGCGATGTGGAAGAATTCCTTAATTTCAGCTACTTTGTGGTCCCCTCTTCTGATAACGGATTAGGAGCTAATCTCATTTCTGCTGCTTCTCGCTACTTCCGTCTTTCTTCCGTTTACTCTCAGTCCATATTCATGCTCGTAAGACTGTTCATTTCATTCAGCTTGTCCTGTAGTTCTTCTTCACTTTCACCAATGTCATGAGCAAGGCTTACGATTGATATACGTGCACCCAGAGTTTTAATCCCTCTCTTAAGCTTTTCTTTATTTCCGTCATTGCTTCTTCCTTGCATTTATCGAACAGTGAGGCGAGAGACTGCATCCATGTCTTTCACCCTTTTTCAACCGAGCACTTCGTTTTTTGCCTTTCATTGTTACTATTCACTCTTGATTCCAGTAACTATTGTATACTAGCCGTCTTTGCCTCTAGCTTAAACTTATTTTCGTAGAATTTCCAACACCACACACTATTTTAGATGGTGTAAAACTTTTTGTAGGCCGACAAATACAATGAACGTATCGTGATTTTTCTTAAGTCTTCGTTCCGTTAGCAAGCGAAACGTCGGAACTGGCTCTCTGCTCCCTTACCTTTACCTAAAGTAAAAATCCCTCGATCTTCTTTTCCGTTCTTCTTTCACTGTTCTTGTCAGCATTTCGGGTGGATGATACTTTAAGCTGAAGGCTCTATATTTCTCGCACATACACTATGTTATCAAAAGTATCCGGACACCTGACTGAAAATGACTTACAAGTTCGTGGCACCCTCCATCGGTAATGCTGGAATTCAATATGGTGTTTGCCCATCCTTAGCCTTGATGACAGCTTCCACTGTCGCACTCATACGTTGAACCAGATGCTGGAAGGTTTCTTGGGGAATGGCAGCCCATTCTTCACGGAATGCTGCACTGAGGAGAGATAACGATGTCGGCCGATGTGGCCTGTCACGAAGCTGACGTTCCAAAACATTCCAAAGGTGTTCTATAGGGTTTAGGAAAGGACTCCGTGCAGACCAATTCATTACAGGTATGTTATTGTCGTGTAACCACTTCGCCACAGGCCGTGCATTATGAACAGGTGCTCGATCGTGTTGAAAGATGTAATCGCCATCCCCGAATTGCTCTTCAAGAGTGGGAAGCAAGAGGGTGCTTAAAGCATCAATTTAGGCCTATGCTGTGATAGTGCCACCCAAAACAAAAAGGGGTGCAAGCCCCCTCCATGAAAAACACGACCACACCATAACATCAACGCCTCCGAATTTTACCGTTGGCCCTACACACACTGGCAGATGACGTTCACTGGGCATTCACCATACCCACACCCTGCCATCGGATCACATTGTGTACCGTGATTCGTCATTCCACAAAACGATTTTCCGCTGTTCAATCGTCCAATGTTTACGCTACTTAAGTCAAGTGAGGCGTCGTTTGGCGTTTACCGGCATGATGTGTGGCTTGTGAGCAGCCGCTCGACCATGAAATCCAAGTTTTCTCACCTCCCGCCTAACTGGTATAGTACTTGCAGTGGATCCTGGTGCAGTTAGGAATTCCTGTGTGATGGTTTGGATAGATGTCTGCCTACTACACATTACGACTCTCTTCAACTGTCAGCAGTCTCTGTCAGTCAACAGACGAGGTCGGCCTGTACCTTTTGTGCTGTACGTGTCCCTTCAAATTTTCAGTTCACTATCACATCGGAAACAGTGGGCCTAGGGATGTTTAGGAGCGTGGAAACCTCGCATTCAGACGTGTGTCACATGTGACACCGAATCCCCTGACTACGTTCGAAGTCCGTTAGTTCCGCGGAGCACCCCATTCTGCTCTCTCACGATGTGTAATGACTACTGAGGTCGCTGAGATGGAGTACCTGGCAGTAGGTGGCAGCACATTGCACCTAAAATGAAAACCGTATGTTTTTGGTTGTGTCCGGATACTTTTGATCACATAGTGTATCTGCATTATTTGAATATATAATTGAATAGAAATGATAAATACTTTACAACGACTAAGATTGGACGTACTCTCCAGTGGTTCACCGTGCAGCTCAAATACTTCACGGCGCTTTCTCCGGCGACAAAGGATCCGCAACAAGTGTTTTATGTCGAACGATTTCAGGTCGTGCGACTTGAGGCGACGTTATAATTTAAGCAAACAAAAGACAGGCAAAGTGTGAAAATTTTTTGAGACAGTGAAAAGACACAAAGGATCTCTTTGGTGACTATGATTGATCATACTTCGGACTTTATTTTAAATTTTGATACAAAAAAATGAAATGGCACCAGTGATAATGTAGAGACATATAATTCTTTCAAAATTCATAATTACGTGAGATGTGGTGTCCCGTCAAGACACCAAAATAAATGATATAGCAGAAGAAAGAAAGCGAGATAAAAATGTAGTGTAAGTTTGTACCAAGGCTGGGAACCGAACCCGGGTCTCCTGATTACTATGTAGGTGCGTTAGTCACTAAGCTCCCTTGGCGCAGCTGTTTATGCAACTGCAGCCGGCCGGTGTGGCCGAGCTGTTCTAGGCGCTTCAGTCTGGAACCGCGCGAGCGCTACAGTCGCAGGTTAGAATCCTGCCTCGGGCATGGATGTGTGTGATGTCCTTAGGTTAGTTAGGTTTAAGTAGTTCTAAGTTCTAGGGGACTGATGACCTCAGATGTTAAGTCTCATATTGTTCAGAGCCATTTGAACCATTTGAACACAACTGCATTGATTACCCTGGCATGCCTCCCACCTCGGTCCCAATTCTCGCTGCCGTCCAAGTCTACCTTAAATACCCCCTTTCAGACGAACAGAATTACCGAAGCTCTCCATGTTCTGGAATAGCACCTCACATCGAACGTATATGGCGGATCCCCTTGGCACAAATTTTCACTCACCGCTCTTGTCTATAAACATAAAATCATATTTGTATGAGACCAGTGAAATGTCATTTCATTTGTATAAATATCTGCCCCCTGGGTTTCAGGCTGGATCCCCCATTTACGTTCGATGCTGAGGTGCTATTCCAGAACGCGGAGAGCCTTGACAATTCTGTTCGCATGTAAAGAGGAACGTAAAGTTGACTGGGGCGGCTGTGAGCTTTCGAATAGAGGAGTGAGGCGTGCCAGGGTAATCCATGCAGCTGTGTAAACCGCTGTGCCAACGTAACTTAGTGACTAACGCATTTGCCTAGTAAGCAGGAGACCCGAGTTCGATTCCCCCCCTTGGTAGAATTTTCCACTCTCCGCTTCAGTCTATATAAATAAAATCATATCTGTATGAGACCAGCAAAGTCTCTGAAATTGTCATTTCACCCGTAGGGTAAGTTACACAACACATAGTTTAATAATCAAATTATGTGTGCAGGGTGTTCGGAAATTCCGGTTACAGACTTCTAGGACTTGCAGAAGGGAGTGAGTACATTACATTTCGAATAGGAACCCATGTCCGGAAACGTACCATTTCCGTGCTACGTAGATTTGTTACAGGGTAGTCATGTGGGGGGTGCTTATGTCGGACTGGCTGATGTCACCTGACGTCAATCCTACGTGTCTCACTTGGTTCGAGCCTCACCCACGTGTCTGTACTCACCCCCCTTTACAAGTCCAAAAAATCTGTAATATATTAATAGTAAATGTGTTGCGTAGATTCAACTTGAGTACGTGCCGTATTAAATCGTGTAAATTAACAAATTAAAATTCACGAATTACTTTATCTTAGATGAACACAATGTTGCAGCGCCTGTGTTGTTCAGAATTACGATGCAAGGTTCCTCTGGACATCACACTTCTGAACAGCACTGCAGTATTGTATTTACTCGCCGAAACCGGGCAAGCGACTTTTTAGTAAAATGTTGTAAGTGACGTGTACTTCAAAAATGGCTCTGAGCACTATGGGACTTAACATCTGAGGTCATCAGTCCCCTAGAACTTAGAACTACTTAAACCTAACTAACCTAAGGACATCACACACATCCATGCCCGAGGCAGGATTCGAACCTGCGACCGAAGCAGTCGCGCAATTCCGGACTGAAGCGCCTAGAACCGCTCGGCCACCGCGACCGGCGATGTGTACTCAAGTTGTGTTTAAGAAATGAGTGGAGCCCAGTGCTATATCCTGATGGCTAAAAGGGTCACACGCAAATGGAAATGCAATCTCACATTAAAATCAAAGTACAAGATTCGGTCGCCACCATCTCTAGCCACACGACAAACAAGAGGTTGGACTGAATTGAAAATTAATTAATTTAGTCATCAGAAAAAACTCATAAAAGAACATTAACTGTAATGTCACTAATAAAAAATGGGATGCAATTATTATGATCCAGGGATTGTTCACATGAATCAAATATTAAAATAAAGTAAAAAGTGTGTGAACATTGTGAATAAGAGCAGCCTGTAGCAATATTCCTGAAAACAAGATCTATCCTAAAGAATTTGTTTTAAATAAAAAGGGAAGAGTAATTATTGGACCTGTGCGCATGGAAACGCTATGGATGGGCTAACAAGGAAACTACAGGGTGAACGACATAGGTAAAGGAGACGTAACATCGGTGCACACGATAAGACTTATTTCTTAAGACATTGATATAAGACAGCTATATAACTGCTGTTGCCTGGTAACTACGTACGATTGCTTGTGAAGCGGTACACGATTCAGAACAGAATCTCTTTATTTAGAATCGCCGCCGTTATTAGAGGGGGACGGGAAAGGTTTAATACTCGCTTTCAGACCCACATTCACTCAAAGAACAGCAAGGGTGGCCCCAACATCAACATGCAACGAAGCTATGAGGTTTGTTCCGCTGTATTGAGAAATGATTAAATAAAGTTGAACCTCGGTTTGGAGAAACCGCCTCAACGAGGGCCACAGATTCACGCTTACGTGCTTAACATGAAATCACAAACCGCAAATACAATTGAATAAACCCAACAATATATATTTTATATTCCAAAACCAGAGCAATAAGTACACTCTGGGACAGAGGCAGGGGGCCACAGGAACGTTAGGCTCGCAGTTAACTCGTGTGGCCACGTGGTTCGCAGAGACACAATTTCTATGTGCCATGACCAAATTTCATTAACATTAAACCACAGCTGCGAGCAATTAACATTTTACAGAGGACACATTTGAATAGATAAGGGGTAATGGCAGAGGAACAACAAACTCTAATATTAACCCACGTGGATGGTTTCCAACGGACATATAGTAATGCAAAAACAAAATTCAAAACAGGTAAAAATTATCAAGTTTCGCGAAAGATTAGAATGTCTACACACGCAGTCGCTGACACACAAACATTCACACTGAACCGAGGACGCACTTCCTACATGAGATCGCTTGAACATATGCAACACCTTTGTGCCACGTTGTTCTTACAGATCAAAGTCTGCATGAGGAATCAAACTGAAAGTCAGCAAAAGCCTTGCATTCCTTGCCGCGACCAAGCAAACCAATCTTTATAAGACAAAAAGCGAGGCCAAAAACTAAAATCTCCCCTCTCGCTATGAGACACCGCGCCACGCGTTTAAATCAACTCACCCTTCTTCGAAGACCCTTAGAGAGCTGGAAGCAGATTGACCATTTCACTCTAAAACTTCTCCCACACGACCCAGTGGCCAGGAAAGCCGAGAGATGAGGCCTTCACCACTAAGCTAACACCAGTAACTTTCACACAAAGGGAACAAAACCTCTTTGCCTACCTGAAAACTACAAGGGTTGGCCATTCTGTAAGACTACCGCTGATTCTCTGCAGCAGACTAAACCACCATACAGCAAAATGGAACACGCCTACATGCATTCACTCACCTAACACAACTGCCACACACTTCCTTCTTCATTGCTGCACTCTACAGGGGCAGTGAAGACGCTCCTGCAGCCTTTTCGGTAGGAAGAGAGTTTTAGAATAGAACAAGGGACAAACATTTTATGGAATCAATGTCGTGAGTTGGGTTACACGCAAAGATTGTCCAGACAGTAAGTTCTTATCGGTCGCGAAATGGACACCACAGTGAAAACTCGATGAAGCTTTGCACAGATGTGTTGTTTAGTGTGACCGTCGATCGCATCAAGACGCTCTTTTCAGTTGTGAGCGCAATGTGAGCGGGTAAAGATGCCTAGAACAACGATGTCCCCAGCCAAATAGGAGGGCTCGCTGAGAGGCTCCGCCTTAATGAATGCAGCCCACCTAACACAACTGCCACGCACTTCCTTCTTCATGGCAATTCTCAGCCGCACTCTGCAGGGGCAGTGAAGAACCTCTTGCTGCCTTTTCAATGGGAAGTGTTCGATCACCCACAACACAGCCCTAATTGGCTCGTACTGAGTATCATCTCTGTTCACATGAAAAGCTGGATACGAAGACAACACTTGGGCGCAGGCTAAGCGCTGTAGACCAGCGTAGAGAATTATAGCAAAGCACAGGCGCCTGCTTTCTATGACGATGGTGTTGGAAATTTGGTATAACGCTCTGACAAATGTCTAAGTCGGAGCGGCGATTATACAGAAAAGTATCTGGAAAGTTTTGCTAACTCTTGCAAATAAAATGTTTCTGATTTTCACTGTGATTTCCATTTAGCGACCGATCGGAACTTACTTTCTGGACAACCCTCGTAGAAAAACATGGAAGACTTATAATGGCGTTATAGACGCATTTTCGAGTCTGAAAAGAACCAACATGACAACCATATGATGCTTGCAAATGGTAGAAATAAATAGGCTATGGCTAGATTGAATCATAGCTCAGTCTTCTCTGGTACGAAGTTTAGCAACGAAAACACCCGAATTGTTCTGTAGGATGCAAATTTCACTGGAAAGCAAATAAAATGATAATGAAAGGGGACTATAGGACCCTTTCAACGTATCCCCTGTACGGAAATACACGTAACAGATGTACAAGTACATACTGAAGACACGTAGTTGATGACACATGGAAGTTTGGGTCTGGGCGTGAGTATTCCTCGGATAGCTAAATGGTAGGGCGACTGCTCGCAATAAGCGGGAAATTCGGGTTCGAGTTCTGGTCCGTCACGAATAAGCATTGTCCTCATTCCATCATAAAGCTGATGGTTGTCTATATTCATAACTGAGAATACATTCCAAGGTTAGTAAGTCTCATGTTCTGGCCCTAGATGAGCCAATCGGACCTGAGCTATTGCCTTGTCTTCCTCTGTCAACAGCGTGATTGGTTGCATTATAGGGATGTATGTGGTCAGCACACCACTCTAACGGTGATGATCGTGTTTCTTGATCTTGGAACCGCTGTTATTCGGCCACGTAGTTCCTTAGGTGGTCTCACAACACTTATTTCCCCCCCCCCCCCCCCCCCCCCGTCCAGTACTAGCCCTTCCGCCAAGAACAAACTTTAGAATCGAACCTGGATGCCCTTGGTCCGCACTGACCACTGAGCTGCAGAGGCAAACTTCCGTATGTTAAGAGTTATTAATTATTATTTGTTTCCGATTTATATATCTGTATTAAATTTTTAACTTTTATTCCCAGTTCCTGACGTAGTGTTGGTTAGCCTGTCAGTGAGAGAGCACCGCGAGTTCCTGCTGCTATAACTGCTAATAAGGCGAGTAAAATGTTTGTTTATTACATATCTTTACGAGTTTCAAACAGGAGCGAGTTCAGAAATGGATAGGCACTGTGATTGCTGTGTACAGATGCGAGCTGAGTTGGTGACCCTTCACTCACAGCTGCAGGCAGTGTCGGCTTGCGTCACACAACTTGAGGCTGCTGCCAAGGGGCAGCAAGGGTTTGCTGCTAGTTGGGAGCTCCAACGTTAGGCGTGTAATGGGGCCCCTTAGGAAAATGGCTCCCAAGGAGGGGAAGGAAGCCAGTGCGTACTCCGTGTGCATACTGGGGGGAGTCATTCCGGATGTGAAAAGGGTGCTTCCGGATGCCATGAAGAGTACAGGGTGCAGCCAACTGCACGTGGTAGCCCATTTCGGTACCAATGACGTGTTTCGCTTTGGATCTGAGGAGATTGTCGCTGCTTTCGGGCGGCTAGCGGAAATGGTAAAGACGGCCAACCTTGCTTCCGAGATTAAGGCGGAGTTCACCATCTGCAGCATCGTCGACAGAACCGACATTGGTTTTTTGGTGCAGAGCCGAGTGGAGGGTCTGAATCAGAGGCTCAGGCAGTTCTGTGACCATGAAGGCTGCAGATTCCTTGATTTGCGCCATCGGGTGTCCGGGTTCAGCATAATAGATCAGGAGTCCACTACACACAGAAAGCGGCTACATGGGTAGCGGGGGCTGTGTGGAAGGAATTAGGCGTTTTTTTATGTTAGAGGGTCTCAAGGAACCACAAGAAAGGGTGTCCGTCTAAAAGGGGGCAGGTAAAATACAGTAAGTTAGCTGTAGACACGATCGGTATTGTAGTAGTAAATTGTCGTAGCTGTGCTGGGAAAACAACCAGAGCTCCGAGCCCTAACAGAAAGCACTGAAGCTCAAATAGGTATAGGTACAGAAAGCTGGCCAAAGCCGGAAATAAGTACAGCCGAAATTTTTCAAACGATCTAACAGTGTTCAGAAAGGATAGATTAAATATAGTTAGTGGTGGGATATTTATTGCTGTCAGAAGTAGTTTGCCTTGTAGCGAAATTGAAGTAAATAGTTCCTGCGAAAGAGTATGGATATAGGTTATAAGTGACAATCGGACTAAAGTATTAATTGTATCGTTTTACCGACCCCCCGACTCAGAAGGCATAGTTGCTGAACAGTTCAGAGAAAACTTGACCCTCATTTCAAATAGGTACCCCACTTATACAATATAGTTGGTGGCGACTTCAATCTACCATCGATATGCTGGAAAAATTATACGTTTAAAACCGGCGGCAGGCATAAAACGTCATCCGAAATTGTACGGAATGCTTTCTCAGAAAATTATTTTGAACAAATAGTTCATGGGCCTATTCGAAGCGCAAATGGTTGCGAAAGCATAGTTGAACTCTTAGCGACAAATAATCCTGGACAAACAGGTAGTATCATGACGAATACAGGGATTAGCGACCACAAGGCAGTTGCTGCTAGGCTGAATACCGTAACACCCACAACCATCAAAAAGAAACGCAAACTATATCTATTTAAAAAAGCTGATAAAAATGCTCTTAACGCCTTTTTAAGCGACAGTCTCCACTCCTTCCGATCACTCAAGCGTAGAAAAGATGAGGAATGATTTCAAAGAGATAGTGTCGACTGCGACTGAGAGATATATACCACATAAATTAATACGTGTTGGTACTGACGCCCATGGTATACAAAACGGATCCGATCGCTGCTGCAGCAGCAACGAAAAAAGCATGCCAGCTTTAAAAGAACACAAAATCCCAAAGATTGGCAAAGTTATGCACAAGTTCGAAATATAGCGCGCGATTCATTGCGACATTCTTTTAATAATTTCCACAACGAAACTCTGTCTCGAAATATGGCAGAAAACCCAAAGAGATTCTGGTCATATATAAAGCACATCAGCGGCAAGATGCAATCAATACCTTCACTGCGCGATAACAACGGCGAAGTCACTGATGACAGTGACACCAAAGCAGAGTTATTAAACACGGTTTTCCGAAACTCCTTCACCAAAGAAGACGATGTAAATATTTCCGAATTCCAATCAAGAACAACTGCGAAGATGAGAAACATAGAAGTAGATATCCTCGGTGTAGCAAAGCAGCTTAAATCACTTAATAAAGGCAAGGCTTCCGGTACAGATGATATACCAGTCAGGTTCCTTTCAGAGCATGCAGATGCAATAGCTCCATATTTAGCAATTATACACAACCGCTCGCTCACACAAAGTTCCGTACCTAAGACTGGAAAGTTTCTCAAGTCACACCAGTACCCAAAAAGGGAAATAAGAGTAATCCGCTGAATTACAGGTCCCTATGGCTAACGTTGATTTGCAGTAGGTTTTTGGAACATATACTGTATTCGAACATTACGAAGTACCTAGAAGAAAACGATTTATTGACACATAGTCAACACGGATTCAGAAAATATCGTTCTTGCGGAACACAACTATTATACTCATGAAGTAATAAGTGCTGTCGACAGGGGATGTCAAATTGATTCCATATTTTTAGATTTTCAGAAGGCTTTCGACACCGTTCCTCACAAGCGTCTTCTAACCAAACTGATTGCCTATGGAATATTGCCTCAGTTGAGCGACTGGATTCGTAATTTCCTGTCAGAAAGGTCACAGTTCGTAGTAATAGATGGAAAGTCATCGAATAAAACAGAAGCAATATCCGGCATTCCCCAAGGATGTGTTATAGTCCCTCTATTGTTCGTGATATATATTAACGATGTAGGAGACAACCTAAGTAGCCCTCTTAGGGTGATGCTGTAATTTACCGTCTTGTAAAGTCATCAGATGGCCAAAATAAATTGCAAAATGATTTAGATAAGATTTCTGTGTGGTGCGAAAAGTGGTGATTGACTCTGAATAAAGAAAAGTGTGAAGTTATTCATATGAGTACTAAAAGAAATCGGCTAAATTTCGATTACGTGATAAGTCACACAAATCTGAAGGCTGTAAATTCAACTAAATGCTTAGGGATTACAATTACAAATAACCTAAGTTGGAACGATCACATAGATAATGTTGGGAGTAGAGCAAACCAAAGACTGCGATTCATTGGCAGAACACTTAGAAGGTGCAACAGATCTACGAGTACTAAAGAGACTGCCTACACCATGCTTATCCGCCCTATTCTGGAGTGTTGCTGTGCAGTGGGACGGATGATATTGAAAAAGTTCAAAGAAGGGTGGCTCGTTTTGTATTATCGCGAAATAGGGGAAATAGTGCCACAGACATGATACGTGAGTTGGAGTGGCAGTCATTAATAACATTTCGTTGCGACTGGCTCTGCTCATGAAATTTCAATTACCAGTTTTGTCCTCCGATTGCGAAAACATTTTGTTGGCACCCACCTACATAGGAAGAAATTATCATCACTATAAAATAAGAGAAATCAGGGCTCGCACAGAAAAATTTAAGTGCTCGGTTATCCAGCGCGCCATTCGTGAGTGGAACTGTAGAGAGACAGCTTGAAGGTGGTTCATTGAACCCTCTGCCAGGCACTTAATTGTGAATAGCACAGTAATCACGTAGATGTAGATGTAGATGACGTTTAAAAGAAAAGCAAGTCGATGGCTTGAATGGCTGGGAGACCCCGAAGGTCAGGTTCAAGCAGTCTCATTGGAAAGGTTCTCCCGCACCACCTTTAGCGGCCGTATCAGCAGCGTATGAAAGTGTAACTGTTAAATGTATATGTATGAAAAATTGTGTGTGTGTGTGTGTGTGTGTGTGTGTGTGTGTGTGTGTGTGTGTAGTGTAGTGTGGTGTTCGTGTTGGAGATGACGAGAGAAGGGACAGAGTGAAACCCGATGCCGGCGCATAGCCTACTCCTCGAGAATAACCCCAACGGAGCAGCCAAGCTTAACGTGCCAATCTGGCGGACGGATCAGCATCAACAGTGTCACATGCCTGACTTCATGCAACACTGCGGAGAGGTTTGAATTTAATCCAGGACATTGGTGCAAGACTAGTGATCAAGAACTTTACGCTACAATAGGTTTGTTTATAAATAAATAAATCTTCTGCTACCAGTCACGATTTTTCTTTATTTTATTTTTCGCACGACGCGTTTCGAGAAATAATTCCCATTTTCAAGTGCGTTTTTTGTGTGTATTAATCCATTTCTTTTGATGTTGTCAGTGTGTGTGAGTCTGCTTCATTTCGTTGACTTTTACTGCAATACATAAGAAACACGCGGTTTTTTAGCTGGGTATCAATTCTTTTTGTGAAGTTAGTGGCGAGATTTAGAAGAATTTAGAAGAGTTTTCTAATGGTCCATTTGTGCAGAGTCTCACACACACTAATCATCACACACAACTTGTTGTACACTTTACACGTCGAAAATATCTTATATAAACAAAACAGTTACAAAGATCTTCATACAGGTAGTCCACAGAGATAACATTATATGTCTTCCACCGATTATGATACGCTTTTGTACAGAGGTTATTTATCTTAACAATTTAGCTCATAAAGTACTTATATTGATTTTACAATTGTGCTTATTTCTATGTTTTGCTATTTTTATTTAAGTATATTATCGAAACATCTGAAGAAATTCACTGATTCACTTTCAAGTTTTTCATTTAACATTTTATCTTCATATTTTCTGTGATGAGAATATATCTCCAGTTCTTCAAGCAAATCCATTTTATGTCCTTTATTTAGTCGGTGGCGTACTTTGACATTTTGCCCCATTTTTCCAAATGGGTGTCCTGTATTATGTACGTGTGTTGCTATTGCTGATGTAGTGTGTTTGTTGTGTGTGTATTGTTTCTACAGTCGCAGGCTTTCAAAACCCATTTATAATGGATCATATCAGATTTACTCTACAATATCCGTTCCCCTTGCCAGCCAAATACGAGTAACGTTAGTGAAAATTTCATCCACCACCCGGATTTGAACCCACTTACCGCGGACGCGAGTGCCACCGCTCAGTCGTGCGTTACAGAACTCTGCCACAGAGATAAGCATTGTGACATGGTTTATCCAAAGGTCCTCTAAGCCCACACACGGCAAAAAACCGTTTTTTACACCATTTTCTATCATCCATAATAAAACACGTCCAAGTCTGGTTCAACATATACATCCACATTCTACATGCGTTGTTACGGTGTATGGCGAATGTTACACTGATCCCACTATCTAATCGCCCCTTCCCTGTTCCATTCTCAAATGGCGCGTGGGAAGATCCCTGTATTAACTCTAACTTCTCTTATTATCTTGCTGTGGTCGTTTCTCAAGCCATATGTCGGAGGAAGTGATAGCCCTCGACTGTTCTTGCAATAATCGCTCTAGAAACTTCAACACTGTGATGCACAAAGCGCCTCTTGTACAGTTTGTCACTCGAGTTCTCTGGCATCTCCGCAAAGCTCTCCTGCCATTGAACGACCCCCTGTCGAATTACACGGCTCTTCGTTGGATCTTCTCTGTCTCTCCCTGTTAATCCTAACTTGGTTATGGTCCCCGATCAATAAAGAGATTTGTGACGTTACTCAGGGGCCTTTGCTGTTCCTTATCTATATAATCGATTCGGGGACAGTCTGAGCAACCGTCTTAGGTTGTTTGCAGATTATGCCGTCCTTTATCGTCTATTAAAGTCATCAGAAGATCGAAAGAAATTTCAAAACGATTTAGAAAAGTCATCTGTATGGTGCGAAAATAGGCAAAAGAGCCTAAATAATGAAAAGTGTGAGGTGCTAAAAGTAATTCGTTAAATTTCGATTACACTACAAATGAATCAAATCTAAAGGCCATAAATTCAATTAAATACTTAGGAATTTCAGTTACAATCAACGTAAATTGGAAGGAACAGATAGAAAATATCGTGGGGAAGGCGGACCAAAGACTGCGTTTAATTGGCAGTAAACTTAGAATATGCAACGGGATCTACTAAAGAGACTGTCCGTCCTCTTTCGGAGTACTGCTGCGCACTGTGGGATCCTTACTAAATGGGATTGACGAAGTTCATCGATGAAGTTAGTAGAAGGGTGGCACGTTTTGTATTATCAAGAAATAGGGGAGAGACGGTCACGGACGTGATACAGGATTTCGGCTGGATATCATTATAACAAAGGCGTTTCTTGTTGTGGCGGGATCTTATCACAAAATTTCAATCACAAACTTTCTCCTTCGAATGAAAAAATATTTTATTGACGCCAACCTACTTACTAAGAAAAGATCATCGTAGCAAGAGGAAATGTTATAGGTGTTCGTTTGTTCCGAACGCTGTTCGGGAGTCCAATAATAGAGGATCATTTTGAGGGTGCCCGTTCCCGGCCAATCACGGATGCCAAGCGACGTAGAGACAGGCTAGTACTTCGTTGAGTGACGTCCGGGGTAAAGATGGTGCCATTGGTATTTCAGAACGCAAGTCGCCGAAGTGGCGTCTAATTGTCAGACTAGCACCAGGCCGTGGTTTCGTACGACATTTATTTATTTACTTATTTATTTACGTACTTATTTACTGTGAAGGTGGTTCGATGAATCCCTTGCCAGGCACTTAATTGTGATTTGCAGAGTGTCCTTGTAGATGTAGACGTAGATGTAGATTAATACCCAAGAATCGGTAGAACAAGCGCTTTGTGACCAACTTCTTCCGTGGATGAGTTACATTTCCATAAGATTCTTCCTATGAATCTCAGTCTGGCATCTGCTTTTCATACTATTTATTTTTTGTAGTCATTCCGCCTTAGGTCACGCCAGATGGTTACTTCTAGGCATTTTAAGCTACTTACTATTCCCAATGATCTGTAACCAGTAGTGTAATAGAATAGTACTGGATTTCTTCCTCTATTTATGTGACATTTATTACCTTTCAGGTTCAACTACTAGTCCCTGCAACGATTATTGACCCCTAAAGACAACCCCGTCGTCAGCGAATGGACTCGCGGAGTCTACTACGTTAGACACTAGATCATAAATATACACTGCAAACAGTAACGGGTCTGTCACACTTCTTTGGAATTACTGAAATTTCACATGTATCGACTTTGCTCTGTTAAGAGAGACGAGTTCTGTCCGCAAAACGTTAGTTGGAACTCAATGGGTGTGTGCTAAAACACCAGAGGATCTTAAATTTTCATCTACATCTACAGCAATACTCCGCAAGCTACTTGACTGTTTGTGGCGGATGGTACTTCTGGTACCACTAACTGATCCACTCCTTTCCTATTCCAGTTGCGAATGGCTTGGAAGAATGATTGTCACTAATCGTCTGCATTTATCGAATGTTCTCCTTACGGCCATTCCACAAGACGAATTTGGGATGGAAGTAATATGTTGTACGACTCTTCTTGAAAAGTGCTCACTTGAAATTTCAGTCGTAAACATCATCGTGATTCTCATCCCCTCTGTTCTAAAGTCTACCACTGGAGTTTGTTGAATATCTTTGTAACGCTCTCACTCCGACTAAACGATCCCGTGACGAAACGTGCCCCTCTATCTCTTCTATCAGTCCTACCTGGTAAGGGTCCCACATTGAGGAATAATGCGGAAGAATCGGTCGAACAAGCGTCTTGTAACCCACTGTTTTAATGGGCAAATTACATTTCCTTCGTCGAGCATCTGCTTTCCCTATTACTTGTTTTATGTTGACATTCCACTTAAAGTCGTTCGGTCGGATACTATTAGATATTTTACGATGGTTACTATTTCCAGCAGTTTCTTATTAATAGTGTAGTTGTACAATGTGGATTTCTTTTTCTATGTATGCGCAGTGTGTTACATTTATTTATGTTCAGGATCAACTGCCACTCCTTGCATCATTTATTAATAACCTGTAGATCCTTCGGCAAATCATTATGTCTTTTGGCGTTGTTACCTTCTTATAAACAACGGCCTCATCCCCAAACAGCTTCAGAGAGCTTCCGACGCGTTCTACTAGATCATTTAACCGATCATCCAGAATATAATGACCACCTACCTAATTGCGGGAAGCACATCTTGGGTACGGAAAAAAAAGGCGACAAGTCGTGGCATGGAGGCAATGAGGCCTTGGTAGGTCACTGGAGGGAGTTGGTACCACATCTGCACAGACAAGTCACCGAATTCCCCTTTCGGGAAAGGGGCGATGAGCTCTGACGCCACGTTCAGTCATATCCCAGATCACTCGGTTTCAGATCTGGCGAGTTGGGGGGCCACAACATCAACCGGAACTCGCCACTATGTACCTCGAACCACTCTCTTGCTCTTGTGACATGGCACGTTATCTTGTTGAAATGCTACTGCCGTCAGGAAACATGATAGTCATGAAGGGTGAACGTGGTCTGCAATCAGTGTTAGACACTTCCTGACCGTATAGTACCTTGCATGCAGCTTCATTGGACCCACGGATGCCCACCTGAATGTTGTCCAGAACTTAATGGAGCCGTCGCCAGCTTGTCTCCGTCCCACAGTACAGGTGTCAAGGAGTTGTTCTCCTGGAAAGCGACGGATACACGGCCTCACATCGGCGTGATCAAGAAAGTATCGAGATTCATCAGACCATGCAACATACTGCCACTGCGACAACGTCCAGTTTCGATGGTCGCATGCCCATTTAAGTCATAGTTGCCAATGTCCACTGACACATGCATGGGTCGTCGGCTGCGGTTGCGCAGTGTTTTAACTGTTTGGTGCACTGTGTGTTCAGACACACTTGTACTCTGCGCAGTAAGAAGTCTGATTTTAATTCCGCCACAGGTCACCATCTGTCCATTTTACCTCTCTGCCCAGCCTACGAGGTCAGACACCTGTAATGATGGTTGGTCGCCCAACCCACGACATCTGCGCATGATGTCACCTCGGTTTCGTCACGTGTTGAATACATTCTCCACAGCACTGCTCGGACACCCGAAAAATAGTGCAGTTGTCGAAATGCTCGTGCCGAGCCTCTGTGCCATCAGAATGTGCCCTCCGGCAAAACTGATATACATCGCACACCTTCCCCATTCTACAAACGGGCAACATGCTCTCTGATACTACATGTACCAAACGTGTGTCTGACTAGCAGTCATTCCTAGCCAGGTGACGCTGCTATCGCCTGGACGGGTGTATAACGATAGTAGGTCGGTGGTCATAGTGTTTGGTGGTCATAATGATTTGGCTTATCAGTGTACACACGGGGGCATGCTGAAAAGTAATGCCTCCGAATTTTTTGTGTGAAATCCGTTAAAGCTTTGTGAATAAAAATTTTTAGCATTGTAAATCTTTGTTCCTCGTATCGGTATATTTATTTCCTAACACTGTTACCCTGACGAGGAACACATTCCTCCCCAAGAGACCAATTTGTTGACTTAGAATGTTTGACTTCGTTGCTGGCGGCATAAGCTCACATCTGCTTTCAGCGCTTCATCAATATTAAAGTGAAGTCTGACACGTTCGCGTACGTGGGCGAGCGATTTGGCCGCCTAAGTTTTGTATGAGGGGACGTGTATTTGCTTGTGGGGCCAAGGACTAACTGTGTGGCCCAAGGGCTGAGGGCACGTCACAGCCAGTCTGGCTAAGTGAGCTGGGACCACAGACAAGCAGCATGGCCGGATGTGAGTAAATCCCAGTAAAGGGAATTTGGACGGCTGTTATTCGTGTGGCCTTTTTGTGTAGGAGATGCACCAAAATTGCAGAATGTCAGATAAGCTGAAAGATGGTTAGGTTAAAACTCTTAGAAAATGTGTAATGATTTACAGTCAAGTATTAAAGCAAATCTGAATATATCGGCTATCTCAGTAAATGAGGCACATCCATTGACACAAAAATATTTAGATATAATTAAAATTACAGAATATTTTACAGTGATAAACATTTACAGAATGAACCTCTGAATTAACAACTTTCAATCACTTCAAGCGATTTCAACAAACTATCTCAGATGATAGCACTGCACTATACTTATCATCCCTGAAAGTCACCCATTTTTGTCTATTTAATTTATCGATGTACAATGTCTTATATATCTTTTTCATGTTTGTCAGAACATCACATTCTCCACAGTAACATAGCAAATGAGTGTAGCATGACTATCTCACATTTTATCATACTTGTCAATTTATTTAATGAACAGTGTACAACTGCCCATTAACTTCATTTCAATGTTCATTGCAAGTGGTATTAAAATTTAGATGAGGTCAATTGTTGACACGACTGTTGTAGAGAGTGGCAAAAGACGCTTGTATCAATCAGGCATAAACAATAGTTCAAACAATATTTAGTGACAACCTGTTGTCAGTTAACTCAAGCACAGTTGCGTAAGAATGCTGGCTTATTTATTCATGAACTAACCTTTATTTATATTTACTGTAAATCAGGGCTTCACAGCATACGTGCTCACGGAGCAAGCTGTGAGCAGCAAGGCGCGAGCACGAGCACGGAGCAGCGCGAGCACGCTACCCCCACTACCGGACCAGAGCGGAGAGTGGGGAGAGTCACGTGGGGCACACAACAGCTGCCGCCAGTCAATTTAAATCCACGGCTACTTGCAGGGATATCACTCACGAATTATTACTGCGACAAATGAAACAAATAAAGGAGAATGTACACGTGCCACATAATTTAAATAAGCTTAGTGTATGCCTCTACCATCTGTAGACACTGAAACTAAAGAATTCCACGACAATCCTATATTTTCAACACTTTCTTCAACACTACTTAAAATATCACCTCCAGTTGTAGTGTTCTTCATCAGTACTACATCGAGGAGCTCCTCCCTCGCCTGAAGATCTCTATTAACACCTCTAATAAATATGGCAAGCTGCGCTGTTCCAGTGATATCAACACTTTCGTCCATAGCTAGAGAATACGCCATAAAATCTTTATAGATATTTGCAAGCTGGCTCTGGACGTCGTCTGCCATGTCCTGTATGCGACGCATAATGGTCATGTTAGATAATGGCACAATCCGAAACTGTTCAACTTGAGATGGACACAAATGTTCCGCTGCAACTACCAAACATTATTTTATTAAATCGCCATCAGTGAAGGGGCGCAGGGATTTTGCTAAAAGCAAAGCAATTTTGTAACTCACTCTGAGAGCTGCCTCAGTTGATTTTTCTTTGTCGTCCAGATCTTCTTCGGATAGCTTCCTTTTAAGTTTAATAACTTCCTGTGCACGATCTGGTCCATCACATTTTCCACGTCCGTAGTCTTTCGCTTGGTATGACATATAATGTCGCTGCAAATTAAATTTCGTAAAAGAATTCAGCGTTTTGTGACATACTAAACATTTTGCAACACCATCTTTTTCTGTAAACAGATACAATTCCTCCCAATGGGGGTTGAACTGCGAAAGCATGGTTGGGGTTACACAACGGCTACTTGACATGATTCTTAACCAGTGAAGTGACTGTTAGAGCTGATCGTAGTACTTTAAACGTTACACAGTTGGCGCGAATTCAATAGGCACGCAGCGGCCGTATTCAAAAGTGCGCGCGCATTTCCCGTCCCTCCCCTCCCTACCTACTCCGTGACCTTACACCTGCTCGCGAGCACGTGCCTGAGCAGACGCGAGTACTCGCGCTCAAATGCGGCCAGTTGTTAAGCCCTGCTGTAAATGATATGTGTGTGACTGAATGTTTATAATTTTTTTTAAATATTCTTGTAAGATGTTACTTTATTTCAGGAAGTGGTCATTCGAATAATGTCGCTCAAGGGAGCGATTGTGAGCCTTTTCAGACTGATCTTGAAGAATACACCTTTACATCTGTTCTTGGAGGAGGCAGACCTGCCTTTGGTAACGACTGGTGTTCGATCATGCAGATGACTGATTCTGGATGGTGAACGGCTGCTACAATAGCCGAACTTTGAAGGGACTCCAACTCACGTGAGGTCGGAATGTGCTTCTGTGTAGAACTCTTTTTCAGCTTGCATTACGGAACTGTGTATAGGATATGAGATACATTCTTTGTATCGCGTGTGTTAATTTGCGAATCATCAAGCTGAACTCCAAACTATTTTTAACTGGTGACTATTTAGTATATTGTGATCACGAAATGAACACAGTTTTCCCTTATCTTTGATGGGGGTTCTGCTACCATTCTCATAACACCCTCAATGCAACTTTACTGGATTTCATAAGAGTATTACCTCTAGTTATCGTAAGACTATTTTTCATTTATTTGATATGTCCTTTCTGGAAGAAACATTATTCAACATAATTCTCTGTTGTCTACAACAATTATAGATGTTATAATAGAACCATTTTTATTAAATTATTCGTTTTTCTCTTACTTTATATTTCTGTGCATTTTATTAATTCGCAAATGTAGCCAATGCGTAGGCTATTTTACTGCAGGATCACAGCTACCGATTATTATTTGCAGCGAGTAAGCTGTGGAGCGACATGAAAGCAGACGTGCATGGCTCGATCCTGTGACTACATCGAGCTAGTCTTATTAAACAGAGCCGTGCATAGCCCCCAGTACCCAAAGTACGAGCAATATCAGGAAAGTCACAGCTGGTATGCTCATATGGTCTGCTGTTTAGAAGAGCAACAACACAGCGGAAAACCGAAAGTATCGTCGGAAGTCCTTCAAGGTGAAGTTTTGGAAACAGATAAAATGGGATGGGGCAAAATCGAGGCTATATGGAGGACATACAGCTATTCCTCATGGAGGACATTCGATGTCAGTGAACCGAAGGCATCGGATTGTTGCAGGCGTCGCTGAACTCGTGCGTGTCCTGGGATAATCTTGTTAAAGGAGAGAGTGGTCCAAGAGCGGGCGAGCTCTTCGAATTCTAAACTGTATTGGAGCACGCTGTTTCTAACAATCCAATATAGTTACGTTACAGACCACCCCATTACACTCTACAATTCAGAGCCATTTAGTGGAAGAGAGCTGCAAACATGCAGACATGAAAAATAAAGATGTAGAATCTTAATAACGTTTGTTTTATTTAAAAAACCTTAAGAGCGTTCACGTAAATAAGTTTGCCACTTCATCTAACTGGGATGAAATTACATTAGGTGTACCACAGGGTTCAATCATGGGTCCTCTTCTGTTCTTGATGTATGTGAACGACCTCCTTTTTTATCTGAAACAAGACGCTAAACTGACACGGTTTGCTCTTGATACAAACATCATTATTAATCCAGTAAAGAAACTCCAATTGAAAATGATACAAATAAGGTCTTTGTAAAAGTCATTAATTGGTCTTCTGCAAATGGGCTTGCTCTAAACTTTGAAAAAAACACAGTACATCCAGTTTCCTGCTGCAAAACGTACAGTTCCTTCAATAAATATAACACACCAATAGAAGTCACTAGACAGGGTAGAGCATTCTAAGTTTTTGGGTGTACATATAGATGAGAATCTTAATTGGAAAATTCATATTTTGGATCTTCTAAAGTGACTAGGTTCAGCAAGTTTTGCAGTCAGAATAATTGCGAATTTTGAGGATATAGAAATTAGTGAGCTAACATACTTTGCATACTTTCACTCTCTGATGTCATATGGAATAATATTTTGAGGTAACTCAACACTTAGACAAAAAGTATTCACTGCTCAAAAGAAAGTGGTTAGAATAATGTGTGGAGTTCATAGTCACACATCTTGTAGGCATCTTTTTAAAAGATTGGGAATTCTTACAACAGCCTCACAATACATTTACTCACAAATGAAACTTGTTCTCAGCAACATGGAGCAGTTTAAAAACAATAGTGACACTCACGATTATTATACCAGAAAAAAGAAAGACTTACACTATCCTTTACTCAACCTATCTTTGGCACAAAAAGGGATAAAATACGGTGCTATAAAATTTTTTGACAAATTGCCAGATGAAATAAAATGTCTGACAGACAAAAATAAATTGAAATCATATCTCCTTGACAACTCCTTCTATACCACAGATGAATTCTTGAGTAGGAAAAAATAAATCTATGAATATAGTATATGCATGTTGTGCCATTTAAGGGCATTGACACGTTCCACATCATAACGGCAACCGTACCGTGCGATTGATCAATAGAACACGGAACCAACTAACAAACTAACTAACTAACATAAAAAATTTAGAGGGATTACTTTTCAGCATGCTCTGGTACATTGTAAACACTAACGGTCGTTTCACACTTCCTTTGCGTCACCCGAAATTACCTCTACATCTGTCTGTTTTGTTCAGTCACAGTCAGTTACATAAGAAAGTGTACGTCGTTATCTGTATGAAATAAAAGACACTATTATAAATCTATATTTACATGAAAATACATGTTATTACTAATTGCACAATTACCTAATTTGCTTCATATTTTCTAACGATCTCCATATCATTTTACATGAGGTGCTTCAAAGTATATATTGACTCTCCTTTAAGCTTCATCTTAATATACGGCCACACATCTACGATAGAATTTGCATCCGGAAACATTGCAGGACAATTCATCATGGACGCCCCATTTTCTTGTTTCCACGCTATACAGAGACGGCTGCGAGGTTTCGGATCATTATCCTCTTGAAGCACCCAGTTTACCTCGTTCGAACCAAGTAGCTTCTTAATGGACCCTAGAAGGCATTTTTGATAAATATTGCACATTTTTTCAGCACTCATTTTATCAATTCATTTTAATCTGCAACCGACAAAACAAAACATTCAACTCTGACACTGTTTATCTATATACTGTGCCTAAGTTCAGCGGGTACAGATTCGAGACCACTACCAGAGATATCGCTGCGGACGTTACATTTAAAATTATGATGTACACTTTCTTGTGGAACAGACTGTAAGAGCAGCATGTTGAGTTCTGTCTGCAAGGAAGTTTCGAGTCCAGCAGAAAATCTGGACCGATGCTCGGTAAGCTCGTATTTTTTTCAGTAAACGGCAGTGCGGCGTAAAGTCAAAAACCTCCTGAAGTGCAGGAACACGGCATAAGCTTGACCGCTGATTTTTACAGCGTTGTGGATATCATGGAGGGACAGAGCGAGCTGTGTTTCACCATATTGCTGTTTGCATAATTCATGTAGATTTTTATAGAGATGACTTCTCCAAAAAACGGCATAATATGTGAGCATAAACATACGAGCTACATAATTCTACAACAGACTGATGTCAGTTATATAGGCCTATAATTATGGGAATCATCCTGCATTCCTTTTTTGTAAACGGGAATGACTTGCGTTTTTTTCCAGTCGGTAGGTACCCTTGGTTGCTCCGGCGACTTACGATAAACTACTTCTATTAGGGGAGCAAGTTAATTCGCATAATCTCTGCAGAATCTTACAGCTATCTCATTTGGTCCTGATGCCTTTCCACTACAAAGCGACTATAGTTGCTTTTCCCGCGAGCAGTTATCTCAATACACAGGGTGAACTTTAATGAAACCGACAAACTGGAGGGAAACGGAGGAAAACAAGATCCTATGAAAATGTGTCCGGAAATGCATTCTTGCCACGGTATATGGCGCTGACCACGTCCCGTGTGTTCCTTGTGTGTCCAATGCCGCGCCATTGATGCAGCGTATTGTAAGCAGCAGTATGGTTCTGTATCCATGTCGGGAAAAAGCAGACATAGTGTCTGTGTATGACTAAACAGAAGGAAACGGTCGAAAGGCAACACGGCTATACCAAAACAAGTACCCTCACAGACACCAACCGCATCACACAACATTTCAAGCCCTTTTGGGTGTTTGTGTGATAATGAATGCAGGGAGGCGGCGGACTGTACGTACACCAATTTCGAAGACCTTGTTGTGCCTCTCGACCGTGTACACCTGCTTGGCCGTACCCAAACACCATCTCGGCTTGTTCCCGACATGAATACCGGGCCATTCTGCTGCTTACAGTACGCTGCCTCAAGCACACAGCCTGCAACACACAAGGAACACACGGCACCTGGTCAGAGGAATTTTCATTC
Organism: Schistocerca piceifrons; assembly: GCF_021461385.2. Classification (NCBI taxonomy): domain Eukaryota; kingdom Metazoa; phylum Arthropoda; class Insecta; order Orthoptera; family Acrididae; genus Schistocerca; species Schistocerca piceifrons. Next base: position 214,761,261 of record NC_060139.1, on the reverse strand, counting down.
GTCAGCGCCATCTACCGTGGCAACGATGCATTTCCAGACACATGTTAATAGGACCTTTTTTCCTCCATCTCCAGTCAGGAATCCGTCCCTGCAATTTTTCGGTTTTACTAATGGTATCCCTGTATACCATTTCGAAATTCCTACGATGATGGAAAGGAGGGACCATATTACGATCTTCAGCGCTCAAGCAATTTCGGAAGACCGAATGAAACACTTCGGCCTTCTCTCTGTCATTATGTGGTTCGGTGCCATTATGGCTACCGGGTGACTGAATAGATGATTTCGAAAAGCTTATCTGCTTCACGCAAGACCAAAACGTCTTAGAGATTTTAATCACCTCGATTGACAAAATTTTACTTTAGAAATCGTTGAACGATTCTCTCTTTGCTCTCCTTAAGCTCGTTTTCGCTTCGTTCAGCCTTCTTTTGTTAGCTAGATTTTGGCTTCTCTTGTATATGTGATGAAACTCTGTTTACGTAGAGGTTTTCTAACACGGCTTTTAATCGACGATGGGTCTTTACTATCTATTAACACCTGCTATAAACGTACTTATCTAAGGCATACTCGGTTTTAAATCCATATCTTCGTTCCCAGGACTCAATTTTTGATGTTGACTACTCATATTACCTCTGCGCCTTGTATCCTGTTAGATGTGATAACAGCCTTACGATCACTGATAACCACTTCTGCGTTCACTGTTTCGACAAGTTGAGGTCACTAGATGGTTGTCTAATTGTCGGCTCGAAGTAATTTTCGGACAAGACATTCAGAATAACGTCACGGGAATACCTATCTATGGCATCAGTTTTGATGGTATGACTCTCCCAATCTAAATCTGGCAATTTGATATCAAGCCCTATCAATCAGCGTACTTATTCTCGAGTTCTGTTGGAAGCGCTGTATCACTAGAACTCCTGACGCAAGTGGTCTATAAAGCATAATATTATCGTTTTTGACCGACCCATGATGCTTAACGTCTCCCACAATAATTCATGTTTGGAATCCCTGATAACCTTGCTTCATATTATCGAGTTCTTTGCTGCAATAAATACACCGCCTCCATTGGCGACTAACGTATCCTTACGCTATTACTGAAAATTGATTTTATCATTTCGTTGCTGCAATAGAATTTTAGAACATGTTTTTCGCTCGCGTATCGTTTCTGGAAACCCAGAATCTACTCTGTAGGAATAAACATGGATACCGGAAACAGCGATCGTGTGAGACCCAACTCGCTTTATTTGTTCATGAGACCCAGAAAATATTAGATACAGGCTCCCAGGTAGATGCCATTTTCCTTGACTTCCGAAAGGCGTTAAATGCAGTTCCGCACTGTCACTTGATAAACAAAGTAAGAGCCTACGGAAGATCAGACCAGCTGTGTGGTTGGATTGAAGAGTTTTTAGCAAACAGAGCACAGCATGTTGTTCTCAATGGAAAGACGTCTACAGACGTTAAAGTAACCTCTGGCGTGCCGCAGGGGAGTGTTATGGGACCATTGCTTTTCACAATATATATAAATGACCTACTAGATAGTGTCGGGAATACCATGCGGCTTTTCGCTGACGATGCTGTAGTATACAGAGAAGTTGCAGCATTAGAAAATTGCAGCAAAATGCAGGAAGATCTCCAGCGGATAGGCACTTGGTGCAGGGAGTGGCAACTGACCCTTAACATAGACAAATGTAATGTATTGCGAATACATAGAAAGAAGGATCCTTTATTGTATGATTATATGATAGCGGAACAAACACTGGTAGCAGTTACTTCTACAAAATATCTGGGAGTATGTGTACAGAATGATTTGAAGTGGAATGATCATATAAAATTAATTGTTGGTAAGGCGGGTACCAGGTTGAGATTCATTGGGAGCGTCCTTAGAAAATGTAGTCCATCAACAAAGGAGGTGGCTTACAAAACACTCGTTCGACCTATATTTGAGTATTGCTCATCAGTGTGGGATCCGTACCAGATCGGGTTGTCGGAGGAGATAGAGAAGATCCAAAGAAGAGCGGCGCGTTTCGTCACAGGGTTATTTGGTAAGCGTGATAGCGTTACGGAGATGTTTAGCAAACTCAAGTGGCAGACTCTGCAAGAGAGGCGCTCTGCATCGCGGTGTAGCTTGCTGTCCAGGTTTCGAGAGGGTGCGTTTCTGGATGAGGTATCGAATATATTGCTTCCCCCTACTCATACCTCCCGAGGAGATCACGAATGTAAAATCAGAGAGATTCGAGAGCGCACGGACGCTTTCCGGCAGTCGTTCTTACTGCGAACCATTCGCGACTGGAACAGGAAAGGGAGGTAATGACAGTGGCACGTAAAGTGCTCTCCGTCACACACCGTTGTGTGGCTTGCGGAGTATAAATGTAGATGTAGATGTAGATGGTCCAATGGGAGCTCTACATGGAGCAATAGAGGACGAAAATTATAGGGGAAAGTAGAATTTGAACACGAAAGGTGTCGAGAAAGTACGTTCTGAGCGGTTGTGAAAAGGAAATCATGGTGAAAATCCGATGAAACTCTGCACAAGTGTTTTGGACAGGGTCTCTAGTATGCTCGTTGATCGCGTCACGTCAGTCTTTTCACTCCTGGACACACAGTGACCACGTAAACATGCCTGGAAAACAGTGTCTGCCGTTAAGTATCGGTTCCTGCAGACAGATTTCGAATGATTTCATGCAACTCCGCATAACGTAACTGTTATGCGTTTCCTTCTTCATGACAATTTTCGGCCGCACACTCTGGGGGCAATGAAGATGCTCCTCCATCGTTTTGGAGAGGAAGTATCTGATCACCTACCCCATACGTGGCTCATTCCGATTTTCATCTCTGCTCACACGAAGCGCTGGCTATGAAGACAAGATTCTGGCACAGACAGAGAGCTGCAGATCAGCGTAGAGAATTGCTGGGAAGCACAGGCGGCTGCCTTCTATGACGGGTGCATTGGAATGTTGGCAGAACGCCACGACAAATGTCTACGCCGGAGCGACGACTATGTAAAGAAGCAACTGGAAGGAGTAGCGAACTGCTCCAAATAAAACATTTCTGATTTTCATCGGGGTTTCCATTTCGCGACCGATCAGAACTTACCTCCTGGACAAAACTCGTACACACAGCAAATATGGAGGACATTGGGTCTAAGTACTGCTCTGATGTGAATGTTAAAGGAGCAAAAATTGTGGGGGTATCGCATGAAACCAGTCACTATATGAAAGAAATGAGTTCAGTAATTGTGAGTGAAAACGAGTAAGCAGAACGAGGCTGGCCTTATTCGCGCCTGCTCGCGTCGACTGCGTCTTGATGGCTCTTGCAACAGGCAGAACAGGTGGTCCTTAATCCGGTAACGCCTTGTCACGCGCTGCTGCCCGTATAAATCGTCGTCCAGACAGCGCGCAACCTCGTTATCCAAGCAGACGGCGCTAGGCTTAACGCTGGATTTCGCTACCATTTCCATCTTTAACACCGTCGTGTCGCAGATTTGTTAGTAACAAAAAAGAAAGTTACGAACTTAAAGAACTTATGGAAGACGGAAACCAAATTTCGATAACGGTTCTCGGCTAACGTTTTCACATATTAGAACCTTATCGTTTTCAGTAGGTCGAGCATAGGTTATGTTACGCGAATGATGTCTGTAAGTGGGTTCTTCATATTTCTTCAGCACGGTGAATAAGGTTACCAGAGCGTCTGCAATACTTTTTTTTTATAAAGAACATATACGATTTCTTTATAGATGTCAGAGAATTCGTAAGAAAGAGGATAAGGAGTTATAAGAGACTAAATTGTTTAACAGTATTATCCACGCCTTATAATGCGTTCAGTACTGCAAAAAATTGTGGGAAGTGATCACTGGTGGAAGACTCTTGTCCTCCAGTGTTTTTGGTATTTGGAATTGCTACAAAACTTCCGAATCAGTCAAGGTGCGTTCATATTGCTGCGCACAGAATTAGCTAATGTTTTATCAGTAGCCAGTGAATGTGTTCTCAGCCTTAGCAATTAAAAGAGAAAGCGCTTATAGCAGTTTGTCTTATAGCAACCTATGCGGAAAATTGGGTTCTTCGCAATAAATTCAATTTTCTGATGCAGAAAATATATCGTCAGTTACGTGTCTCTTTCCATTGTTTCCCAGTCTTCTCACTGCTTTTGTGCTGCACGCCTTGAATTCCTCTCCTTTGGCAACCTTTTCATGTCGGAGTACCAATTGCAGCCTACGTCCTCAATTATTTCAAACATTTGCTGGATTCATTCCAATCTCTGCCTACCTCTTTAGTATTTGCCTTCCGCACTCCATCTATCTAATAACGATAAACTGTGCTTCTTTTCAATTAAATAAAGAAAATGAATAACATCTCGCTTGCTTCGTCCGCATTAACCAACATTTTTAAGAGCAAGTAAGCAAAAAATGTTCAAATGTGTGTGAAATCTTATGGGACTTAACTGCTAAGGTCATCAGTCCCTAAGCTTACACACTACTTAACCTAAATTAACCTAAGGACAAACACACACACTCATGCCCAAGGGAGGACTCGAACCTCCGCCGGGACCAGCCGCACAGTCCATGCCTGCAGCGCCGAAGACCGCTCGGCTAATCCCGAGCGGCGCAAGTAAGCACTAGAGATCATAAATGAGCTCCGTATACTCGCTTTAATATCACCAGCGGATCACAATTGTGGCTTTATAATCATTCTCAAGCGCAAGCTGAAATGTCACAAAATGTTTGACATGCCTAACGTTGCATGCAACCATTGGCCATTGCGATTATTATACATCAATGCGGGTTGATTTTTTTCCACTGTGTGCAAACTCTAGGGATTGATCATCGATGAGAGGATACAGAACGAATAAGGTCTATTGAGCTTATGTCCGGAAATGCATAGTTTCAATTCTAGAGACCATTTATTCAACCATGCATTGTTAGAGAGACTGCGGTCTAATACCCGGTGTACCAAACAGCCACAGTTACAATATGTGTTGAAAATTATTTCCATGCACCTTACAGTATGCGTGCACACCCCATAGCATGTTCTCTCTTACACGTTCACATCGGCCGGACTGCATCTGAACTGTGTTAAAGGCAACATGAATGCACTGCTCCAGTGTCTCCACATCTAGAATGGGCTCTGCATGCACGATACTTTTGAGATGGCCCCATAACAGAAACCGCACGGGTTGAGATCCGGTGAACTGGAGCCCCTCGTCCGATCCACTGACCAGGCAAGACACGCTTATAAAGAGATGGGGACCCTCCACGCCCGCACCAACGTGGTGACCAAACCAAAAGTTCTACTGCCACCTCCGTAAACATGTTAGTTATCTAGTAAGTGGATCAGAGGATGCTGGGCTGTGATGTTATCCGTGCGTCTGGGTAAGACTACGCATTAATACGGTCCATCAGGTGATAGATAGTGGACGAAACGCGAGTGAGGGTAGCGATTTGAAGATCAGAGGGAAAAAAGTGCCATGGCTCGTGCCGTGGGAAAGAAACCTCTGCGACAGTGGGATGGGTAGTAAGAGCAGTAGTGGCTTACTAGCTGCGATAGCTCATGCAAGGTTGGATTTGTTAGTATGCGTATCATGCATCATTACCGTGACAAGCGATGGCGATGTGTCCCAGTTGCTGCAGCTGCTACATTCCTGGAACAATCAAGATCGTTATACAATAGTGGGAGATCGGCCATAGATCATCTCACTGTGTGGGGGATGTGTGGAGCTTGTCTGCATGCAGTGTACGGTACGGCTTCCCTGTGTGGTGCCAGTTATTCGGCAGTGTATTCCAGCTGGATATCCAGTAATGGCGTCTGATTAACAGGGGCTCGCCTGTACCGTTATGTTTGCGTATGCTTGGCCATAGATGGTAGGTCCTTACAAGTATGTCTTTTGGTCTTTTATGTTTCCATCTATGGTTGTGGTCGTAGTTCCCCAGATTCAGAATAAACGGGTTCTGCGAATGTCTGGAGTTTCTGTATAGTCTTGTGGTGAGTTTGTGGATTACCTCCGTGAGAGTCTCAAGTCGGTATTCCCGGTGAAGGTCCGCTTATGATTTTGAGTACTTTGTTTTGTATGAGCTGCAGACGGCGCAGGCGTGTAGGCGCAGCGTATCCCCAGACAGGAGCTGCGTCCGTCATCAGGGGTCGGATAAGTGTCATGTACATGGACCTCGACACCCTTCTGTTCAGTGTGCTACGCCTGTTGAGCATAGGGTAGAGCTGTTTGAGCCTCGCGCTAGCTCGGTTGGTCATGTGTTGTATGTGGTCCCCCCAGAGTAATTTCCGGTCCAGCCAGACACCGAGGTATTTGGCTTTCTCGCGGAAACGTATTGGGCGTGCATGTAGAGTTATTGGTCTGCAGTAGCGGTGTTTGCGCAGTTTCTTTGGTCTTCTAGTGAACAGAACGGCTTCGCACTTGTCAACGTTTACTCTAACACACCATTTCTCCAACCAAGGCTCAGCCACTCTGAGTGCAGTCTGTAGGCGTGACGTAATGTTTGATGGTTTCCAATCTTGCGCGAGGATGGCAGTGTCATCCGCGTAGATTGCCATCGTTGTGTTGTGTGTGGTTGGGAGATCTTTTATGTAGAGGTTAAACAGTAGGGGCCCTAGGATGCTTCCCTGGGGTACTCCCGCGTGTATACCGTGTCGTGTTGATTGTTTTCCCTGCACGTCAGTGTTGAAACTCCTGTCTGTGAGGTATGAGTGTATTAGACGCACCAGCTCGTCGGGGAATCCCGCGTCGCTGAGTTTGCGGATGAGGCCGTTGTTCCATAGACGGTCGAAAGCCTTTTCGGTGTCCAGGAACACCGCCCCTGTTGCTTTGTTGAGATGCGTCAGGACGTTAACGGCAATGTGGGATGGAGCACCATCATGTGTCAGCCATATAACCCTTCGAATCATCAATGGCACTTCTTCCAGCTGGGGAGGCAGAGTCACCTGCAAGAAACGCTGACAGTTTCGGCTTGATAAGCGACGTGGAAGGAATCCTAGTTCCAAAATGCGATCGTCAATTATCCCGGCCCACATATTCCGGCTGCACCGATTCTGATGACTCGCTGCCACCACACCATGGGGATTCTGCATACTACCCCAGAGATGACTGTTATGAAAGTTGAAGATACCACTCCATAAAGGTGGCCTCATCTGTGAATAGGATGGATGACACAAATCCAGGAATCCTTGTTAGCTCATGAAGAAACCAGTGACAAAACTGCTCTCGATGTGGAAAGTCTGTCGACAGTAACAATTGTCACGGAGATTGTTCCACACGGTTGCCGGGCTTACCCTATACTGGCGGACCAACTGCCTGATACGAACACGGTGGTCGCCTTCAACAGTGTTAATCACATTTTTCTCCAAGTTTGGTGCCCGTACATTTCGGGCACGTCCTTCATGATGAGATGATCCTGTCACAGACAAACGGCGAAACATTGTTGCAACCATTGAATGCTGTGGCTGTAGTCGGCGGGGATAGGTCTCCTGAGCCGGCCGTTGTGTGCTAGCGGTTCTAGGGGCTTCCGTCTGGAACCGCGCGACCGCTACGGTCGCAGGTTAGAATCCTGCCTCGGGCATGGATGTGTGTGATGTCCTTAGGTTAGTTAGGTTTAAGTAGTTTTAAGTTCTAGGGGACTGATGACCTCAGATGTTAAGTCCCATAGTGCCCAGAGCCATTTGATCCGTTTTTTTGGGTCTCCTGATACAATCTTGCAGCCTGCCGCCCGTTGCCATTTGCCTTTCCGTAAGTAAACACTATGTCGACAAGCTCTCGGTTCGAATACGGAACCATTGTGTACAATGTTTTATTACATCCACTACAAGGTGTGTCAGCAAGAGAAGTGAATTACTATGGCCGGACAGCACGCTAGGGCATGACGTATGAGGAACAGTACCACCCTCTAGGAGGTAACCATGCGTACTTCATGTCAGCTTGGTACAGCGGATATGAGAGCGCAGTGTTTGTAAATTGTTCAAATGGCTCTGAGCACTATGGGACTCAACTGCTGAGGTCATAAGTCCCCTAGAACTTAGAACTACTTAAACCTAACCTAACCTAAGGACAAGACACACATCCATGCCCGAGGCCGGATTCGAACCTGCGACCGCAGCGGTCGCGCGGTTCCAGACTGTAGCGCCAGAACCGCTCGGCCACCAGCAGCCGGTAAAAAAAAAAAAAAAAAATATTATTTTGAATAAATGGTCTCTAGCATGGAAACCATGTATTTCTGGACATAAGTTCAGTAGACCTTTCCTGTTCCGTATCCTCTCATCGATCAATCCCTAGAGTTTATACAAGGTGGAATAAATAAACCTGTATAATGACTGTTCGGTTAGCATTGAATACTTTTGGGTTTATACATAGATTTATATAAGTGGACACACACACACACACACACACACGCCAAATCTATATATGTGTACACTGCATCAACTAATTTTCGTCTTACACCCTCCACAGTCTCACAAAACACAGCTTCGTTAAAGGCCATCTGATCCCGATAATCGGTCATTTCGTCTTTAAATGCGACTTCACAGCTGCAAGACCGTGTACTCTTCTTCCGTGCTAGGCTTACACTCCTGCACGATTCAAGAGGGAACGAGTCGACGAGTATAAAGCGGCCGCAACGCCACAGTTCTCCGACTCGTCATCCTCGCCGAACTACAGCGGGAGCGAAGGAAGCCCTTCAGCATTGATGTAACAGCGGCGTGTTGATTTGTTAAAGTATGTAACCCGCAGCATAAGACTCGTACCCTCACCGTTTCTGAGTTCTGCTAGGGACCGATGATGCAAGCACATTACAAAGTGAATATCGTCTGTAAAAGAACTAGAACCACTTTTCCACGAACGGTATTGGAATGTTTGCGTGACAAACCAAAACGATATAGTGAAATCGATTTATTGGAATAAGAGTATTCTGTGAATAACCATAAATTGTTTCATCCTTAAAAAAGTTATCTCACACAATCCCACAACATTCCAACAAATTTTATTGATTTTGTCTGTAACCTTCAGACAAATAAGATGTAGGAAAAAAGTAAAAGTAATTTATGGAGGCTTGGCACACTTTCAAGTGGAGTTAAGAGACACCGACGGCTGTGCACAGGATGAGATCGGTTACACTGCTGTGATGTTTACATCAGCTGATGTGACTAGTTCGGCGACAACGAGAAAAGTATCAGTAGCGGAGTTAAAGTATGTGCTGCACCTGATCCTGAGCCACAGAAAACTGCGTCTCCTAGAATAGTAGAGTATAGAAGCAAGGCAAGGCAAATGATTGATTAACCGCCCCCCCTCCCCCCAAAAGTGCACTCTGGTCCCTTTAGATTACACTAAATGGTGTAGAGCTGGCGAACATGTAATCCTGCACTACTGACTTTAAGTCACGGCAGTGAAGGGGTGTGTATGTTGTATCAATACGCGTATGTAGGCGATCGATTCGGCCGCCTCCTAGAATTGGTACGCAGGGAGATGAATTTGTTTGTGCATATGAACGCTGGCGCACGTGCAGGGGCCATCAACAAATGGCCAGATGTGGATAAATCCCAGCTAGGGGATAGCGGTCGCTCACTTAGAAGAAGAGACAACGCACCAGCAATGGCGGAGTGTCAGACAAGCTGCAAGACGGCCTCTTGCAACTCTTAGAAATTCGACTATAACTCACAGTTACATAATAAAGCAAATATGAATGCATCCACGATGTCAGATAAATGAAGTGCACCCAGTGACATAACGATATTTCCAGTATCATTAAGACTACAGAAGTTAATATTTACAGTAAATAAACATTTTCGCCATGAACCTTTTAAATGATTCACACGATTTCAAAAAACGATATCTCAGATGATAGCATTGCGCTGTAGTTATCATCTCTGAAAGTCTCTCATCTGCGTCTATTTCATTTATTCACTTTTGATGTCTTTTATATATTTTTTGCTATGTAAATGTCTACCAGAACATCGTATTCAACAAAATAGCACAGCAAATAAATGCAGGATGACTACCTCATACCTTGTCATAATTGTGTAGTTATTTAATTAATAGTTTACTATTTTGCCAGTAACTTTGTTTAAATGTTGACTAAAAGTGCTATTAAAATCTGAGGTAATTTAGAAGTGGGCAATTGCAGGTGTTAGCTGACACCACCATTGCCCAGAGGACCAAAAGACGCTTCTACGAAGCAGACGTAAAGAAATGTTTAAACAATATTTAACGACCATTTTTTGTCATTTAATATAAGCGTATTGATACAAGAATGCTGGCTTACTTATTTCTGAACTGTTACTTATATTTTTTGTAAATTATCTGAGAGTGACCGAATGTTCATAACATTTCTTTATTTAATCCTCGAGCGGGCGCGCCGATTTTCTTAACACGAGCGGGCGCGCTGCGTACTTTATACACATGTGAAGGGTAGCTGTATGATGAATGATCAATATCACAGTTTAATCTTACTTGAATTAAACAACAATAAAAGAATAAAAGAGCTAAATCATTGTTTAATTAAACAATAATAAAATAAACTTTCGTTGTATCACTCTGTTGCCGTGTTCGAATATTAGCACACGGAAATAACCCACTCGGAGCATTAGACAGAGTAGTTGATCACATCTCCACCAAAAATTTATTCGATTCTGATTATCTCGTTGGCAGTTGCCTCGTTAGGAGTTTGTGCTGCCAGCTCGGAATATGGATAATTTTATTACAGGCATTGTAAATTTCTTCTCACTTGCCTCGCAGAGCTGGCTGCGGTGGCCGAGAGGTCCTAGGTCCTTCAGTCCGGAACCGCGCTGCTGCTACAGTCGCAGGTTCGAATCCTGCCTCGGGTATGGATGTGTGTGATGTCCTTAGGTTAGTTAGGTTTAAGTAGTTCTAAGTTCTAGGGGACTGATGACCATAGCTGTTAAGTCCCATAGTGCTCAGAGCACTTATTTGGGCGTATAACAACACAGATATCACTGTGTTAGCTGTAGCAACAATGAAGGAACAGAAGCCGGCTCACAATTATAAAACAACAATGGAGTGGAACAAAACGATGTTATTCGCGGTTGGCGAACTTAATACATAGGCGTGCCGGCTCGAGCGTTAAATATTGTTATAATATAGTAGTTTAGTGCGAGAAGTGGTAAATTTGAGTGAAATCAAGTCTGTAGAATTAAGATTGACGTATGTTTGGCGGAAATGGCCTTCAGCCAATGGAGAAACAGGCAGTGGCTTAACAGTACTAGATTCAAGTGGAGAGAGACTTCATTTCGGATGGTACGCACAAGGATGCGATTCTGGACACTTTTATTTTCGTTCTTGAAGAAGGCAGACCTGCCTGTGCTGTAGTGAGATATTCGATCGTATAGGTAATTGATTATGGGCAGTGAATGGCCGTATGAGATTACTGTGAGATACTTATACGTTTGTTCCGGAAGAAGGCAGACATGCCTCGGGCAACATAAGTGCTGGCGTTTGACTGTGGCCACTGAACAGCCGTTAGAATAATCTAACTTTTTACAATTGCATTACGAAAATGAGAACAGACAAGGTATAAGTCTCTACTTGTTAATTCATGTATGTTAATTTGTAAATCATCATGTTGGATATAGCATAACCTCCGGTAAAAAAAGAGTATAAATCAGTCGTCGATACTCAGCAATGGAGAAGCGCTGCCTGCGCTCTTAGAATCGCAATTATTATTATCTTTGTCCCTTTGTACGAAAAGAATGAGCACATTTTTTGGTTCATTATCTTATCGATTCTGATGTTCTAGCTGGCGGACACTAATTGGTTCAAATGGCTGTGAGCACTATAGGACTTAACAGCTGAGGTCATCAGTCTCCTAGAACTTAGAACTGCTAACCCAAGGACATCACAAACATCCATGTCCGAGGCAGGATTCGAACCTGCGACCGTAGCGGCGGCGCGGTTCCAGACTGACGCGCCTAGAACCGCTCGGCCACACCGGGCGGCGTGGACACTAATTGTTGACGGTCTGTAACTGATGCAATTATCTGTGTTAGTAATAGAATTTTGTGGAATATATATGAAATTAATAATTGTAATATGTGTTTTGTCTGTAGTGAGTACCTATCCTACATATGATTCAGTACGTAATAATTAAATGTTGCCTTGGCCATTTTGTGTAGCGACGAAATTGATGACAAAAATTATATAAGTTCTTTTAACAGTAATTTAATGCTAAAAGTATTAAAAGGAATATTCTCAATAAACTGAAAACGGCGTCTTGTAATATTTTCCATTTCATATTAGGCCAGAAGTACAGTTTTTCATTAATAGTAACATCTGCAAACGCTGACGCTGCCATTGCACATGGGCAGCTATCCTGGAGTATCCAGCTTCACAGAAAAAATAACTAAGCACTGTTTAAATGGATTATCGCGTAATATTAAAGAAAGATTTTTAATCCATCGTAAGACGGATGTCTTCACCTTGGGATACGTATGATGTTTCTGGCGATAGTGCCCTGAGAAAAATTAGCCATGGCTTTTAACAAACATAAAAAAGTACTTTCAAAACCATTTCATACAATAGGAATAACAGCACAGTTTTCGTTGTATGAAGCAGTATTCAATTTAATTCATTAAAAAAAAAATGACGTGATATGGACTCTGTATTATTTTGAGCTGTACAGTGTTTCGAATATTGTGATAACGAAATGGACTAATTTTTTACACGTCTTGGATGAATATTTAGCTTGGGGATTCTGCTACTATTGTCGTAACGCTCTCGACGCAACTATGACCATTTTATAAGATTATATCTATCTATATTATACTTGGTTATCCTTCCGTTTACTTGAGCTTTACTTTATTGAATAAACATAATTCAACGTAACTCTCTGTCTTCTAGATCAGTAACAGACGTTAGAATAGAACAGTTTTTATTAAATTATTCATTTATATTTCATTTTATATTTGTGTGTATTTATTAATTCACAATTGCAGCCTATGCATAGACAGTTTGTCTGCAGGGTCACAGCTACAGATTATTACTTATAGCTAGTTAGCTGCTGAGCATGTAAGCAGACGGTAACAGCTCGACACTATGATTAATCGGCTGTTCATTTATAAAAAGAGCCGTGCATAGCCCAGTTACCTAAGAAGCGAGGAGCATCTGATAAAGTCGCAACTTGTTTGTTCGTGTAGAATGCTGTTCAGAGAGCAACTACACAGTAGGAAACCGATAGGTAACGCCGCAATGTTCCAATAAGTTTTACGGAATCAGCGAAGTTCTATGGGCCAATATGGAGACGTGACACAGGGCAGAAACGAGCTGCTGTGTTTGAATGCGCGCACAACCAGACAGTGAATTGTAGTTGCCCGATCTGTTGGTGTATCAACGCGGACTGTCCAACTTATCCACAATGTATGGTGAAGTACTCGCGGGAAAGTTAGTCCCAGAGAGAGCCTAGCCAACAGGGATAAGGGACGAGTGTCACGCCTTGACGGTGACAATCGCTTTCAGACCCGACATGTACTGTCATTGAAAGCAGATCCATGTCAGCCAGTGTCCGTGGGAACATTGCGAAGACAACTGCAGGAAACAGTCATTTGGAGTCGAGCACCTTAGAGAAGGTCATTGTCCACAACAACACGTGAGACTAAACCTCTTCATTGAGAGGAAAACTCGACAGTAGCTGACTGAGTGCCTGTAGTGTGCTCCAACTCTTTTCAAATGATGCGAGGCTTCTAGTGCACCGACGGCGCAATGAGGTGTTCAGACCGCAGAGTTTAGGGAGGAGTTCAGGCAGGAGAGTTCTATGTGAGATTTTGGGGATTTCTGGGACCATGATTTGGGCCCACTCATTCATGTTACCTTTAATCACGATCCAGGATGTTTACTTGAAGATTCTCGGCGACGACGCCCTCCTCATTCCTGTACACTTTAAAAGTAAGTATGTCTTACAAGATAACAGCCGTATGCACAGTGCTGCATGCACTTGGTTTGATGAACTCTCAGTTACCCTATCATACCCCGAATATGCCGATAATTCACCTCATCTTAATCCAGCAGAAAAGATCTGGCACTATTTGGAACAACCGGTGAAACGTAGCAGTCAAAATCTCCACAGTATGGTACTTCTGTGGGACCCAGTCATCAACGAGCAGGTTGTACTAAGCGTGGCATACCTGAAGAAACTTGTGGGCCTTCTTAGAGGCGTTGTTATCTGCTATTAGCGTGAAGTTTGGTGGGAGTGACTAAGTCTTGTCTGGTATGCTTATAAACTATTTAGTTACTTGTTTTGCACGATATTTATCGAAATGGTCCTAACATTTATGAAGAGCGGTTCTCCACAGCTGTGATATATTGCGGGACTGGCATGCTGACTAACACTTTCATTTATTGAATTAAACAACACTATTTGCTAGTGCTTTCAATGTGTGTGACAATCATCAAGTACAAGAAATTAAAACTGACATAAGTGTGTCAGTAGTATATCATCATCACAAGCTGGATGTAATTCATTGGTAAGCTTTCCTGACTGTATGAGTAACGCACGCATCCACATAGTCATGTGCCTATAGTACTCCGTTTACTTAAGTCACAAAAAATGGTTCAAATGGCTCTGAGCACTATGCGACTTAACTTCTGAGGTCATCAGTCGCCTAGAACTTAGAACTAATTAAACCTAACTAACCTAAGGACATCACCCACATCCATGCCCGAGGCAGGATTCGAACCTGCGACCGTAGCGGTCGCTCGGTTTAAGTCACAAATATCAGTAAATTCTACAGGGTGGTCCATTGATAGTGACCGAGCCAAATATCTCACGAAATAAGCATCAAACGAAAAAACTACAAAGAACGAAACTCGTCTAGCTTGAAACTTCCCCTTGGACAAATTAATGAATTACTGTGCTGATAAACCCCTTACGTTATCTGATTTTCAAACAGCTGAGCAGAACTGAACGTACTCAGACATTTCTCTCTTTACTTATTCTGATCAACACTAAACTGGCACACAATATTTTTGCGCAATACAATCTGACTTTTAATAATCCCTACAAAAGAAAGGCCTTTACTAACAATAACCTATACTCTAATACATTCCGCCGCGGAAGTCTAACACGCGGCCGAACAAATGGACGTGGTCAGCCCATAGAGGGCTCCGCCTCCGCGGCGGCTGTTCCACGCAGCGGCTCTCGCGCAGCGAGGGCGCCGCCGCTACACCACGTGCAGACAGCGGCCAATAGCCGCTCCCTCCGGTTTCATACAGTATATAGGGACCCGCTCTGCCCTAGTCCACGTTCATTCGAGGGTTGGATTCCCTCACTTCCTCATCGAGGACTCGCACTGCCTGGGCTACTCTCAGGGTGTATCTTCGACGTGGAAGAGCCCCAACCGTGCCTGTCGCGTTGTTGCCCGTCTGCACGCCGTCACTGCTGCCCGCCGCCGCCGCCTGGTCGCCGTCTCTCGGTGCTCACCGCTTCTTCTTCTGCCGCCGCCGCCGCCGCCGCCGCCGCCTGGTCGCCGCCTCTTCTGCCGTCGCCGCCGCCGCCGCCGCTGTCGCCGTCTCTTGGTGCTCGCCGCTTCTTCTGCCGCCGTCTCTCGGTGCTCGCCGCTTCTGCCGCTACCGCTGCCGCCGTCTCTCGGTGTTCGCTGCCTCCTGCAATCATGGACGCCCCAACTACCACCATCATCTGCACCTCCCCTTCACCTGCCCCCACTGTAACGTCATGGAGTGCTTCCTCTGGGATTCACCCGTCTCCTGCACCTCCCCTACTCACAGTCTCCTCCCCATTTATCTGCTCTCCATTGCTGTATCCCCACCTGTACGTCTCTCCTGCTCCTACCCCTGCTACTGCACCTGCTGCTGCTCCTGCTCCTGCCTCTGTCCCTGCTCCCAACCTCCCTCCCGCTCCTTTCGCCTGCCGAGACGACTTTCCCCCTCTTCCCCCTGTGACTACCACTGCTTCCCCTGCCAGAGTCTCCGCCCGCCGCGCCACAGTCGCCGCCACAGAGCGCCCTACCCTCTCATCCAGTGCTACTGCCTCACAGGAGGGCCCTGCTTCCCACCACCTCCCCATCCATCCAGTCCCTCATCCCTCCTCCCAGGCAACACCCACCAAAAAATCTTCCAAACGGTCCAGTGGCGACCTCTCCTCTACTCCCTCATCCAAAAAGCCACTGCCCGTCCCACCGCCCACTGACCCCACTGTGGATACCACCCCACCTCCCTCCTCTCCAGCCCCCTCCCTGTATACCTTTGTCCTAGCCAACCCTGATACGAAATTCCTGGATGCCCGCACCCTCACCCTTGAAATCTGGAAGTACATTCCCAGTGCACCCATCACTCAACTTATCCCTCGCAGAGACTCTGTTCTCATCAAGTCTCCCTCTCCATCATTCCATACTGATCTCCTCCGGCGCCTTCCCTGCATCATCTTTGGGCCCCACGCATCCCTCACCCCATTCCTTACATCCTCCTCTCCTCGTCAGCCCCAATCGCCTCATTGTCCGCCGACCCTCACTGCCGTCATCACAAAACTCAGCCCTGTGGTCACGGAGGCTGAGGTGTTGGCAGAACTGAATGCCCATCCTGCCCTGGAAGTCTGCTCTGCCCGCCGTATTTACAACTCCTCTGGCCCTACTTTCCTCATGCGTATATTTACAGAGTCTGCCTCCTCCATCGACCACCTCCTCATGCAGGGAGCCCTGATTTTCAACCGCTGCGACCCTGTTGACCCGTCCCGTTACCCTCCTCAATCCTACCGCTGCCAGCGTTGTCTTCTGTACAATGACCACCTCACCCAAAACTGCAAGAACCCACCCACCTGCCCCCATTGTAAAGTCTCCCACTTCCTCAGACAGTGTCCCAACCTCGCCTCCCCCCCATTCTGCAACACCTGCAATGAACCTCATCCCACCTATTCCTCCAAATGCAAACCGAAGCCCCCTTCCACCAACCCTGAACTCACTGTCCCCGTTCGCCCCATTGACCCACCCATCCACCCTAACAATTCCCTCTGCCCTCCCCCTACAGCAGAAGACATCATCCGGTTCCTCACTGTCATCCTGCAGAACATTCACCCCTTCCAGTGCCCCCACACACTCCAGCAGATTTCCCTTGCCGCCCACGCAGTTTTCCACTTAAACACCTACGCCACATACTTCCACAACCAGGCCCACTTTACCTTCACCCACCTAGACACCCTCGTTTGAGCCCCTCTCTCCCCTTCCCGCACCTCCCCACCCCAACCTCATGGCGCGTCAACAGTATCATCTCCTTTACCTCAACATTCGCTCCCTCCCTGCAAACAAATACCTCTTCATGCATACCCTCTTCCAGCACCAGGTTGACTCCTTCATCCATAATGAAACCTTCTTCCAACCCCACCTTGTAGTCCGCATCTCCCCTTATCTCCTTCACCGCACTGACAATCCCCTTCCCCTAGTCCGAGGCCACCTCAGACATCTCCCTGTCCGGCCACAGCCCCTCCTCAATGACCCGACTGAACACCTTTTCCTCAGCCTACTTTTTCCCTCCCTCACCGTCACCTGTGCCTATATCTATATCCGCCCCGCAGCTCCTCTCCCCTTTGACTTCATTTCCCATGTTGACTGTACCTTCTCCACCTATGTGATCGCCACTGACCTCATCATCCACAGCCGTGACCCTGCCACCCTTCGGCAGTGGCATCAGTTCCTTGCCACCCTCCATGGTGACCTTGTTCCTCTCCCACAGCACACCCGTCCTTAAAGTAACTCCACCCCCGATGTTATCCTCGCTTCCCCTAACCTCCTTGGCCGCATTGCCGATGATGTCCTCGATCCCGTCCGTAGTGACCATCTCCCTGTCCTTCTCACCATCTCCTCTACCCGTCCTGCCGCTGCAGCCACCTGCCCAGCTGCCCCTCCAAAGTCTGTCCATGACTACCACCGTGCCAATTGGGATGCCTACCGGGAATCCATTGCCTTACAGGTCGAAAGCCACCCCCTCACTATTCACCACCCTGATGACATCACCCATGCCTCTTCCTTCCTTCAGAAGACCATCACTGACGCTGTGGAGGCTCATGTCCCTACCAAACTCATCCACCCTCACCGCCCTACGCTTCCTCCACAGGCCGTCCTTCTTCTGCGTGAATCCCACAGGCTCTACCGCTCCTTTCTCTGCACTCGTGACCGGGATACTCTCACCCGCCACCGGCAATTACAGCGACATATCCGGAACCTCCTTACAGCAAAGAAACGCCAGGACTGGTGCCAGACATGAACATGCCTCAACTCCACCCTCCCTGACAAGTCCTCCAAGTACTGGTCAGCCTTCCACCGCCTTACTGGTAGCCATCCCACCCCGCATTACCCCATCCTCTGTGACGATCGACCCTTTCCTGACAACCTCAGTAAGGCTAACCATTTTGCTTCCCACCTACCCGAGGTCTTCTCCATTCCTGACGATCCCCATTTTGATTACTCCCTCTTCCCCACCATCCTTGACCGCACTGACACCTCTGTCCCCCCGCTCGCCCCTAGCTTCCAGTACTTGGATTGGTTACCCCCCTCAGACATCAACACTCCCATCACCACGCAAGACATCACACTCGTCCTCCGCTCCAAACTCAACACCGCCCCTGGTCATGATGGCATCACCTACCGTCACCTCAAGGAATCCCCTCCATCCTTCCTGTCTGTCCTTGCTACCCTGTACAATGTCCTCCTCTCCACTGGATTTTACCCTGACCTGTGGAAGACTTCCCGTGTCCTGCTGTTCCCTAAACCTAACAAACCCCCCTCTGCTACCCCTTCCTATCGTCCAATCTGCCTCACCTCCGTGTTCAGTAAGGTCTTTGAGGCCATCCTCTCTCGCCGTATTCACCGCCACCTTAACCAGCACCGCCTCCTTCCTCTTACCCAATGTGGCTTCCGGCCTTCCTTCTCTGCCGACAACCAGCTCCTTAACCTTACCAATCTTCTTTCCCTCCAACTTAACTCCCGTCACTCTGCTATCTTTGTTTCCCTTGATCTCCAGAACGTCTATGACCGTGTCTGGCATCCCGGGCTCCTCTTCAAACTCCAGACCTATGCTCTCCCCATCAACTTTGTCTGTCTCGTTGCTTCCTTCCTCTCCCATCGTCCCTCCTATGTGACTCTCCACAATTCCAACTCCCGTACTTTCTACCCCTCTGCCGGCGTGCTCCAGGTTCTGTCCTTTCCCCTCTCCTCTATTTCCTGTACACTGCTGATATGCCCAAACCTCCCCCTCCTGTTCATCTACTCCAGTTCGCTGATGACACTGCCTTCCTAGCCCTTTATCCTACCCTTCAACGGTCCCAACGTACCCTCCAAACCCACCTTGACCAATTCACCGCTTTGTGCAACCAGTGGTTCCTCCGTGTTAATCCCTCCAAGACCCAGGCGATCATCATAGGCCGCACCACCCACTCCTTCCGCCTCCATGATTTCTACCTCACCATTTATGGCCGTCCTATCCACCTCACTCCTACTCTCAAGTACCTTGGCCTCACACCCGACCGCCACCTCACCTGGACTCCCCATCTCCTTACCATCCAAAACAAAGCTCATAACCGCCTCCGCCTCCTGAAACTCCTGTCCGGCCGGACGTGGGTTCTGCATCCTTCCACCATCCTTCACACCTACAAATCCATGATCCACCCCATCCTTTGTTATGCCAGCGTCTCTTGGATTTCCGCCCCTCCCCGGTTCTATAAAGCCCTCTAAATCGTCGAACGCCTTGTACTCCGCCTTGCCTTACGCATCCGCCTTCCGTCCCCCACGCGCATCCTCTACGACCACATCCCCTTCCCCACCTTCTCCTTTTCCTTGAACACATCCACACACTATATATTGTCCGCCGCCTTGATCCCCCTCACCCCCTGGTGTCTCCCTTCCTCTCCACCCCCAACCAGTTGCCACGCCTTTACCATTGTGTCCCTCCCTCTCTCCATCTCCACACCCTCCATCTCCTTTCCCAACACACTTCCACCATCTCCCCCTCCCGGATGATGAGCTTTGCTCTGACATCTACCCTTCCTACCAACTCTAACCCCCTCTTCCTGCCTCCTCCTCAGGGCTCCCTCTCCTCCCCCTCCCTCCTTCTGAGCGCCTTTCCCCTCCTACTCCCCCTCCATCTCTTGTGCTTCCTTTCAGTGTCTCTGCGCTCCTTCCTGCCCTGTCTTCCCTTTTCCTCTCCTGCACCACGTGTCTCCTGCCTCTTCGTGAACCCACGGTTGCCCCTCCTCTCTTCATCCCGCCGCTTCCCCAGCTGCCCTATGCTCTCCCCACCTTTTCCATCCTCTCTGACCTTTCCCTCGGCAGGTCCCACCTGGTAGTTTTACTCTTCGTCGTGTGTGCTCCAAGTGGGTTTTAAGTGTGTTGTTTCATAGTGTTTTTAATACTGTGGCCAACTTTTAACCTGTGCATGCGCATTCAGTGTCTTCTCTGTGTTTCAAGAATCGCCAACTGTGTTTTTTTAACTTTCTGGTGACTTTTTTAACTGTCCCCCATGAACGTCTACATGTCAATGTTTTTTTACCTCCATTTTCTCCCCTTACCCTGTTTTATGTTCCCCTTTTTTATCTCCTTATGTATGTATCATTTTATTCTTGTTTTAGTTGTCGTGTCACTCGGCTGAAGAGCGGCGGATTGTGCCGCTGACAGCCCTCCCCTGCGCATGTGGGGCAGGGGAATGAAATCACAATAAAGAAAAAAAAAAGCCCTAGTCCAGTCTGGTACTAGCTCTGGATTTCGTTTCTATCTCGGGGGTACTCCGTTCCGGTCGTTGCTCGTTGTTGACATTTGCCTGGCTCTGGTTCCGAGTGGATTTACGTTTGGTGTTTGGTGTTGTGGTTTCCACAAGCCTCCGTTGTTTATCCCTTCCTTGTTGTGTCGCTCATAGTCGGTCGTGGTCGGTTGTTGTCAGTAGTCGTTGGTCTGTCGTCCGACTCGTCCTTGCGTTTACTCGGTGGTGCTTGCTCCACCGCCGGCGGCTTCCTCGCCTGGCGGCTCCGATCTGCAGCCCAGTAACAAAGACATCAAATGCACCCACTTATTGATACAATGTTGGTCAAAAGCTAAAATTTTCTCACAGCCCATAAAGACAGTCCTGATCGTTCATCACAGTAAAATTGCAGTATTTTTCTCAAAGTCTGAGCAGTAAAAGAAAATGCACACAGAAGTAGTGGATTTCCATGCAGTCTTGAAGAACTAGTGTTGTCCTTCCAACGGAAAGACAGTGCTGACCCTTGACATGCAGACAGGTAATGGTTCACAACAGAGCAAACCCACAGCAGAGTCAGTCGAAGTTTTGAAGAATATTGGTAGGTAGGTCATCACAGAGCAGACCCACTGTAGTCCTGGTAGAGATTACGGTATTGGTGGGTCACCAGAGGTGTAGACCCACTGCAGTCCTTGTAGAAATAATAGTATTGGTGGGTCATCAAAGGTGCAGACCCACTGCAGTCCTTGTAGAGACGGCCAGCAGCCATCTGTTGCTACTGTGCAGCTGCACAATCACCATCGAAGAGTCTTGCGGATAATATAGCAAGTCTATAAACCACCACTGGTGCACTGACAAAGATTTTGGAATTGTCCTTAGAACCAGCAATGCTGTTAACCAGTCCCTTGCTGAATTATCAACACTATAATCAACTATCAATACTATGATCAACAGAAAAGTGTGCAGTGAAATGTCTGCTTACAAGTTACTTAATTTGATGAACTGGTGTCAATTACAATTTTATAATATTAGAATACAATTACAAAGATACAGAAAACATCATTAAAACATAATAATACAGATAACATTTGTAGTAATACAGGCTTTACAAAAGAATAGAAATAATATATACATCAGTGTTACAGGAATTATGACATAAGTACATACATAAAAGGTCTGAATAACTTTCAAAACATCAACTTCACACGTGAGCATTAAAACAAAACAGAATAAATAATGTCTAAACATCTTTACGAAGTAAATAACATATTATAAATGCAAATTATGTTTGAGGATAACAGTATTCCTCATCTTAGTGAATGTAGCTGAGTATTAGAAAAATTCTGCAACATAAGTCTTATCAGATAAACACATAAAGACAGGAAGAACACAAATACACAAGGTACACAGACCATAGTGGAATAACACAAAGGTCAGGTCAGGGTTTGTTTTCAGTGTGACATTTGGGCATAGTTAGCAAATGAAAGATTTTGATAGAGAACGAACAATATATTTACCTTAATAGTGTTCAAAAGTCATAATATACAGGGTGTCCCAGCTATCTTGTCCACCCAAAATATCTCTGGAACAATAACAGATATTGGAAAACGACTTTCACCGGTATCAATGTAGAGCTGGGGCCCATGAATGTACATATTTGGAAACATTCTAAAACGAAAGCATATGTGTTTTTTAACACAAACTTATGTTTTTTTAACTGGACCTCCTATATTTTTTCTTCAGCAATCCATAGCATGACAAAGCACATACACAATGGCGTTGATTGCATCGCAATATTCCCATTACATCCAGAGATATTGAGACGCGAAGTTGACGCTTGAAACACCCGACATGCGCTGCTAGCGCACGTCCTGAGGCTCAGGCGTGAACCCCATGCTGCCCGTAATTGACATGTGTAATCACACCTCCATACTTATCAAGAGGTCCGAAACGAATAATACGGTCTGCTGCCATCAACTCTCATAAGCACATAATGGTTTCCCTCTTGCACGTTTTACGTATATACGTACACAATATGAACCAGTACCGATCGGTGTACACCCGTCAGGTTGTCTTATTTATCTTGCACACCCAAAATAAGGTTTATCTAATGCGTTATATGACCCATTGTGCCTGTCGCGCAATGCCTGGCTCTACCTAGTCAAGTGTCCAACGTAGTTCCCACTACTGCCACAGTTACCATTTCGCCTTGTTTATGATTTGCGACCCATGAAAACTCCTGTACTCCACCACCCTCCGAGCATCCCATTTGTTGTTGCTTTGCGTGCAGTACACCGCTTGCCAATGTAGTCGTGCATCAGAGTAATCTAGTGACGGCACGGAGGTAGTACACATTGTGAATAAACGTTGTGTTGTGGAACTTATACTGTACAGTATAATGTGCACACATGAAGATATGGTAGAAATGCTGCTGATCTATGGAGAATGTACGTTGACGGGAAATACGTTATGAGATTGCTTGTTTGTTGATAGTACTGTTAGCGAACATTATGATTATTAAGTTAATATGTCTGTTTTCTACCCTACTCTACATACCTGTACTGTCCCCCGTTGTAGGTGGACGAAATGCTGTTCAGGCAGAACGACTGTACAGTAGATGATTCCCTGACAAGCCATCACCTTCGCACCGGATGTTTGGTCGTCTCACATCTCGTCTACGTGAAATGGGAAGCTTAAATCCAAGACCTCGACATCGTCCTAGACCACGTACAGATGAACGTGCTGAAGTTGCTGGGCTCGCTACCATAGCTGTGAATCCTTAAATCAGCACTGGTCAAATTGAACGTAAAGTTGGTGTGTCGAAATCAAGTGCACAGCGTATTCTTAAACGTCATAAATTTCATCCTTACCATGTTCATTTACTCCAGGATCTTCATGGAAATGACTTCCGCAGTAGGGTAACATTTTGTCGGTGGGCTCAACAAAAACTTATGACTAATCCAAATTTTTTTGCTGATGTTCTCTTTACCGACGAGGCATCATTCTCCAACAAAGGAATTGTCAATATGAGGAATATGCATTATTGGTCCGCAGACAATCCAAAATGGCTCCGTCAGGTAGAGCATCAACGTCCGTGGAAAGTTAATGTTTGGTGTGGGATTATTGGAGATACCATTATCAGACCTTTCTTTATAAATGGCATCCAAAATGGCAGACAATACTCCAGATTTATACGACACAATCTTGCTGTTCTCTTGGACACCGTGCCTCTGAACCGGAGAATGGTCATGTGGTATCAGCATGACGGATGCCCTGCACATAACGCCTTACGAGCACGACGACTTCTGAACCGTAAGTTCCCTGGTAGGTGGATTGGACGAGGTGGCCCAGTTAGGTGGCCTGCCCGATCTCCCGATCTTACACCGCTGGGTTATTTACTTTGGGGAGCAGTGAAGGATGCTGTTTACCAACATGAACCAACAACACCAGAGGACATGAAGCAACGCATTATTGATGCTCGTACAGCCATCAAAGAGGAAACAGTAGCACGAAGTAGGGCATCCTTCATCCGCAGAGTGACCCTATGTATGCAAGCCAATGGGCATCACTTTGAGCATGAGATGTGAACGCTATGTTTAGTATGTAGTGCTGGTATCACAGTGGAAGTTTCTACAAAGGGCCATTTTACCCAGTGATGTTAAGAAACATTTGTTTGCAACAATTTGTCATTTAACGCATTAGATAAACATAACATTGATAATTATGTGATAATAAAACTAATTGGTTAAACATGTTTACATTCATCTTCTATGTCCTACCTGAACTTCCCAAATCGAAACATTTTTACCTAAACAACGGTAAAACTTTTAGTCCACTTGCTCGTTTCACTAAAAGCATCAACATGAATAAATACCTGCTGGAATGTACGACGTTAATGCAGGATGGCAGCAGACCGTACTATTCGTTTCGGACCTCTTGGTAAGTATGGAAGTGTGATTACGCATGTCAATCACATCGCGACTACGGGCAGCATGGGGTTCAAATGGTTCAAATGGCTCTGAGCACTATGGGACTCAACTGCTGTGGTCATCAGTCCCCTAGAACTTAGAACTACTTAAACCTAACTAACCTAAGGACATCACACACATCCATGCCCGAGGCAGGATTCGAACCTGCGACCGTAGCAGTCGCACGGTTCCGGACTGCGCGCCTAGAACCGCGAGACCACCGCGGCCGGCTACATGGTGATCACGCCTGAGCCTCAGGACGTGCGCTAGCAGCGCATGTCGGGTGTTTCAAGCGTCAACTTCGCGTCTTAATATCTCGGGATGTAATGGGAATATTGCGATGCAATCAACGCCATTGTGTATATGCTTTGTCATGCTATGGATTGCTGAAGAAAAAATATAGGAGGTCCATTTAAAAAAACATAAGTTTGTGTTAAAAAACACATATGCTTTCGTTTTAGAATGTTTCCAAATATGTACATTCATGGGTCCCAGCCCCACATTGATACCGGTGAAAGTCGTTTTCCAATATCTGTTATTGTTCCAGAGATATTTTGGGTGGACAAAATTGCTGGGACACCCTGTATATATCAGTTCATGACATCCAGTCTTACAAATTTACTGTCTCTGATGGACACACGTCCAGATCATCCGCTTTCAAAACTCCACCATCTCTCTCCCCACATCCACCACTGCTGGCGGCTCTCCAACTGCGCAACGCTACGCTCTGTTCACATCCAACTGCCCAACACTACAATAGCGAATATTTCAACAATGCCAACCAGCCACAGACTGCACACAGGACAGTCAGTGGTTTTCATACAGAGCGCTACGTGGCGTTACCAACATAAAAACCTAAACATACTACTTACACTGACAACGGGAGGGAGCAGGGTTGGGGTTGGTGACTGGAAAGCGGACTGGATGGTGATGTACTGTACCTTCAGCTGCCACATATCTCGCCTCTAAAGTCATTCACATTAGTGGCCCACCATTTAGGAGGTATGTCCTCGGAAAGCTAGCTATATAATTTATATCAAATTACACGTCTTTCACAATAATACTTGTGCCCTCTGCGAAGAGAAAATTTTTTGAGTGATTTGTCATGTTCACTGGCAGATCATTGACATACACATATGGAACAAAGGTTTTGCATCACATTTTTATTTCGAAATTCATAGCACAGAAAACGAAAATTGGCCCTGAGTTGTGAGTAAATATTCATTTTCAATGTGTCCTGATCATCAAATCAAAAAGACAGAAATGTGTATAACAGAAAAATCGTCTGCTTTCCATGGGTGAACACAGCGAATGGACATCAGATTTAACCTAGCTGACATTCTGATAAAACTGCTTGAAAACTCACAAGATAGCACTTTATTGAGATCGTCTATTGGTATTAACCCTCTGAACTGATACAATATTTTCACAAATACATTCCAGAAATTACTGTACCTTACAGCGGTCAAGAACTTTGATGATTATTAAATTAGTTGGCCTAAATGTGCGAACGGAACCCTCGTCTGTTCTGCAACCTGTTACTACTAAAATAATGATAAAACTGTCAAAAATCAAATTTCATTTCTTGCGATGTGCAATGCAAGACGGTATCTTATCACTTTGCATAAACGTACATTTTCACTGCAAGCTCGCGATTTGGAATGCGAGTATGTAAACACATTCATAAAGGTAAAAAATAAAAAATGAGGAAATAAACTTAACGACTGACAAGTGTTCACAAAGACTCCAAGTGTAACTGCGCTTTATTAAGCCATAACACCAATACACCCTTTCACAAATTTCTCACAAATAGATAAGTTAACAAAACTATTTCTCAATAACTCTCATGTATATAACTGCCTACCTAGACACTTTTTCAACTACAAGACAAAGCCATGTGCTTAATTAAAAGATTCCTACAGCAGACTACAACCACACGCAATGTTCTCACAATAGGAAACTACACAGTTACAAATATAAAAGAAAAGTGAATTACCTTAGAAGTTCTTATTTTTGTTTCATTAATACTTGCACAAAATCTTCAATGTTCCTCAAAAACTATTATTACAAAATCCCAATCAAATAATACTGCCTTCAATACACAGCTGGTCAGCTTCCATTATTTTCAAATCAAGTACATAGCCTCATTGTCTGACACACGCTACTTGCTACTCCCTTCAAAACAAGTATTCTCTCTGACCGAGATCTGTGGGCTCAGGAACAGACTTACAAAGAATATCGTTATATCGATAGTACAGAAGTTGAGTACATTTATCAAATTCACAAATTCATTCACATTTATGTGTAAAATTTCTCGAAAATTGTAGTGATAATTAAGACAGCCTCCTTTCATCACCTCTCCCCTATTAAACAAGAATTTTGCGAGTGGTTTCTGCTGATAAAATAGCAGGAAAGACTCAAAAAATTCTCCAAACGGAACAATTACGAAAGCACGGTTCCAAATGTGGGGTGGCTGACGAAGTACAGGTACAAAGTGATATTAATACGGTACATAAGTTGAAATGCATGAAACAGTGAACGCATACATATAAACAGGTGTGCAAACCTGCCAGCACTAAGTCATTTTACGTATTTGTCACGGTACAGAAGACACAGCATAACAAGATTTGGTAGAACAGTAATCTAATTCATAAATACACACGATTTTACAATAAGATACAAAGCATTACAAAGTAATTACAATTAGTTGCACAAATGTTTAGAAGAAATCTGAAGGATAGGTAAGAATTCCCATCAATTCAGATAAAGTAGAAAGTAGAAAAAGTAGAAAGGTACACACATTTCATGCCTCATGATACGAAATTTTGCAAAGCAGTTATAATTGTCTATCCTAATATTTAAGATAATATTATCAAGACAAGTGAATGTTCTTGTCAGTTTAAATAAAGCAAGATAGATACTCAGATTTACAGTATGGTTCAAAAATGCGTCCAAATGTCTATTCAAATTTTTTGAGAAAACCGGTGACGACAACGTCTTACATTGGGAGAAAAATATCACAGGAAAATGTCACACACATCACTGTTTTGGTGCACACACTCTTATCACAGTTGCATCAGCATGGTAGAATGAGCACAGTCATGAGACAGACCTAGGGAGCACACAGTTTGACTTAAGGTTCTCCACTGAGAATCCACAGGGCTCGAAATAAGTACATTATCCAGGGAGCATGAAGTGTCTTGTTACAACCTCCACTGACAACTCAAAATCTGAAGAGCTACAGTCATCACTGTAGGATTGACATAATGAGCGTGTTTCCAATGGTCCATCGTCCATGAGCTGAGACATGATGTGTCACTCAACATAGTGTCAAAGAAAACTGCATGAAGCCATCCAGTATAATCTGTCTGATACGGCCTGCTAAATCTGCAGGACAGGATAGGTAATTTAAATTGTGGAAAGAGGCCAAAATAAGGGGCTGTCAGTTACACTCGAACATACAACTTTATTAATTGTTCAAACATTACAAGAGCCCAAAGAAAATGTTTTTTAAACACACAGCTATAATCTTTGGGACTTAATTACCGGCTGAATGCCACTTTAATTTAAAAATGGCTGAAGGTCAATAACTTAAAACGCAAGCATAATCAGAAATTTAAAAAGGCAGCCTTCTCTTACAACAGTTCTTTATTTAGGCTGAAGGCCCATAGAACCTGAGATTTTCAGAGTAAACAATTTGAATTCAAAATCGGCTGAAAGCCCAGCACATAAGGCTAAACAACATTAAATTAAAAAGAAAAACAAAGGCCTTACGTGAAACAGTTCTTAATTAGGCAAATTCAAACAAAACAGAAATTTAAAAGGCAAAGCCTTATCTTAAAACAGTTCTTTAGTTAGGCTCAAGGCCCGAAGAATCAGACACTTCAAGAGCAAACAAGTTAAATTCAAATTGGCTGAAGGCCTAACACTTAAAACTCCATAACATTAATTTTTTTTTAAATACCAAAGGCCTTGCATGAAACAATTCTTTAATTTAGGCTAAAGGCCTTAAGAGCAAAACAACTCAAACGCAAACTCGGCTGAAGGCCCACCACTTAAAATTCAACAACATTAAATTTTTTAAAATGCCAAAGGCCTTACGTGAAACAGTTCTTTGAACTAGTCTGATGGCCTTAAGAGTAAAATAACTCAGACTCAAAATCGGCTAAAAGCCCATCACTTAAAATTCAACAACATTAAAACCTTTAAAATGCCAAAGGTCTTACATGAAACAGTTCTTTAAATTAGACTAAAGGACTAAAGAATCTTACGCCTTAAGGGCAAAACAACCTTAATTTTAAAAAATCGACTAGAAGCCGTGCAAGTACAAACAACAAGAACAAATAAAAAAGGCAGTACATCCACTGGCGCTCAGATGTTCGAGGGTTGGCCTGTAATTCAAACATTAACGCTCGCATAGGTGAGACAGGCAGTCGGGCCAACCATTCACGATCCGACGGCAATCCAACCGACCGACAGTCAACGGACCCACCGACAGGATAACTTCCACCTCACCGACCAGGGCACAACAGGGAGTTCAACGGAACAATGTAGAAGATATTGGCGCCCACAACCAGTCATACATGGAAGTGTCAAATTACACTCCGTGATGGACAGTAACAACACGATGCGGAAACTACACTGCCTGAAATTTACGTCAACGGCCAGGGCAGGTAACTGGAACATTAACGGTCACAAGGCAGAAGATTCCACTCGTGCACTTCAGTTCAAATAACCAAAAACAGTGAAACTCCACCGGAGGGTGGCTAGAACTTTTCAACTTGAAAACCATGTTGTTGCTCGCTGGAATATCTCAACAGCTGACAACGAACTCCAAACGACACAATGTGAACAGTTTTGACTTGCTGGTAGATTAAATCAAAACTCAACTTCCGTGTCCAGGGTCGGTGAGCCACAGACCTCGTAGTAATGGGAACAGCCCCACCCACTCCGACACCACGTAGAGACCGCCAGCGCCCCCGACCAAACTATGTCCCGCTGAGAATTCCTCGGTGCTCCACGCCAACCAACCGACTGCCCAGCCCTGGAAACGGTGAAAGGACCAAATATACGTCGGTCGATGAGACGACCAACCGAACGACCATCAAACGGCCATCCCGCTCCAATCTGCCTCCATCGGACAGTTCATGTGTGTCGCCAAAGTTCACAGCAAATCACGTTTATCAACAGATGGGAAAATAAATTCTTGTAGAATATGAGAGAGGCATTTACACTTACTACCTAAATACAGTAGTAAAGGAATCGAGTGCACCATGAATTAAAAGAAGGAATAGTAACACCCAACTCGAAGAGGCATCAGCCACCAGCTGATTTACTCATCATAGAGAGGTGGGTCCTCTACCTGCTTTACTCATTAAATAGCTAGCGATTTACGAGGGTGAGTCAAATGAAAACCTTAAATATTTTGTAAATATTATTTATTGAGCAGAAGTGGTACAAAGCTGTATCATCTTTCAACATAATCTCCCCCACGCTCAATGCAAGTCCTCCAGCGCTTACAAAGTGCATAAATTCCTTTAGAGAAAAATTCTTTTGATAGTCCGCGCAACCACTCAGGCACCGCGTGGCGTACTTCTTCATCATAACGGCACTTCTTTCCTCCCGTTGCGTCTTTGAGTGGTCCAAACATATGGAAATCACTTGGGGCAAGGTCTGGTGAGTATGGTG
Organism: Schistocerca piceifrons; assembly: GCF_021461385.2. Taxonomy (NCBI): domain Eukaryota; kingdom Metazoa; phylum Arthropoda; class Insecta; order Orthoptera; family Acrididae; genus Schistocerca; species Schistocerca piceifrons. Next base: position 214,730,935 of record NC_060139.1, on the reverse strand, counting down.
GATGAGGAAGACACTCAAAATGCAGGTCTGTGATTGTTGCAACTGTTGTACGGGCGGTGTGGAGCCTTGCATTGTCATGTTGCAAAACGACACATGCTGACAGCAATCCACGTCGCTTTGATTTGATTGCAGGCAGCAGATGATTTTTTAGGAGATCTGTGTATGATGCACTGGTGACAGCGGCCCTCTAGGTATGTAATGCTCCAAAATGACGTCTTTTTCGTCCCAAAAGAGAGTCAGCATAAGCTTCCCTGCAGATGTTTCTGTTCGAAACTTCCTTGGTTTTGGTGATGAGGAATGGCGCCATTCCTTGTTCACTCACTTCGTTTCCGGTTGGTGGAAGTGAACGCAGGTTTCGTCCCCAGTAACGATTCTTGCAAGAAAGCCATCACCTTCTCGATCAAAGCGCCGAAGACGTTCTTCGCAAGCATCAGCACGTCGTTCTCTCATTTCAGGAGTCAGCTGCCGTGCCACCCATCTTGCAGACACTTTGTGAAACTGGAGCACATCATGCACAGTGTGGTGTGCTGACCCATGACTAATCTGTAAACATGCTGCAATGTCATTCAGTGCCACTCGGCGGTTTTGCTTCACTACGGCTTCAACTGCTGCAATGTTCTGTGGAGTCACAACTCGTTGTGCCTGACCTGGACGAGGAGCATCTTCCACTGAAGTCACACCATTTGGGAACTTCCTACTCCATTCTTAGACTTGCTGCTGTGACAAACATGCATCACCGTACTGAACCTTCATTCGTCGATGAGTTTCAATAGGTTTCATACCTTCACTACGCAAAAACCGAATAACAGAACGCTGTTGTGCCCTGGTGCAGGTCGCAAGTGGGGCGGCCATCTTTATACTGATACTGCGACGGTGTATCTGCACTATGTTGCCACCTATAGGCCATTCTGCACGCTGTTTTTAGCATGCTTACCAACTTACAGAATAACGGCGCGAAATTTCGATTCGTTATTACAAATTTAAGGTTTTCATTTGACTCACCCTCGTATGTGTCCTCAATGTTTCCAGTTCCACAGCATTTTCGTGAATAACGCGACATATGCGAAATGGTCCATTGCGTAGAAGAAACAACTTATGATTGAGTGACTTTCCCATGTGAGATTTCTGCAAGACATACTGGCCTATGTATAACTGATATTTACAGATCGTTGCAACTTCTTTCTGTTTTCAGTAGCTCTCTTAATGTTAGCTAAGGCTAAATCAGTCACTTCGTGATGACGTCGTTATCTCTGTTTGGGCAATGGACAATTTCTCTGTCTCGGTCAGGTGGCTGCTTGTTCTTTAACAACAGAAGAGAGGGCAAAGATGTAGAGTCAATTGGTAACTAATTCAGTACATTGTGAAACAAATGAAGATGTCTATCCCAAGTGTTGTGTTTGCAGTGACAATACAGTCTGAGGAGTGTCCCAAGCCGGCCGGAGTGGCCGTGCGGTTCTAGGCGCTACAGTCTGGAGCCGCGTGACCGCTACGGTCGCAGGTTCGAATCCTGCCTCGGGCATGGATGTGTTTGATATCCTTAGGTTAGTTAGGTTTAAGTAGTTCTAAGTTCTAGGGGACTGATGACCACAGATGTTAAGTACCATAGTGCTCAGAGCCATTTGAACCATTTTTGAGTTTCCCGAGCTCTTTCGTTTGGCGCTCACAATGGTCTGAAGCTTCCAAGGAGATAAATATATGTTTAATTTTCCTACGGCTTAATGTACGCAACCAGTGCTGGGATCGGAACTGTGGCCCACTGTCGAATATTACACTGTTTATGTGACCAACTTCTTTCAGAAAGTGTACAAAAATGCGTAGATACAGATTTTGCTTTTGCTCGACGCAGTGGGGTAAATGACACAAATCTCGACGTAAGTTCTACTGACACAAAAACAAAACAGTAACCGTTGATTGTTCTGGAAGGGGTCCAAATAAATTGACAGCTGCGAGTTGTCTCAGTTTAGTAGACATTATGTGGAACAGTGGAGCAGAGTGAGATATAGTAGTAGGTGTTGCCTTTTGACATAGTTTACATTTTGAAAGTTCTGTACGAATTCTTTTCTTCATAGTGTGAAAATAACAAGTGACACATAACTTGTAAAAACACATTCAGGGCCCCAAAACAGCCATAACTAAGCTTTATGCACCTCAAAAGTTTGTTAACTAAGTCATCAGGAATACGTACCGTCAGTAATTCACTATTACGACTCGACTGTTTGAAAAGATTATTGTTCAACATCAGATAAAATTGTCTCAGAGCTATACTGTCCTTGTCATTCCATTTCTATTTGATATCCGTCCATATGGGGTCCTTATCCTGCTCCTTAGCGACGTCAGCAAGACTTAATGAAACGTAATTTTCAAATGTAACCTTATGAATGTATAAGATACCGATGTTATTTTCCTGACAATCTTCTTCAGTTCCTTTGACAAGACTAACAGGTGAGCGAGACAAAGTGTCAGCTACTATGTTTTGTCTTCGCGGAATGGAAACAATAGTAAAATAGAACTCCTGCAAAGCTTAGGTCCAATGCTTAACTTAGCAGTCGTCAAAAACTGAAGGGCACGGCGATCCGTATATACCTTGGTATGCCTGCCATACAAAAGGTAGCAGAGTTTATCGAAAGCATAAACCACAGCCAAGGCTTCCATTTCGGTCACAGAATGATTACGTTCTCATTTAGATAAAACGCGACTGGAAAATACAATAGTATTTGGATAATGACACCAAATTCTAGAAATTCTTGAAAGACGTGGACAGCAAGTCCAAATTTTGAGCTGCCAGTAGAAATAAAAAAGTCATGTAACAGATCTAGATGATACAGTATAGGCGCCACAAGAAGTGCATCTTCAAACTTCGAAATTCATCCTGAGCTTCCTCGTCCCAGTGCCACACGATATTCTTATCAGTTAACTCATACAGTGTGACAGTGTTCAAGTTTTTCAAATGAATGAAGTGACAGTAGAAATTAATGATTCGTACGTACCCTCTGCGTTGACGTTTAGTTGTAGGTATAAGCATTTTGCAATAGCTTCGAACTTTACTGGATCAGGTTGAATTCGTTCATTAGATATGATATGCCTAAGAAATTTCGTTTGAGGTTTGCGAAACTGAGACTTTTCCAAATTAATTGTGGTGCCAAACTCAGCAAATACTTGCAGCAGTCAATTAAGAAGACTGTTATGTTCTAACAACGACTTTTCCGCCATGAGCCCATCATCAACATAGGTGGTAATTCTTTCCTTCCGATGTTTAGGAAGAATGGAGTGTAGTCCACGAATAAAGGTAGCAGATGAAATGTTAAGTCTGAAGGACAATTCACAAAACCGGTAACAGGTGCCAAAGCAAAGAAAATATGTATATTTTCCACAAGCAGGGTCCAGCAATATTTGCTAAAAGCTGGATCTGAGATCTAAAATAGATAACACATTAACGCCTTGAAATTTATGTAAAATTCCTCCAGTGCCTGAGGACGATCTGTTTCAGGATGGATAATGGTGTTGATTTGTCTGGAATCTAACACCAAACATATTGACCCATCTCTTCTTTCAGCAACATGATGTGGACTGTTGTAAGAACTCACTGCAGTTTCAATAACACCTTGATCTTACATGGCCTGGATCACATTCTTTACCCTTTCCCCATATAACAATGGAATTGTATAAAGCGAAACAAAAAAACTTTCTATGTTCTTTGACTTTAAATTCATACAGGAAATTTCGTACGGTACTGGGTTTGTTGACAAAGACTTCAGAATGTGACTCTAAGGTAACTAATAATTCCGGCCTATCTACTTCATAAGCATCCTCTACTCCGAGTTATTTCATAAATATCAAAAGACTGTTCCATCTCCTGAGAAGTACTTGATTTATGACCGATAGGTTCAGTGGAAGGTTGTGATTTTGACGAAGATAAAAATTTGAGACAATTGATGCCTTCTTCCTCCTTTGAAATCCAATCTCCGAATTACAAACAGGCAACTTGCCACCAACTTCAGATTTTGCATCATTAAAGCTTAGAATATCCTTGTATTTAGTCATGAAATCAGCACCTAGTACCATTTGTATAGTAAGAAGGGCACTATTAAGAAGTTGGCAGAAAACTGATGACCTTGGCAAACAAAATCCAAACGTGTTTAGCTCCTGATTTCTACAGTTTTCCCAGTAATCATACCCTTAATTTTGGTTCGTGGCAATGGAAATGTTGGACAATCTGTTAATTCCTTACATTTACTGAAAGCTGTCTCACTAATCACAGAAGTAGGAATACCTGAGTCTAACACGGCTGATAAAGACACCTGCCCACCATAAACTGACACTATAGGAATGGATTAAGATGTCCTGATTGTCCACCTTCTCTTCCAACAGGGTGTATGTAATATCATGAAACTGGCCAAAATTTATTCGTCTCTCCTCTGAAACCATACCGCAAAATGTTTTTCGTAAGCAAGTGTCACCAAAATCTACTACCATATCATTAGATATGTTCCCTACAGCTTATGACGTGCGTCTGTTCTCTCAGACGCCCATTGTATGAATAATTGTGATCACGGATATTAGAAAATTGATTATTCTGTTGGCCGGCCGGGCTGGCCGAGCGGTTCTAGGCCCTACAGTCTGGAACGCTACGGTCGCAGGTTCGAATCCTGCCTCGGGCATGGATGTGTGTGATGTCCTTAGGTTAGTTAGGTTTAAGTAGTTCTACGTTCTAGGGGCCTGATGACCTCAGAAGTTAAGTCCCATAGTGCTCAGAGCCATTTGAACCATTTGATTATTCTGTTCATAACTGTTGTTACGATTTGGAGAATACCTATCATCTGCTCTGCTTCGTTGTGACTGGAAATTTTGCCAGTTGTCTCTGCATTTATTTAGCGAGTAAAATTCCCCACTGTCAACTTCGAGTTCTTGCAATAATTTTTTTAAAAGCCTCAGTGCCATCATCACAGCGTCGTATAGAAATAATGTGTCGCAAGCATGTCGGTAGTTTGGTCAGATGCTTATTAATTCTGAGGGACTGTAAGAACTCGATAAGAAGCGACTTTTGCATATTATGTGCTGAAAATAGTCTGCTGGGTTAGAAAAATCTGATTTTTCAACGTTCTTTAGGATAACGATATTGTTTTTGACTCTGTCTTGTGTTACTTCGGACCAGTATGCCGACAGGAATGCGTGATGAAATTCACCTTCCGTTGGGCATTCTCGTGTGATTGCTCTCATACTTGTGGCTGGTTCCGATTCTAAGTAGCCAAGAACATATTCAAGTTCAAGACCATTCGGCCTTGAAGGTGGAAGACAGTTCTGGAATTGTTGGAGTGACTCTAGGGGTCATGTCGTTGGGAAAATTTCGAAAAATCTTAAACTTTCAAACAGCGAGGAAATGTTTGTGGTCCAGTGAATCATTCTGGTGAGAGGGAAGCTTATTTTTCGCGCTATTTGAAGTATCCACGCTTTCTTGTCTGCGTAACGCAACTACGTTCGCATCTCAGTTCACCCACGTGCCACGAAACTGAAATTTCGTCAGAAGTGTTAACACGCAAAATATGGCTATTGGCACCATCATGCCCGTAACTAATTTTCCGTTCAACGCGCGATAATCGATCATCAAGTTCCCTTATATCAGTCTTGTGCTTTTGGTTAATGGTCACTTGTAGCTACTTGAAACGATTAACAGAAAGCTATTCTTCCGAATTGACAAAGCGAAGAGGCTGTGGAACATCAGATATTTTGTCCGCGTTTGCTATACAGCTGGGTCACGGTTACAGAAAGTTTGTCTATCTGTTTGGTAACTGTATTTAACTGTTCTCGGGTAGCAAATTCTGTCTCTTTAGCCCTGAGCGATGCAAAATGCTCTTCAAGACTTTGTATCTGACTATCCTGCATTATTAACTGTGAAATTTCGGCCGTTTCAGTGTGTTCAATTCTCGACTTTAGGTTATTTATTACAGGGTTGAACTCCTCATGTACATCTTGCCTAATCCGTTTCCTCTCATTCTTAAAGCATTTAATCTCTTCCCTAACACTTGCTTTAACCTGTTTTGTCAAGTTGCCCAGTCACCTGTCACGTTTTTCGAATTTTCTGTCACGTTCTCCAGTTTTTTTTGCAGTTCTTTATTGTGCTCTGTTAAAACCTTCAGAAATTTTCTATCCTGTTCGTTATTGTTTTCCTCAACGATTTTAATCTGTGATAAAAGAATTTTGTTGTTTTCCTTGACTCTTTTAAACTCTGATAACAGTATCTGCAAAAGAGCATTGTCCTTAACTTTGACACTACTGGTGGAAGTAGTAGAGACTGGCTCAGTTTGGTCAACAGTTGTGGCTCCAAGCCTGAATCTTAAACTACAGAACCCGACTGTTGTGACAAATTACATCCCACAGGCTCAGTTTCCAAAGCAGATCCACAACTGCACTTTCTTGTTCCATGTTTGGCACTGAAGAGTGACGCTGATCAATCCCGTCAGGTATTGTCCTATCTCTCCCAGTTAAATCAATACTGTGAGAGGATCCCTGTTCACTTGTCCCTTAGCTGTATACAGAATTACCAAAAGTTTCATCAGCGGCAACTATGGCATTTGACCTAGCTGTGGTAGCTTTTAACGTTTTAATGCAATTACAGTAATATAGCAAGCAAAAGGAAATATCACACACACTGAAGATCAACACTGTACAGAGAAACACTAAAAACTACTTCTTATAAATTTTAATGAAAGCAGAAAAATATTTAAGTGACCACTGACAGAATTCACCAAAAAAATGTAATTGCAAGCTTTTGGCAATACCACTGTGCAAAGAAATACCCATACGTCAGTAAAGGACACAAGATGGCATACACCAAGAAAAAACCGCTGTCTAACCACATAACGCTTCAAGATTCATAAACAAGAATACCTTACAGTGCGAGTACATCATAGCAAAAATCACTTACTCCAGGCACAATATAACATTACAAATGCATAAAATGAAAGAATCTCACTTGCAGTACACTCTGTAAAATACTTGTCACAAATCAGCATTCAAAATACACAAAACTTCTATTCCTACGTAAGCAAATTTTAACTCTTCTCCAGAAAAAATTGTCTATATTGCTCACTGGTAAAAAATACGCAAAACAAATGGTGTTGCTGTAATGGCATACAGAATATAGCCACATCAATTGTTGCGCCATAAATCTTTACAGAAATTGCTTAGTCAAAGGCTATAATTGAAGCTCTATTATGTATATGATTGCAAAACTAAACTCTGCAAAAATCGGCAGACTACCATATAGCTAAGCATCGTGGCAGAAAAGTTCGACTTTTAAACTAGTGTTTTCAACCGTATGGTTGGTATTTGAGAAATGTATAAAACTTACTTTGATATCGCAGTACGTAAGTCTCAGTACAGAGCAACAGAACTGTGTTAAAATTTAATTTTGAAAGGAAATGTGTGAAACACACGCTACACGATGAGAAATACAAGCTAGCCGGGACATTATACAATCCGCCTGCGAGAAAGCAATCCGTTTTCAATGAAACTTAAGTATGCTATCTGATCGCGAAAGAAATGACTCATATTGAAATTTCGGCCTTGGAATAGCTAATCCTTATCTTTAGTCTTGCAAACAATCACTGTATCAGAGCTGTTATTAGAATAACACAGCAAATGAACATAAAGTTTAACGCATCTCATCTTCTGAAAAAACTGCTTGAAACTCACAAGATAGCACTTTACTGAGATTTTCTACTAGTAATAAGCCTCTGAAGTGATATAACATTTTCACAAATACGTTCCACCAATCACTGCACGTTACACTGAACAAGAACTTTGATGATTATTAAATTCATTGGCCTACCTGTGCGAACGGAAAGCTCGTCTGTTCTGCAACCTGTTACTATTAAATGATGAAACTGTCAAAAATCAAATTTGATTCTCTTACTTGCGATGTGCGATGCACTTAACAACAATATACCCTTTTTAAAAATTCTCACAACTAGGCAAGTTAGCAAAAACATTTCTTAGTAGCTCTCCTGTATAAAACGGCCTTCCTTGACACTAGTTTCAACTGCAAGACAAGGCCATGTGCTTAATTACGAAATTCCTACAGCATACTACAACCATACCTAATGTTCTAACAATAAGAAACAACACAGTTACGAATATAAAAGAAAACTGAATTACCTTAAAAATTCTTATTATTGTTTCATTAATACTTGCTCAAAATCTTCAGTGTTCCTCAAAACATATTATTACAAAACGCTTCTTAAATAATGGTGCCCGCACTACACAGCAGGCCAGTTTCCCTCCTTTTCAAACCGAATACGTAACTAGACTGCCTAACACACACTACTAGCTACTCTCTTCACAAGAGGTTACCTCCCTGACCAAGATATGTGGCCTCAAAAACACAATTACAAAAGAATATAGCGATATCGACACTACAGAAGTTGAGAACATTTATCAAATTCACAACTTCATTCATATTTATGGCCAAAATCTATTGAAAATCGTAATGGCAAGTAAATCAGCCTCCTTTCATATTGAATACTCGAAATTTGACATACCCGGAGCGTCCCTGCTCTTAGCAGTCAGTTTCATGCAAGTTCCGCTCCCCACTCTTTGAGCATCTGCTTTGCAATAAGTTGACTGCGTGTGCTGTCTAGCATGAACAGCCGTCAGCAGGAGCGATCAGTTGGAAAAACCAGAAGTTAGGTACTTTGCCAATTCAACTCTAATTATTATTATTAGGTGTGTATGCTTCGTTATAATAATAATTATTATTATATTAACAGAATCTTCCGTCGGTTCTTGGTAGAATAACATCATAATAAATGAAATAATATAATAATAATAATAATAATAATAATAATGATAATAATAATTATTATTTGTTATTTTTCTTACAGATTGTCATCTGATGCTGAAGGAGAGAATGCAGAAAATCTCGCCTGAACCACAGGGCTGCCCACAGAACGTCTTGCTGACTTTTTGGACCTGATGTAGTTTGAGTATGCTGGAGCACAGTTACAGCAGCCAACACCCACAAGTGTACTGTTACTCGCCAACACACACAGTGTAAATGCCAGTCGTACTGAACGTGTAAAGGCAGGTCTGCACCTGACAGTGTCTCTGAAGTAGTCATACAATGAGAAAATGCACGCTATATCGGTGATGAAGTGCAGTATTCATGGAATTACTGGGACTACCTGTAAAGCATAATGGTGTTTATATTAAGAAAATGACGACCGATTATGATCTATCTGATACTCCTATTATTGCTCTTATGACTGGACCTATGGTTTCAGCAGCTGATGTGCATGGTGAGGCAATGCTCGAGTTACCATCAGAGGAGATGCAAATTTACATAAATCATGCTGCTGTTTTGAATTTATATGATCTGTACTGTGTGCTGGCATTTGCGGTAGACGGACTAATAAGCTGACTCCTATTTATCTGGTCATGCCTGCAATCTAGATGTTTTCAATTTTCTAGCCACAAACCGTATTAGTCTTAGTCTGAATGCTGACAGAGTAGCATCAGTGTTAGTCTGAAATTTGAAGCTGTAAGTAGTTATTTACGATGTGTCCTTTGATTGCCAAGAATCCTGCGCCACACACAATCGATTTGTGTCAAAGCAGTTAGCATTTCGGATGTTGGAAGACGTCCTACGCTCTAAGTTATGTGTCAGTTTTGATGATTTTATTCTGGAGGTGGCAAACCTCTATTACGAGTTGGAGTAAGTTCTGCAATACTGAACGTACGGCCGACGCCTACGCGTTTCCATGCTCCTGCCAGAACAATACACAGGGTGCGTCAGCTCTTCTTTGGAGTTCGAGCTTACAACCGGCCCCTGTCTCACTCAGTGAGACTGTAAACTCATCCTATAAAAAAAATGTTATTACGAACACAGCTATGCCACTAACGCCTCCGGACATAAAATGGACCACGTACCCACATTCCAGGCGCAGCCTCCTGCACTCAACGCGGCCTCAGCTCAATGGGTCACAACAGTCCTAAGAGAGACATGCAATTATTTCTCCGAGGACAGCTACTACAGTGGCTGACAAGTAAAGGAAATGGACGTTGATTCTGGAGGACTGCGGCTGGAACCACTGTTTGACAACCTAGATTTGGGTTTTCCATGATTTCCCTAAATCCACTGACGTCAATGTTGGGACTATTATTTTGGAAACAGTCGATTTCCTTACGTAACCCTGTCCAGTGACATACTGAACCTCTTTAATAACCTCACCGTAGACACTGCAATGCACCCTAACATGTCTTCCTTCCAAAGAACTCATCGTCGACGGGGGATCGTTGAATCCTGATTTGCGTTCCTACTTTCTTGTGATAGCAAAGATAAAAATAACAGGAAAATTAAGATCCAGTGCTCTAAGTGCTATATGACGATGCATCTTTCCTAGGAGATGCGACTATCTGTAAATGTTTTACCACTTCTATTCTTGTTAAAATTAGAACATTTGTCGACATATACTGAGTCCCTTTAGTCAGCCATATTGCCAGTAGTGTCAGTGTCGTCGTAACTGTCGTCTGCTTCACGTCTGCTGTCTAGCGAGCTACGTTAATTTAAGTATTAACTGTATTTTTCTTACTTGTCACTTCTTCTTCCGTGTGTTTTTGCCTTTAGGAAGCTTTAATTGTCGAGTGCTAGTAATAGTGCTCCATACATTCCGTGTTTGTTTTGAATACAGTCAGAGAGAGTCCTTTTAGTCAGCCATAGTGCCAGTAGTGCTACTGTTTGTTTTCAATGCAGTCCAGAGACAGGTGGTGCTATTTTCATTGTTTTCTGCAAGAAGTGTCTAGCAACCACAGTTTAGTCAACAATTAGTGAATTAGCAGTCTAGTTAAAAGTTGATTAACTCTCTACAGTAAATTGATTTCTTAGGTGGATGGGATGTGTGACTGCTGTGTACGGACGCAGGAGCAGCTGGCCACTGTTCGCGAACAGCTGAACGTGTTGATGGCCGCGGTCAGCCGTCTTCAGGCTGCTGCCTCGGAGTGTAGCGGCAGTGGGGAGTCTGGTGCGTCGCATGGTACACCCCAGGTGTTACATGCTTCACCCACTGTCCCTGTTGTCGAGACATCTTCGCGGGTACCGGGGGCGGTTGGGCCACCCTCTCCCCAAGGGTAGTGGCGGGTTCAGCGGCGTTCGCGGCGCACGAGGCGGAGGGTCAATGTGGAGGCTGGCCGTGTGGCATCGCTCGCTCTGCCTGTGAGTGGACATGTGGCCGCTCCTTCAGCAAGGTCCGAGCAGGCACACGGGGGAAGGGGTTTATTAGTTATTGGTAGCTCCAACGTTAGGCGGGTGATGGAGCCCCTTAGGGAAAGGTCGGGGAAGAAGGCCAGTGTTCACTCTGTCTGCTTGCCGGGGGGTCTCATCCTCAGTTCGTACAGGCGGTTGGCGGAATTGGTGAAGGCGGAAAGCCTCACTCGCGGGGTGGAATCTGAGCTAACTATTTGTAGCATCGTTCCCAGAACCGATCGCGGTCCTCTGGTTTGGAGCCGAGTAGAAGGCTTAAACCAGAGGCTCAGACGATTCTGCGGAGATCTGGGGTGCAAATTTCTCGACCTCCGCTATCGGGTGGAGAAATGTAGGGTCCCCCTGAATAGGTCAGGCGTGCACTACACGCCGGAAGCAGCTACAAGGGTAGCGGAGTACGTGTGGAGTGCACACGTGGGATTTTTAGGTTAGAGAATTCCATCCCTAGGCCCGACAAGACACCTCCTGAGGCGCGGCAAGGTAGGAGTAGGCAAAATGCAACAGGGAATACCAATATTAATGTGCTAATAGTAAACTGCAGGAGCGTCTATAGAAAGGTCCCAGAACTGCTCTCATTAATAAACGGTCACAATGCCCATATAGTACTAGGGACAGAAAGTTGGCTGAAACCAGACGCAAACAGTAATGAAATCCTAAACTCAGACTGGAATGTATACCGCAGAGACAGGCTGGACAGTGAAGGGGGAGGCGTGTTTATAGCGATAGGAAGTGCAATAGTATCGAAGGAAATTGACGGAGATCCGAAATGTGAAATAATTTGGGTGAATGTCACGGTTAAAGGAGGCTCAGACATGGTAACTGGATGTCTCTATAGGCACCTGGCTCAGCAGCTGTTGTGGCTGAGCACCTGAAGGATAATTTGCAAAATATTTCGAGTAGATATCCCCACCATGTTATAGTTCTGGGGGGAGATTTAAATTTGCCGGATACAGATTGGCAGACTCAAACGTTCATAACGGGTGGCAGGGACAAAGAATCCAGTGAAATTTTTTTGAGTGCTTTATCTGAAAACTACCTTGAGCAGTTAAACAGAGAACCGACTCGTGGCGATAACATATTAGACCTTCTGGTGACAAACAGACCCGAACTATTTGAAACAGTTGACACAGAACAGGGAATCAGCGATCATAAAGCGGTAACTGCATCGATGATTTCAGCCGTAAATAGAAATATTAAAAAAAGGTAGGAAGATTTTTCTGTTTAGCAAAAGTGACAAAAAGCAGATTACAGAATACCTGACGGCTCAACACAAAGGTTTTGTCTCAAGTACAGAAAGCGTTGAGGATCAGTGGACAAAGTTCGAAACCATCCTACAATATGCGTTAGATGAGTATGTGCCAAGCAAGATCGTAAGAGATGGAAAAGAGCCACCGTGGTACAACAACCGAGTTAGAAAACTGCTGCGGAAGCAAAGGGAACTTCACAGCAAACATAAACATAGCCAAGGCCTTGCAGACAAACAAAAATTACGCGAAGCGAAATGTAGTGTGAGGAGGGCTATGCGAGAGGCGTTCAATGAATTCGAAAGTAACGTTCTATGTACTGACTTGGCAGAAAAATCCTAAGAAATTTTGGTCTTATGTCAAAGCGGTAGGTGGATCAAAACAAAATGTCCAGACACTCTGTGACCAAAATGGTACTGAAACAGAGGATGACAGACCAAAGGCCGAAATACTAAATGTCTTTTTCCAAAGCTGTTTCACAGAGGAAGACTGCACTGTAGTTCCATCTCTAGATTATCGGACAGATGACAAAATGGTAGATATCGAAATAGACGACAGAGGGATAAAGAAACAATTAAAATCACTCAAAAGAGGAAAGGCCGCTGGACCTGATGGGATACCAGTTCGATTTTACACAGAGTACGCGAAGGAACTTGCCCTCGCTCTTGCAGCGTTATACCGTAGGTCTCTAGAAGAGCGTAGCGTTCCAAAGGATTGGAAAAGGGCACAGGTCATCCCTGTTTTCAAGAAGAGACGTCGAACAGGTGTGCAGAACTATAGACCTATCTCTCTAACGCCGAGCAGTTGTAGAATTTTGGAACACGTATTATGTTCGAGTATAATGACTTTTCTGGAGACTAGAAATCTACTCTGTAGGAATCAGCATGGGTTTCGAAAAAGACGGTCCTGTGAAACCCTGCTCGTGCAATTCGTCCACGAGACTCAGAGGGCCGTAGACACGGGTTCACAGGTAGATGCCGTGTTTCTTGACTTCCGCAAGGCGTTCGATACAGTTCCCCACAGTCGTTTAATGAACAAAGTAAGAGCATATGGACTATCAGACCAATTGTGTGATTGGATTGAAGAGTTCCTAGATAACAGAACGCAGCATGTCATTCTCAATGGAGAGAAGTCTTCTGAAGTAAGAGTGATTTCAGGTATGCCGCAGGGGAGTGTCATAGGACCGTTGCTATTCACAATATACATAAATGACCTTGTGGGTGACATCGGAAGTTCACTGTGGCTTTTTGCACATGATGCTGTTGTGTATCGAGAGGTTGTAATAATGGAAAATTGTACTGAAATGCAGGAGGATCTGCAGCGAATTGACGCATGGTGCAGGAATGGCAATTGAATCTCAATGAAGACAAGTGTAATGTGCTGCGAATACATAGAAAGAAAGATCCTTTATCATTTAGCTACAATATAGCAGATCAGCAACTGGAAGCAGTTAATTCCATAAATTATCTGGGAGTACGCATTAGGAGTGATTTAAAATGGAATGATCATATAAAGTTGATCGTCGGTAAAGCAGATGCCAGACTGAGATTCATTGGAAGAATCCTAAGGAAATGCAATCCGAAAACAAAGGAAGTAGGTTACAGTACGCTTGTTCGCTCACTGCTTGAATACTGCTCAGCAGTGTGGGATCCGTACCAGATAGGGTTGATAGAAGAGATAGAGAAGATCCAATGGAGAGCAGCGCGCTTCGTTACAGGATCATTTAGTAATCGCGAAAGCGTTACGGAGATGATAGATAAACTCCAGTGGAAGACGCTGCAGGAGAGACGCTTAGTAGCTCGGTACGGGCTTTTGTTAAAGTTTCGAGAACATACTTTCACCGAATAGTCAAGCAGTATATTGCTCCCTTCTACGTATATCTCGCGAAGAGACCATGAGGATAAAATCAGAGAGATTAGAGCCCACACAGAGGCATACCGACAATCTTTCTTTCCACGAACAATACGAGACTGGAATAGAAGGGAGAACCGGTAGAGGTACTCAAGGTACCCTCCGCCACACACCATCAGGTGGCTTGCGGAGTATGGATGTAGATGTAGATGTAGATGTAGATCGGGGGATAGCGATACACACATATACAGATGGTGGTAGTATCGTGTAAACAAGGTATAAAAGGGAAGTTCATTTGTATTTAGATGACGTGAAAAGATTTGCGACGTGGTTATGGTCGCAGGACGGGAATTAACAGACTCTGAACGCGGAATGGTAGTTGGAGATAGACGCGTGGGACATTCCATTTCGGAAATCGTTAGAGAATTCAGAATTCCGAGATCCACAGTGTCAAGAGTGTGCCGAGGATACCAAATTTCAGGCATTACCTCCCACCACGGACAAGGCAGTGGCCGACGGCCTTCCCTTATCGACCGAGAGTAGCTGCGTTTGCGTAGAATTGTCAGTGCTAACAGACAAGCAACCCTGGGTGAAATAACCGCAGAAATCAATGTGGGACCTACGACGAACGTATCCGTTATGACAGGGCGGCGAAATCTGGGTTTAATGGGTTATGGTAGCAGAAGACCGACGGGAGGGCTGTTGCTGGCAGCACCACATGGGTTGCATCGCCTCTCCTGGGCTTGTGACCGTACTGGTTGGACCCCAGACGACTGCGAAACTGTGACCTAGTCAGATCAGTCCCGATTTCAATTAGTAAGAGCTGATGGTAGGGTTCGGGTGTGGCCCAGACCCCACGAAGCCGTGGATCCAAGCTTTCAACAAGGCACTGTGCAAGCTGGTGGTGGCTCTATAGTGATGTGGGCTGCGTTAGTATTGTAACAAGGCCAGTCCCATTCCAAAATACCGTTATCCTTGATGGCGGCCATGACGTCAGAGTCATTATGAAATGTTTTCATAACACCGTCACCATTCGAAAGCATCGTTAGTCGACAACAACAAGGTCGCACGCAGTGTATCCGGCACGTGTTGACTCTTTAGTCTTTATTACCGCCACCAGAGTAATCTGTCATCAAGTCAGCTGATGGTTTTGTGGGGTGGTGGAAATGGCTGTATCCAATACGATCCCTTAATTGAGTCACATGTTCGACTTCTACCAATAGGATTCAACTATCCTATGACGTCATTGTAGGACATATATAGGTTAAGTTCCGGGACCTCAGTCTTGGTCACTCAGTCAGCGGGAGACTAAGAAGAACAATCATGAAGTACCAGTCGACCTCCAGTGCAGTCACTCAGAACAGGATCAAACGGAAAAGTAAGTATCATATTTCACATTATTCTATCTCGTTCATTATCCTTATTATTCAATGTTTTCACTTATTCGCTAATATCTATTCATCTTCTTTTTTCAACAGAGTCAAACGCAACCATGCTTAGCTCCGCAGACGCGTCCGAACCTGCATCATCATTAGCTTCGTTAACCATCTCATCCGGACCTACACCAGCGACAGCCGACTCATTTGATCCAGTAGCGACCACGTGGGATCCTGTAGCTCACATGTTGGAGCAGGACAAGGAGTTGCTGCTCTCCGTCCCACTCAGCAACTTGTGTGATGAAGACGCTCGATCTGCTCACCACACAACGAATTCAACCACTGGTGGTGTTAAAGATCAACTAAATGGTGGTCAGTACTGGATGCCTACATATAACTCATCACAATCGAACACTCCCGTGATAGTGCAACCACCGAGTTTAGATACTGTAAATAAGAAGAATACGTCTAGTGCGGCTACGTTATTCACCACGACATATAATTTAACCTCCAGTGGTTCCAAACGTGTGAACATTGCCATAGACGTCCATCATGTCTGGGGGATCCAAGCTATAATGGAGATTGAAAATATTTCCAAAAGTGTTAAAGTCCCGATTTCCGAGTTCGACTGGGCCTGGATCTGTCATGCAGAGCGCTACATCAATCAACAAAAGACTACCGAATATGATCCAACTCATCCCCCACCAGAAATTCGTCTTGCCGATGTCACACTTTCCATTACTATTGTATATGATGACTGCGCCTTATGCATTAAATCAGGTGTCGACAGCGTCTATCTAAGGCATCCGTCAGTTATCAAATTATTCAACCTAGACTCCTCTATACGGTTTGCTCTCGAGAGACTGAATCGTTGGGTTCCTAGCATAGAGGCAGCATATAGTGATGTTAAAAACTCTCTACGTGTTTATAATATACATATTGACGATTTTGAGCAGCATCTTCGTTCGCATATGGCCATTAAAACTACAGACATCCAATTGAAATGCGTTTGTCAAAAACCAGAGTACTCAGAGTCACCTATCGGATTGTGTGAGATACGTGCAGAATTTATTGCCAACCAAAGATAATTATTTGGTATATATTGTACAGGTTCTAAGAAGAAACGTGCAGATTATGATAACACCTCAGAAATAGTACATCCAATGTATGATTTTTAAATAAACAATTTATATTTAATCTTATCTCCTGTTTCTCTTTTATTTCAGACCACCACTCCTATTATAATCAAATTGATCCAATAATTTTTTAATTCTACTCAAATTATGACCATCTTACTCTTCATACATGTGTTCCTCGTGTAGGCAGTATAGCTCAATCGGTTAATTGATCGAACTATACTGGCTACACACAAATATTATTATTATCCTCTCAGTTATATTTTCTATATATGTCAAGTACTTGTTTGTACATGGCTCATTTACTATCATGGCTGGCTGGGTGAAGCACCCTCACCACAAGGACTTTGTTGTCGGTGACTGGTCATGTGAAGATTCAAGTGAAGAGCAGAAGAAGAAGAAGAACAAGAAAAACGGAATTCTCCTTCCCGATAATATAAGAGCAATTATTGTAGGCCCATCCAACTGCGGCAAGACTAATGTCCTCATGACTCTGCTAACTCATGTGCAAGGTGTCCGATTTGAACATGTCTGTCTATTCTCAAAAACACTCTTTCAACCCAAGTATCAGCTATTGCATGAGATATTTCGAGGTGTAGATGGCGTTACATACACAACATTCAGTGAAAGCTCTGATATCCCCCCACCTGAAGAAACAAAACCAAACACAGTATTCATATTTGACGATGTTGCAGTAGAAAACCAAGACCAAATTCGCAAATATTTCTCTTTCGGTCGCCATATGGGTGCTGACGTATTTTATCTAAGTCAAACATATTCCAGAATCCCCAAACAACTTGTTAGGGATAACGCAAATCTCATTATAGCCTTCAAGCAAGACAATCTTAATTTAAGACACATTTACCAAGCACATGTGGGGACGGATATGTCGCTCAATGATTTCTTAAAGATATGTGCGGACTGTTGGAACCATTCACAGTATGGGTTTCTCGTTATTGATAAAACAAGAAAACTGTATGATGGTAGATACAGACGAAACTTTCAAGAATTTTTGCATATATAACTAGGTAATAGACGTTAGCACATCAGTCTACGTCATATCATGGACAAATTCGCGCGTATGTCCACCTCTCAAACTGAGATGATTGGTGTACACAGACAGAACATTCGCTTGTACATGGATGCGAAAATTCAAGCTATGGCTCTTAAAGTTGTAAGTATGCGCAGGGAACTAGAGACCTATTACCAAACCCTTCTGAGAACGGTGAATGAGTTAAATGAGCTAGTTAATCAAGTCAGTAAGAAAGTAACCGACTTAACTGAAAAGGTCGATCATATTCAGAGAAAAATAGATGTAGACCTGATTGTTGTCGATAAGGGCGATCGTGATCATACTAAGAAGCTGAAGAAAATGAATGCATATATAAAGCCTCATGTCGCAGAGACGTCTGATTAGTATACGTTGAGATGTCGACGACCAAACAGAAAGTCATTCAAGCCCATAAAGCAGTCCGAGAGAAATTACGGTTGCTTAGGTTAGGGTATATTGATCGTCAGCAAACACTAAGAGAGACCTTTAAGCCCGTTACTGAGTCTCTCCGACAGCTCTCACCAAAAACAAAAACGACCCAAAACGACAGTCAAGCCATTGATGAATTCACTATTAGTCACGCACCAGGCCAGATAGATAGAACATTCGGCGTTAGCCCGGGAAGACCATACATGTTGGGCATGCATCCCATAACTGTAACAGAAGACAAAATACAAATAGCTGATAGACAGTTTGACCGAACACCAGGCTTAATGAATCTTATTTTCCTAAGACCAACTAAAAAACCTATAAATTATTCAGTTAGTGATAAGGACACGTACCGTCAAATACTACACATGACTGGTGTACACAAGATCACCAAAAACCTAACCAACAGGAAGTATAAAACCATTATAAAACCAATACTTGAAGACCAAAACAACAACAACGGTGCCAGCAGCGGAGATGGTATTGACATTGGTCTTAAGACAGTGAACAATCGAGTCCCTCAGTATATATATTATGACGACCCCAACGAACTAATAGATCGACTACGTCTGCTCATGGCATCAGCTGCTGCAGGTAATACAGCTCATTCGAATGAAGTTATCTCCATAATCTCTGAGCTTCGAGAGAGAGGTATCATCGAATAAGTATGGAGACCGTAGTTCGAGAACTACACAAACCAGCACGCAAAACATACCCGCGCAGGCATGTCATGATTAAAGGGATGGATGACTTGTGGCAAGCTGATCTTGTAGATATGCGACAATATTCACATGAGAATAATGGCTTCAAATACATTTTAATTGTTATTGATACATACTCCAAATTTGCATGGGCAGTACCAGTCAAGACAAAAACCGGACCAAATGTCGCTGATGCTTTTGAACGCTTGCTACAGATAGGAACCAATCGATGCTCGGACAATCTCCAAACCGATCATGGTGGTGAGTTCTACAATAGGTACTTCAAGACAGTGATGCAGCGGTATGGAATACATCACTACTCGACATTCACTCACCTGAAGGCAAGTATCGTAGAGCGCTTGAACAGAACAATAAAAGGCAGAATGTGGATGCGGTTTAACCTTCGTGGCTCATGCAAATGGACAGATATCCTCCCAGAAATAATTGCTCAATATAATAGAACCAAACATAGCACAATAAAAATGCGGCCAATTGATGTTCGTGATAACACTCTCATGGATACGGTATACTTTCACATTAAGATACTGGATCCACGCAAACAGAAATTTAATGTAGGTGATTTGGTGCGTATCTCAAAACACAAGACCGCATTTGAGAAATCATACTTACCGAACTGGTCAACTGAGATATTTACAGTTTCAAATGTGCAGCGAACGAATCCTAGAACTTATTTATTGAAAGACAGTAAAGGTGAAGAAATTGCAGGCTCCTTCTACACTGAGGAGATGCAGAAGAGCTCACAACCAGATCTTTTTCTCGTGGAGAGAGTCATAAGACGACTTGGAAATAAAGCCCTAGTCAAATGGCTTGGTTTTCCTGCTACACAAAACAGTTGGATTGATGCCAGGGATTTGCTATATAATGAACATTCATCGTCCACAACCACCACAGTAGCCTGACATGCGCGATCGAGGGCACATTAGAGGAGGCGGTGGTGTTCTGGACAAACTACCTTTGGAATTACACATCCCGGGGTATAACTACTGCGGACCTGGGACAAAGCTTCAGAAACGCTTGGCGCGAGGTGATAATGGAGTGAATCTGCTTGACGAAGCGTGCATGGAACACGACATTGCATACGAAGCAAATAAAGATCTACCAAGTCGTCACATTGCAGATAGGATTTTAGCTGATAAAGCTAAGGCGATACGGAAAAGAAAAGATATTGGTATAGGTCAACGCATCGCGGCATTCGCAGTTGATAAAACCATGCGCGGAAAAATCAAGTTAGGATTAGGAGTGATGAATTTCAAGCGCGTTATGAACGCTGCACGTCGCGCACTAAACATGAAGAACAAGAAGGGTTGTTTGAAGAAATGTATCCTGACAGCGATGTATGCAGCTAAAAACGCAATGAAGGACAAAGAATCAGCAACGAGGAGATCCGTTAAAGCACCTCGCATTCTACCAATACCCAAGACATCCGGCGGTTTTATTCCTTTTCCCATCCCAGCCCTCTCCGCGCTCTCAGCGGTAGGTTCGCTCGCCGGTGGGGCTGCAGCTATCGCTCGAACAGTCAAGAATGCGCAAAACTCGCAAACCCAGTTAGAAGAGGCGAGAAGACATAACCGCATGATGGAAGCAGCAGTCATTGGAAAAGGCCTATACTTGAAACCGTACAAGAAGGGTTTTGGTCTATTCATAAATAAAAAAAAAGCCCAATAGCGGTCCTACCAGATCGACCACTCACAAATACAGACCTTCTTAAGTTTGTTAGACATAAATTCAAGATACCAAGATTCCGTGGTGTGTTTATGAGGGATACATTACCTAAGACTATGTGGAAAACTGGTGAATGCGGTATTGTGAATTTAGATGTTGTCGGAAGTCCTGGCACCCACTGGGTGGCGTACGTTATGAAAGACGCTGGGGTAGTCTACTATTTCGACTCCTTTGGTGACCTGCAACCACCCGAAGAATTACAGCAATACTTCACTCACAGAAGACATGTGCTATACAATTATCAACGGTATCAGGACTTTAATACATACCTCTGCGGGCATCTTTGCATCATCTTTCTCTTGACGTTCACAAAGAAGAAGAATAAGAACAAGAACTAACGTATATAAGCAGGATGTTTAAACCTTCATTCATCAGTTGACGTTCAGATGCAATGTCGTACACTTTGACGTTGAAAGGACGGTCATCTGTATTGCGTGCAAATTACTTCCCACCAATTGATTTGAGTGCAGGTCAATGGAGTGTTGCATTGATTGGACTGGAGACGTACAACAGCATCCCGAATATCACCAACACTAACAATAAACTGCATCTCGATATTAATGGTGAAAAAGATATTCTTGAAATAGAATCTGGTGCATACGATATTGACGATTTAAACGAACTCTTAAAACAGTCTGGAAAAGGTATTGAACTACGTGCAAACATCAATACACTTAAATCTGAAATAAGGACTCTAAATGCAGCGATTGACTTTAGCCAGAAACATTCAATAGGACCCCTGCTTGGATTCACAAAAGGGCGGATTTTGAAGAAAGATCCAACTAAATTTTACAAGTCCAATCAGTCTGTGGATATACTCCCAGTCAGCACAATACGTGTCTAGTGTAACATTGCTACGAATTCCTATCTCAACGATACTCTCATTCACACTATTTACGGATTCTTCCCCTCAGTTGCAGCGGGGTATAAGATTGTTGAGACACCTGCCAATACAATATACCTTCCAGTGACTGCTCAGACATTGGGCTATTTGGAGCTGCGTATTGTGGATCAGAATAATAAACTTGTCGACTTTCGCGGTGAGGAAATCATTATACGATTACATCTAAAACAAGATGGGCTTGCGGTATAAAACAAGTGCACGCAATACACAGCGCGCCACTTCGCTACTGAACAGCAAACTGATAACACCTGTGAACTACGAATTTCTTAAATCAGTTGGTCTCAAACCCTGCAATGACGCCATCACTCAATATAACCAATCCAGTAGAGTATGATGACAGAATTATACGTCAAGAATACTTCTCTCATAAATCTTACGCTTCAACCACGTTTAACAAGAATGATGAAATCAGGATTGTCATACAGCACCAGGACACACTCACTCTTCCGTGCAAGAGTTTCATATATCTCGAAGGGTCATTCAAGAAAACTGATAGCACCGATACAGTTGGGTCCAAGCTGACACGCAACGCATTGGCATTCCTCTTCCAAGAGATTCGCTATGAACTGAATGGTTCTGAGATTGATCGTACACGCAATGTTGGTCTAACATCGACCCTTAAAACATACGTCTCGGCATCACCAGCAGATCTGCACAGTTTAGAAAATGCTGGATGGTTCATAGACGATGCGGAGGGTAGAACACCCCAGGAGTACAAGCGATTTACTGCATGCATACCTCTAAAAATACTTATGGGATATTTTGAGGATGTGAGACAGATTATTATGAACGCTAAACAGGAACTTATTCTCGTGCGGAGTGCGACAGACAATAACTCGTACATTCAAGGAGCTCAAGAAGAGAATAGGATCACAATCAACAAATTAATATGGAAAATGCCTCACGTCAGTGTATCCGACGAGGAACGATTGAAGCTTTTGAAAGTGTTGAATTCAGGTACATTTCTGTCACTGACCTTCCGCTCATGGGAGATCTTTGAGTATCCAGTGTTACCGACCGCGAGCAGACAAACATGGGCTATTAAGACCTCCAGTCATATCGAGACACCCAGATTCATTATACTTGCGTTTCAGACTGATAGAAGAGCAAATACATCAAACGATTCCACCGTGTTCGATAACTGCAAGTTAACTAACGCCAAAGTCTACCTCAATTCAGAATTCTACCCATATGACAATCTACATCTGCAATGGAATGAAAATGTATACAGCCTCGCGTATGACATGTATGCAAGGTTTCGTCCTTCTTACTATGAAATTGCTGAAGGAGAGGGAGGGGGGTGTCTACTGAGTCCTCGTAAGTTCAAAGAGCTTTCACCGATCATTGTAATAGACTGCTCTAAACAGAATGAGATAATTAAGTCTGGACCTATAGACGTTCGAATTGAATTTGAATCATCGACAAATTTCCCAGAACACACCGCTGAATATGCATTAGTCCTACACGACAGAATAATCAATTACTCTCCGCTCACAGGTGTTGTGCAACGAGCTGTATAAATGAAAATATGCTGTCCTGTGCATTGATCATTTGACGATGGCAACTCAGCCTGTGAAGATCATTGCCGATGTTCAAGGATTCCATGATGGAGAGCGAAGACAGTTCGTATTTAAACAAGTTGCTTTTGTGGCCAACATACAAGACGCAGGAATAATTGAAACCTTCTCCGCAAATATTCGATCACCAAGACCGTTCACGCAAGTGAAATCTTGTAAAACACGGACCAGTGCATTGTGGTTAACTAATTTTTATCATGGAATTCACTGGGATGATCCCGGCATACCCTATAAAGATGTGGTGATCGCACTTAAATTATTCGATCACAAGGACACCATCGTTTACGTGAAGGGAAAGGACAAAACCTCCTGGATGCGTCAAATATTTAAATTTGCATCTATTCAAGACCTTGAATGGTACGGATGTCCATCCATCCATCGACTGAAGAACGATTACCAAAAAAGTGCTTTTGTATCTGCATATGAGAATGTAAAATTACTTTTCACTTTTATTAGAAATAAATAATAATTTATAAGATTGAGTGTTTTTTCTTTCTATGACAGCCAACGTCCCTAGTATTGTAAGTTTATTCTTTTTATATTGTATATGAAGGGAACTGTCCGAGAGAGACACATACCCCGGCCTTTGACGTGGAATGAGCCTACTGTCATAGTTAGGCGCGGATGCGTCAGATGCCGATCTCGCGGCCTCCGTCGAAATCGACAGACACGCGCAGCCGCTGACGCTTGGTAGGGGGTTGCACCAGTTGCCGGCCTCGCGGCCGCTGTGGAAAGCGATGCGTCAGATTACGATCTCTAAAGTATCTGTTGACGTAGGACTGTAAGAGATAGCGCTGCAGTGGGCTGTGTGTGTTCGTGACAACTAGCAGAAGTCCGGCACTTGTGATTAAAAGCAGGAAACCTTATAACTTTATGCATTGCGATGTGGCTGTATGTACGTATTCTGCATACACACATAAATAAATTTATTATATTTTTAATAACAAGAATAATCATTATTAGGGTATCAAATAATAACAACATTTTTTAGAAGGAAATAACTGAGTTTATTATTGAATTCAGAATTTAACATTTTTCACATTATATATAAATATGAGTTTACAGATATAAGATTGGTTTTTAACCAAAAATCTGAAATTCCACATCTTTTTAGATAATTTTTTTTAACAATTTTAGATAATTAAGAAATATATATAAGCATTCTCTTCAGATAAATTATATATATAATTTTAAAGCTAATGCAGAGGTACTACCCTATCTTACAAAGTAACTAATATCGCTAATGAAGTTCCACCAGAAAAACAAAGCACTTTTAATTAATACCAAACCTATTTGCTTCAAGTCAATGGCTCTAAACATTTTCAAAAAGAACAACAACAAATTGAATATATATTTTTTTCCAAGTAAGTCGATTTAAAGATTTTCAACTACAAGAACAAGGTGAACATATATATTTTTCTTTAAAGTGGACGACTAGAAACATTTTCCGCTAGAACAAGCAATTGAACATATAGAAAGAATTTAATTAGTGGAACTCATACACTTAAAAACTAGTTCTGACTGGGTGGCTAGCGGTAGGTGAAACTTACAAACTAAAATCTAAGCTCTATAATGACTGGAAGTGATGCATATATTATGTGAGAAAATTTTATTATTATTTTTTGTTCATACAGAAGTTAATTGGCTAAATTTATAGCCTTTTCATATATATATATATATATATATATATAATGGTCAGCAATATGTAGATATAAAGACTTTTTTATTTATTATGATTTTCTTTGAAAAAATAATGATTATATTTTCATACACACACACTTAACACAAGTTCGCGCTCATTCGCACACTCAGACATGCATGGAAGCACGCAAACTGATACACGCAACAAAACACTCTCATCAACTATTTACACTATGATAAAAGAGCCATACGATTTCCACGCATAGCTCACATTCGTAACATTCACACGCTCATTCCCTCTCTATCACTCAACCAGAGTACCCCACCCCTACTTTTGTTTCAAGTAAATAGTGTGAGTATGGGAGGGTTCCCACCCCATCCTCACAAATGACTCTTTTATCGTCATGAGGAGACAGTCCGACTTTAGACTGCAGCACAGTGTACACCTCGTGAGCTCGTGATCGAATGCTAGTTTGTTGAACCATGTGTGGATGAGCGCCTTCAACGCTACGACCGTACAGGCACTGCAAATAGTCCTCGACCGTAAGCGCACGAGACGCGATCCGTCTAACACCCTTTGCCCGCCTCAGAGTGCTCCCGTCTACTGTGCGATATGCATACATTTTCGATCTCAGTCCCACAAACTCTACAATTGGTAAACCATTCGACTCGTCTTTCATGAGACCGATAACCTTCTTGTTCTGTGGAACAATACCATAAGGATTATTGACCTCACAAGAAGAGGTGTCGAATTCTTTACCATTGCACCTAATTACTTCATATGGATCACAGTTCTTGATCCAATAGATAAAGCTGTCTGTATCCATATAAAGTAATTTTGGATCTACGAAATGAGGTTTCGCAAACTCATAGTGGAATCGGTACATGTAGAATTTGGAGATATCGAGTATACACATCCCCAAATAGATGGGTTTCATAAACTCTACTGCAGTCTTCGACATCTCCACAGCAACAAAGTTTTCATTGAAGATGGTGGCACGCTTAAAATTTGGCCTGCCTATACATTTTCTCACGCCGTAACGCCCTTCCCATGCGGTTCTAATAACAATATCGCGTTCATTTCTTACATTTTGCATAGTTTTCCTGAAAATGGAATTATTCATTAATTTATAAAAGTCTTTTTCAAAATCATTACTCGCGACCGCCCTCTTTTCGGTATTTAGTTCAATATACTCCTTCAACCAGGGGGATTGCTTGAAGGAGATTGCCCGGGTGATTTTAATGAGCTCCATTCCTAATCTGAGACACTGCTGGAGGTTACGATAATGAATAATATACCTCTGCTTATCCCCAACAGTGGCCATCAGTTTAGGGATGGTGCTTCCTCGTGGAATTTGTTGCTCTGGACATAACGGCAAGTCGCTTGTCTCTCCATGCAAATTATTAGGGTACGCGATGTCTGCCTCAAGCACATACCCTACATCAGAATCGGCCGCAAGACCCATTATCTGTCCACCTAATCCCCTCAATTCGTCTTCAGGCACCCATTGGAATCCGGCAACCGGCAGCGGTTGCTTCATAGCATGCCCATATAAATTGTTAACATCTAAGTACAAAATGTAACTAGAATCAAGGGATGCGTTGTACTCGACACCCATCCGCGGATTATTTGGCCTGGCGTGTCTGTGAACACATTGACAAAGTCCACCGCGGATCCCTCGCTCAAAAAATAGAAGCATTGAAGCATCAGTCAAAAGTTCAATGTTGCAATCCGTTTTTTTGAGCATAGCGTCCCAGGACAACCCAGGTGCCGTGTAATAAAAGGCAGGGTCCAGAGAGTACGTGGTCATACATACACTCCGGAACTTTTCGAAAACATCTGCAAGCAAACGAACGTCCGTGTCCATGTATAACCTTGCATATTCTCCCAAATTGGGGATGTTGAATTCCTGCCAGACATTAACGGCATGCTCATAATCTGTGATAGTTATGGTATTGCCAGTGAGAGTACTGGTAAAAGAAGTTATGTCGGGAAGCCTGGTTTCATTGAGTTTTGCCATACTATCAAGATACTCGTACGGGAAAACTCCTTTCCTCGTCGCAAGTTGAAACTTTTCCTCATCGGTAAATGCAGATCGAGTGATATGCATATCATTTCGAGGTAAAGTCTCAACCAGTTTCTGAAGCGAAGTTTGCATAAATCGTAGAGAGTCAAGGAAGCGGAGCGTAATTTTCGGCGTCATTCGTTTTGAAAAAGAAATGTACTTTTCAACTCTTTCAGGCAGGATATTGACCTGATCATTCTTCATACCGAACTTAGCCAAGTGCTCAACGAGAAAATGAGCGTCATACCCGCTCAGATTATGAAAAAAGACGGGTATGTGTGTAGGTAACTGATACTTCAAGTTGCATGCATTGTGGGCTGCACCGCGGAACTTACCCGTAAGATGACAATGGTCTCTACGAGGAGTCACCGCTTTTCTATCTAAGACCAGCCCGCAAATATGACAATTAACAGCCTTTTCATACAAGTCATCATTTTCCTTTGATTTGGTCATGGGAATATTGATGCTGTAGAGCTTGTGAACTTGCCAAGAAAGTTTTTCAAGCTCTGTGAGGAGCCAAACCGCCGGGTCGTTCCCTACATAAGACTGATAGCTATTAAGTTTACAATCATATGCGCATACAACTTGGAACGCAGCCGCATAAGGTACGTGTTTTTGTGTGAAGGTTGTGTGTGAGGCTAAGGGGTTCCCTTCACGACGAGTAATAGGAGCCAGCAAGCATTCAAAATCAGCGTACACAACAAAAGGACAACGCTGCTGGTGGTGAGCATTTTTAAATTTAATGAAGTTATTTTCCTCAGTGGACATAACAACACGTACCGGGTCCTTGCATGCACAATCTAATAGATGTGTTGCTAATAACTCTTGAGATGAAAAATAATTCAAACACCTTATACAAATATGTTGTTTATGATCATTTTTACTTAACTGGGAGGAAATGAGTCGGGACATGTCTTTGATCCAGACGTAGTGATAATTATCACGTTCGGAGAAGAGCAGCATGTTGACATGCAACTCTCGCTCACCTGCAAATTTTGAGAAATGGAGGGGGCCTACTACTGTATGCTTGTTCTGCTCATCTGACTTGCTTTTCTTCTCCAGGCCATAAACGTGGACCGATATTGCGGTATTCTGAGCCTCAAACTTAGGTATGTCATGGATTCTTAAAGGGAACTCTATTCCGTCAAAGTTATACTGTCTCTTAATATCTTTGACTTTGTAACTGCTGGGACGCTCGGGATGATGTTTGTAATTGTAATTTCTCTCGCAAGCCAGGACTGACCATGCAAAACACGCATTATCATACTTATTTTGAACATTAATGCATGCTTGCTTTTTCTCAATATCTATAGGGAGTTTAATATAACTGGACCCTCCATTCATTGGATCATAGACATGTATATGGATGTCGAGGTGTGGTATACTGCTGAGCGCTTTAGCGGATCCACGTACTTCCATCTCGGAAAATCGGGCCATAATAGCGCTCAAGGTGGATTCTCGATACCACTCAGCAATCGATGTGCTCCGAGAAATAACGCCATTGTCACCCCATATATAATGCAGAGTAGCCGTCTCCGCGTCACCTTGATGTTTAGGGGGGTGACTCAGTTCACAGCATAACACAGCACTGCATTTAAAGGCGTTAAATTCCGGATCTTCTAAGAGTTTGAGGAGCTCGGTCTCCAAGACGGGGAGGCACGCCTCCAAAAACCTTACAGGATCGCGATACCTCCCGCCTGGATTCTCAATTCTGGTGAAAGAGATTCGCCCCTCAAACGCTCTAGCAACTGCTGAGTATTCTAAGGGAGTCATTACGCCGTTATTCTGATCGAATTCGTTATCGATAGGACGGGGGAGAGAACTACCGCTAGCCATAAGGAAATTACTATTATTACTGTTGCTACAACTAGGAGTCCACCCGATAGATGAATGGGCTGGTGATGGGTGATCGTAATCATCATCATTTGCGGGGAGAGGTATACGTCTCGGAACGCATACCTTGCGTGGGCGGCGAGCTGCTGCTTCTAGAGGAGGAGGGGGTGACAGCCGGTTTGAAGGGCCAGGCTGTGGCGACGGCGGACGGGCTGCGCAGCCAAACGGTTGCGACAGCGCTGGGGGAGGAGCTGGCGCGTGTTCTGCATCCGTCTCCCACGAAGCCCTTATAGGGGCTACGCAAAGCGCGGCGTGTCTTTGCGGTTCGGTGCGCCCGAGTCCCGCCCCCGCAACCACCGCTCTAGGAACACGGCCTACGCCGTGTGATATACCTGTAAGATAAATAAGGAAAAAAATTAATTTAGTGATTTATATTTAAAAGAGCGATAAATAATAACAATAAGAGTAGATAATGGTGGTTATGTGAAGGAATGTTAATGTTCAAAATTATTCACCTTCTCCGCTCTGACTCCATGGTTTGAGCAACTTATTGCCAAAATCAAGTAGATCCTCAAACCACTCAGGTAGGTTGATCTCCTCCTCAAACGGGTCAGGCAGGTTGGTCTCCTCCTCCTCTAAAGACTGAGTGTCCTGTGTGGCGGGCGCCGTTTGAACGCTAC
This sequence comes from Schistocerca piceifrons, assembly GCF_021461385.2. Classification (NCBI taxonomy): domain Eukaryota; kingdom Metazoa; phylum Arthropoda; class Insecta; order Orthoptera; family Acrididae; genus Schistocerca; species Schistocerca piceifrons. The sequence goes on along the minus strand of NC_060139.1, from coordinate 214,701,449 downwards.
CGCCGCCTCCTTGAACGTTTTGGGTGGTTGAACCGAATGCTGAATTAGGCGCATCTACAAAGAAAAGACCGGCTTATGAGGACTAAATGTATACAATCAGGAAACGGGTATATATTAGATGAAATTATTTAAGTTTAAGAAGTATGATTGTATTATAAATGTACTTACATTCGAGCTGCGCTTGAGCCCTTTCCATCTCGATCTGATTGTCTAGATCAGCAGTGATTTGCTGGAAGAAATCTAGAAAAATGGAGAAGACTGAATATAATATCGCATATGGAAAGGGAAGTGTGCTTTCAGTTAAGTGATAGAGAAATAAGCGGACCAGCAAATTTTTAAAAAAAAGGAATGAAATGAAATATTTACAAAGAGCACTGCACAACGAATATAACAGATACACAACATGTGGAAGCTCTATCTTTATAGCGGATACGGTAAATTAATTATAACACATACAACATGTGGAAAGTCATTCTTTACATAGAGATGTCCAAAACAGATATAAGACTTAACACAGACACAAACATAGAATCCGTTAAAAGACTTAGTAAACTTTACAGAGAGAGATCGAAAACGGGTATAACACGTAACATACAACACGTGGATGAACAATATTTATAGAGAGCAGTACAAAACAAATGTAACACTTAAAATAAAAGATTCAGACACCCAAGTTAGAGGTAAAAAAAAGGCGTGAATAAGCAATTTTTATAGAGAGAGAGATTCAAAAGGGTAAAAAACGTAAGCCGGAACACCCACAGAACAAGTGGAGGAGCGATCTTTATAGAGAGCATTATAAAAGATATGTAGCACTCATACACAGAGTTAAAGGGTGTAGATATCAGAATACTGAAAATGTACTTACCAGGGAATGGTACTTCGTCCAAATGAGCACGTTTGCTGCTGCTGCTGTCACTGGCGGTTCGTGATCGTTTCATTTTTACACGTTTAATTACGAAGACATGACAAGTATTGGATGAATGAAGTATACGAGCAGTGTGAGAGTGAGGTAGGTCGTGCATTGATTTATATAGGTCCTGCCTAGCGCGTGTATGTATGCGCGGGGTTGCGACATAGAGAGAGATGGCGCTAACTCTCTCTATGTCACAACCCGCTACGGTAATAAAGACTAGAGAGTCAACACGTGCCGGATACACTGCGTGCGACCTTGTTGTTGTCGACTAACGATGCTTTGGAATGGTGACGGTGTTATGAAAACATTTCATAATGACTCTGACGTCATGGCCGCCATCATGGATAACGGTATTTTGGAATGGGACCGGCCTTGTTACAATACTTGCGTTTACATGGAAAGGACTGGGTCCTCTGGTCCAACTGAATCTATCAGTGACTGGAAATGGCTGTATTCGGCTTGTTGGACTTCATGTTCCCAAACAACGATGGAATTTTTATCAACGATTGTGCACCATGTCTCCGGGCCACGGTTGTTCTGCTTAATTCGGGTAAATGTTTTGGACATGCAGGTCATCTGACGTGACTGCCATCAAACATCTTTGGGACGTAATCGTGCGCGGAATCCTAGACCGGTAAGGCTTTCGTAAATATGGACAGCTACAGAGGCAGCATGGCTCACTATTTCTGCAGGGAACTTTCAACGATCTGTTGACTCCATTCCAAGTCGAATTGCCGTACTACGTCTGGTAAAAAGATGTCCGATACGATTTTAGGAGGTATCCCATGACTTTCGGTACCTCAGTGTACACCTGTGGAAAACTGAGGCAAGAAATTGCAACTGAGCACCATTTCTGACGTGTAAACTGTAATTTACCATCTTCTTTGTGACCCGTTAATCACCGTAACTACTGTCCGCCCCGATAGCTGAGTGGTCAGCGTGACGGACTGCCGTCCTAAAGATCCCGGGTTCGATTCCGAGCTGGGTTGGGGATTTTCTCTGCTCAGGGACTGGGCGTTGTGTTGTCTCATCATTATTTCATCCTCATCCGGCTCGCAGGTCGCCCAATGTGGCGTCGAATGTAATAAGACCTGCAACAAGGCGGCCGGACCTGCACCGTAAGGGGCCTCCCGGCCAATAACGCCAAACGCTCATTTGCATTACCGTAATACTTACAAAGCAAACCTAAGGAAATATACTTCAGAGCTCTGTTAAGAATCTTGCTGGGAGAAGGACTGTGGTGTCAATAGATCGTAGTGTTGGTGCTCGACTGAGAGCTGTAGACAACTCACATGCAACATCTTTATCACAATAAAACAACGCCTGCAACCCAAACTCAACGGGTTTGCCCCCATATCATATTCAGAATTACCACTCACAATAAACCCAATTTCAAGAAGAATTCCTTTAATCTGTTACATGGCATGCTTTATGCGAGTATACTAATATAAAGGCTTCGAAATGAAATTAATGCGTGAAAGAAATAACACTCAGAATAATAAATCCAGTGCAGAGGCACTGTTTTATCACAAGAGACAGATTTTATAGCGGTATTATACAATTAAAAGAAAACACACACAGCTGCACTTAACTGATTCCAAGAAACTAACCCGCACAATTTGGTTTTGGAGAAGACCTGTTAAAGCGTGAGACGAATCCAAAATACTTACTACTGAACTTGACATATACACCACTGGATTTTACTTGGTACTATTAATCTCGTGGGCACTTCCAACAAGTTCCCAAGGCGCTACGACATACAGGAGCTATTTATTCTATCGGCGCTCCCGTGACGCAAACCGAGCAAAATCAGTATCGACCCAATGCAACGTCTCAGCGGCGAGTCCGACTCATCGGCTCAGTTCAGTCGCAGGCCGAAGCACGTAGCAGCAATTGTGTGCACAGTTTGGATGGTCGTCAGCTGATGTTTCCTCGCTGTTCGCTGGACATGGAGGGCAGTAGGGATGGGAAGAAATCACGTATCTGTTACCAAACAAAGTGATTGAGAAACCGCAGTTCTCGCAATAACTACTTCAAGTTTAAATTTCATAGAGTGGGTATACGTCCGCCAAGTTCTCATCCCCTTCCCGCACCTCCTTCTTTTCCTTGAAAGGATACGGATCCTGTACACCTCCCGCAAACTCGATCCTGCTCATCCGCTTGTCTCACCCATCCTCTCCCACCCCCGCCCGCTGCCGTGCCTGTATTCCCACGTCCCACCCGGTCTCCATCTCTCCACCCTCATCACCCTCCCCCAAGGTGGCTTCCGCCAGCTCCCCCTCCCTGATGATGTCCTCCTCCCCTCCATCTACCCCTCCTATCAACTTTGATCCTCCCCCCCCCCCACATCCTGTGTCCTTTCCATTAGGCACCCTCCCTCCCTTCTCTTTCCTCTTTCCCCATCCCCTCCCTCCTTCCCTCTTCCCCCGGGCTTCCCCTCCCCCTTCCTCCCTTCCCCCTATCTCCCCTGCCCATGGTGTCTGCTCTCCCCTCTCCCTCTCCCACCCCCCCTCCTCCCCTCTTGGCAGGTCCCCGGACTCGTACACGGTTAGTGAACATTCGCGCGCCGGAGATCAACGCCTCGTGTTCTGTGTGTGCCGTCGTTTTGTGCTTAAGTGATTCAGTGTTATTCGTTTTGTGCCCCTACGTTCACGTGTGACAATTTTCGTCTCTGCCTGTGTCGACGTGTCTGAACAATTTTATCTTGGACTCTATGCCCGTGAACGGCACCTTGTATTTTAAAAAGTGTTTGTCTCCGTTTATATGTCCACCATGTTTTTTCTTTAAATGTCTTCATTTGTATATTTGTGTTCGCTGCGGCTAAAGAGCGGCGTCGTCTGCTGCTGCATGGCCTGCCTGTAATACAGGTTTCAAAATAACAATAAAGAAAAAAAAACCGCCAAGTTTGAAGTAAGATGAATACCCGTCCGCCATTTTATGTGTAGTCAAGGCCGACGTCTGCTGTGTCACCCCCCCCCCCCCCCCCACCACCACCACCGCCCCTTTTAAAATAGCCGGCCTCTGTGGCCGAGCGGTTCTAGGCGCCTCATTCTGGAACTGCGCGACCGCTACGGTCGCAGGTTTGAATCCTGCCTCGGGCATGGATGTGTGTGATGTCCTTAGGTTAGTTAGGTTTAAGTAGTTCTAGGTTCTATGGGACTGATGATCTCAGATGTTAAGTCCCATACCGCTCAGAGCCATTTGAACCATTTTTGAAATTAACTTCGACTAACTTTAAATAGCTCACGCTAGCTCTATTTTTTCTAAAAAAAAAAAAAAACAATAAATAACGGCGATTTCTGCCTTCACTGGCAGCAACAAGGAAAGTTTTAGTCGAAATGGATAAACTTTTCGATGTAGGTAAAGCTGCAAGAAGACTCAAAATTTTCGTTCACCCACGGTAACTTCTTGTTGCCCGCAAAATGAACGTAAATCGAAGCAAAATGAGCAGGTTCCACCTGAATATAATGGAGGAAACTTCGAAATACGTTCTGGTCAGCTAATAGAAACGGTGTTTTTGTTTTTATGAAAATCTGTAAACTATTAAATTACAGACTTTCTGTGTGCTACTATGACTCATTAAGAATATTGTTTGTTTGTTTTGCTTTATGGTGGAAAAACAACTGGGGTCATACGCGACCAAAGTCTAAACTAGAGAACAGGAAGACAGAGAGGAGTCAGAAAACGACTATACGTCAGTCCCAATTGACAGAAGAGAAGACAGGCACGTGGCGAAAGAGCTAAAAAAGACACCATACAGAAACGGAGGTCCAAGACTGAAAATTAAATGGCCTTCGCTATACTGCTTTGGCGGATAAAAAGAAAAACGCGGTCGACAGTCCGCGCGTCATTTGCTAAAACGGCCGATAACTCAGGAAAGTAAACGGATAAGAAATGGGCATTCTGTCAGGAAGTGGCGGGCAGTAAAAACGTGGGCTCAATGTGTACAAAGAGGTGGGGTAGCTCCCCTTATCAAATGACGATGGCTAAAAAGGCAGTTCCCAATCCGCAGCCGAGTCAAAATCACCTCCTCCTGGAGGGAGGGCCGAGAGGAGCTTGTCCAAGTCGGTGGGAGAGACTTAATAAGTCGGAGTTTATTCCCATGAAGGGAGGACAATTGTCGATGGCAAAGGAACACCACCTCCTGACAGACGGCAACACATAGACCATCGGAGGGAATATAGGAACGAGTCGCCAGCCTTGACGGCAGCGTCAGCAGCCTCGTTTCCCGATAGACCGACATGGTTAGAAACCCACATAAACATCTCATCCACACTCAGCAAGCCACTTGACGGTGTGTGGCGGAGGGTACCTTGAGTACCTCTACCGGTTCTCCCTTCTATTCCAGTCACGTATTGTTCGTGGAAAGAAAGATTGTCGGTATGCCTCTGTGTGGGCTCTAATCTCTCTGATTTTATCCTCGTGGTCTCTTCGCGAGATATACGTAGGTGGGAGCAATATGCTACTTGACTCCTCGGTGAAGGTATGTTGTCGAAACTTCAACAAAAGCCCGTATCGAGTTACTGAGCGTCTCTCTTCCAGAGTCTTCCAATGGATCTCCGTAACGCTTTCGCGATTACTAAGTTATCCTGTAACGAAGCGCCCTGCTCTCCGTTGGATCTTCTCTATCTCTTCTATGAACCCTATCTGATACGGATCCCACACTGCTGAGCACTATTCAAGTAGTGGGCGAACAAGTGTACTCTAACCTGCTTCCTTTGTTTTCGGACTGCAATTCCTTAGAATTCTTCCAGCGAATCTCAGTCTGGCATCTGCTTTACCGACGATTAATTTTATATGGTCATTCCATTTTAAATCACTCCTAATGCCTACTCCCAGATAATTTATGGAATTAATTACTTCCAGTTGCTGACCTGCTATATTGTAGCTAAATGATAAAGGATCTTTCTTTCTATGTATTCGCAGCACATTACACATGTCTACATTGAGATTCAATTGCCATTCCCTGCACCATGCGTCAATTCGTTGCAGATCCTCCTGCATTTCAGTACAATTTTCCATTGTTACAACCTCTCGATATACTACAGCATCACCCGCAAAAAGCCTCAGTGAGCGGCCGGCCGGATTGGCCGAGCGGTTCTAGGCGCTACAGTCTGAAGCCGCGAGACCGCGACGGTCGCATGTTCGAATCCTGCCTCGGGCATGGATGTGTGTGATGTCCTTAGGTTAGTTAGGTTTAAGTAGTTCTAAGTTCTAGGGGACTGATGACCTCAGCTGTTAAGTCCCATAATGCTCAGAGCCATTTGAACCATTTGAACCTCAGTGAGCTTCTGATGTTATCCATAAAGTCATTTATATATATTGTGAATAGCAACGGTCCTACGACACTCCCCTGCGGCACACCTGAAGTCGCTCTTATTCGGAAGACTTCTCTCCATTGAGAATGACATACTGCGTTCTGTTATCTAGGAACTCTTCAATCCAATCACACAATTGGTCTGATGGTCCATATGCTCTTACTTTGTTCATTAAGCGACTGTGGGGAACGGTATCAAACGCCTTGCGGAAGTCAAGAAACATGACAACTACCTGTGAACCCGTGTCTACGGCCCTCTGAGTCTCGTGGACGAATAGCACGAGCTGGGTTTCACAGGACCGTCATTTTCGAAACCCATGCTGATTCCTACAGAGTAGATTTCTAGTCTCCAAGAGAAGTCATTATACTCGAACATAATACGTGTTCCAAAATTCTACAACTGATCGACGTTAGAGACATAGGTCTATAGTTCTGCACATCTGTTCGACGTCTCTTCTTGAAAACGGATGTGTCCTGTGCCCTTTTCCAATCTTTTGGAATGCTACGTTCTTCTAGAGACCTACGGTACACCGCTGCAAGAAGGGGGGCAAGTTCCTTCACGTACTCTGTGTAAAATCGAACTGGTATCCAACCAGGTGCAGCGGCCTTTCCTCTTTTGAGCGATTTTAATTGTTTTTATATCCCTCTGTCGTCTATTTCGATATCTATCATTTTGTCATCTGTCTGACAATCTAGAGAAGGAACTACAGTGCAGTCTTCCTCTGTGAAACAGCTATGGAAAAAGACATTTAGTATTTCGGCCTTTAGTCTGTCATCCTCTGTTTCAGTACCATTTTGGTCACAGAGTGTTTGGGCATTTTGTTTTGATCCACCTACCGCTTTGACATAAGACCAAAATTTCTTAGGATTTTTCTGCCAAGTCAGTACACAGAACTCTACTTTCGAATTCGCAGTGGCTCCACCAAGAGTGAGCGAATGAGTTTTCCTGGACCTGTTGCACTAAGAGATGGGCGGTGTACAGCGCTCACAGATTTTGAATGTTCAAATTGTCGAAAGTTGGCTTTCTGGACCTTGTTTGTGCGAATTCATCTTGTTTTCCTTTTTTTGTAAATGTTGTGAAGAATGAAAGACAAGTTGGCATTGCCTTCGACAAAAGGCGGCTCAGATCATTTGTGTCGTACATTTAGTTCTCTCTAAACGATTTGAGCAAATGTAGCTTGTTGTTCGAAACCGTTTGTCCAGTTTCATATTTACTGCCCATCTCTACGTCAGCTCCTGCCACTTCGACTGGTGCAGTTGAACGCTAAACAGGCTTTAGGCATGTTTAATTTATATCTCGCTAAACAAACTGCAAAGAACAATTAATCGCCTCACCAAATAAAGCGGTTCACTGTCCAGACAGACAAACGATAGAAGATGAATAAGACAGCCAACCATTTGCAATCAATGATGCTATTCAATTAACCTTAACCATTGTTTCAACGGATTTAAACCCGTCTTCTTCAGAAGGACAAGAAACACTCTTCACATTAACGAACAGTCAGTTGGTAGAGCGATCTAACTCCGTCACATGAAATGTGTCGGCAAAGATGTGTACATCCAGTTGTAGAAGTTAGGGCCCCTAAAATCAAGGGCTTGTCACATCAGTAAAATCAATCACATAAAATGCCAATAAATGTTAAGTGCTACATGCCGAGAGGACAGACATCACACTCTCATATAATTTGATTGGCCTAGCTGAGCAATGGATCCACGTTCTTCAGTGTGGATGCACAAATACGTCCGACCTCCTGTGGAAAACTCCCTCTTTCTCCCAGAGAGGGTATTCCTCTCCCCCCCCCCACCCCTGAGTATCTGCACCCCCCTCCTCGACTGTTTTCCCCTCCCACGTCCTTCCCTCTGCGGCCCCCTTCAGCGCCCCCTCCCACCCGTCTCCCCCGCTCTGCCCCTTTCTAGCACCTCCCCTCCTCCTTTCTTCCCTTCTCCCTCGTCTCCATCCCCCTGGCAGATCCTCTCAGTTTGTTCATCGTCGTCGGTGTGCTACGTCACTGTTGTGTTTGGTGCTGTTCTCCCGTGACGTCAAGAGCTGAGATTTTAATCGTGTGCTGGACTTGTACATAGTGTTGCTGTCAGTGACTGTTATGTGCTACGTCGCCCATCGCTACTTTTATCCTCTGGCCGTACTTCGACTTGTGTTTCTTTTAATCGTCACAGTGCATGGTTTTTTTGTGTACAATTTTTAGATTTTTATCACCATTTTTACAGTCACCCCATTTTTGCTCTATCTTCCATTATGTTTCCTCCTTTATATGTCTGTTTCGTCGTATGTCCTCCTTTATGTTGTTTTAAATGTCTCCATGTTCTGTACTTCCTGTCTCTCTCTCGGCTGAAGAGCGGCAGCTATGCTGCTGCCAGCCTGCCCAATATGGGGCGTTGAAATACAAAAAAGAAAAAAAAAAAACTGTGGAAATCTCAGAGAGCGCACACTGAGGAAATTGGCAGGGGCTGCGGGCAGGTGGCGCTCGATGGGAGTGTTTATCGACCGTGGGGCGTACCGAGATAGTCCGTGCAGTTGCGATAACGCTGGGTCCGAGATGGCGCTGTGGTTAATGCACCTGCCCAGTAATCATGAGGTCCCGGGTTTGAACCCCGGTCCGCTGCACATGTTCACTCATCGCCGCTGATTCCGCGTAATGTCCTGATGCAGCTGACAGCAGTGATCCCCTCCCCTCCATTTCCTTTCCTTAATTCCCCTCTTCATTTACAGTTTACGCATAATGTATAACAACTGCAGATTCTGTATGGTGATTGTTCTTTCGGACATGTCCGAATGAACTTTTTTTTTTCTTTATTGAGTTTCGATTCCCCCCAAAGCGGCCGGGCTGGCAGCAGCTTAGTATGCCGCTCTTCAGCCCACAGACTTTGTTTTAAAAAGACGAAGATAATAAATAATAAAATAATAAGAACAGGCGATAAAATCGGAGACTTGAATGGTAGCATGGCGAAGAAAAAAAATCGTGGAACATAAAAACATAGAACAAAGGGATGACAATGCTAGTAAAATACATATGAAGCAGACAGGTAAAACAATAGACAGACAATTAAAAAAACACGGCGACAGTCTGGTTTCTGTTCGGAACACGTAGGAAAGACGAACAACACTGAACATTCACTTGAACACTGCACTAAAAAGTTGGCAAATATGACATACCACACCCGAGAGCAGGTGGTGGGAAACTGGACAGATGATGGGAGAATAAAAGGGGGGGAGGAAAGGAAAAACGAAGGGAGGGGGGAGGGGGGAAAGCAGCCGATGGAGGATGAGGACCCATAACAGGGTGGGGGGGGTGTGGGGGGGGGGGTTGCTGTGCAGACGCGACAGGGAGTGGGGAAGGCAGAGGAGGAGATCCGAAAGAACAGATACCAGACACTCTTATAAGATGTGTGGGACGCACCTCGCCGCAGGATTAGCCGAGCGGTCTAAGGCGCTGCAGTCATGGTCTGTGCGACTGGTCCCGGCAGAGGTTCGAGTCCTCCCTCGGGCATGGGTGTGTGTGTTTGTCCTTAGCATAATTTAGGTTTAGTAGTGTGTAAGCTTAGGGACTGCTGACCTTAGCAGATGAGTCCCATAAGATTTCACACACATTTGAACATTTTTGATTTCTGGACGCACCTCTGTTACAGTTGCCATTTTGAAGACTAAGTTTAGCGCCGCCACCCATCGGAACTTCATGAAACTATAGGGGCTGAAGCGGTAATGTCCCACGATGTCCCACAACGAATTCCGCATTTTTTCAACCGAAACTGACCGAGAAAAAAAGTTATTGCAGTACTTATTGAACGTACCTGGTAATACCACTAATAGACCCTCCTTTCCCGTTTCACTTGCGAATGGCGCGTGGGAACGATTGTCGGCAAGCATCTGTATTATCTCTCATTTATCAAATTTTCTCGTCGTGGTCATTTCACGAGATGTAAGTGGAACGAAGTAATACGTCGTCCGATTCTTCCCGGAAAGTATTCTCTCGAAATTTCACTAGTAAACCTCTCCATAACGCACGACGCTTCTCTTGTAGCGTCTCTGTAACGCTCTGGCGTCGATCAAACGATCCCGTGACGAAGTGCGCCACTCTTTGTTGAATCTCCTCTGTTGAAGAATCGATCGAACGAGCGAGTTGTACGCCACCTCTTTTGTGTATGAGTTACATTTGCTTACGTTGTTCCTATGAATGTCAGTCTGACATCTGCTTTTCCTACCATTTGTTTTATGTGGTCATTCCACTTAAGGTCAGTCGCTCAGCAATACTAACACACGGCAGAAAATGTGTGATATGGTGCGGCTTTAACAAGAGGAGAATGAGAACTTCATTATTCACTCAGAACGCACGCACTTTTATGCGCAGCCCGTGCACAAACCGTATGCCGGACCGGGACTCGAACCCGAGACTTTGTCTTTGGCGGGGAATGTTTTCTTTAATTAGCTAGCTATTTATGCTTGATTCACGACAGGCCCCCACACTGCTTCGATATTGCATGTAATGCTCTACTACTTCTCCAACTTATTCGCAGTATGGTTAAGGCCATTCTGTCCTTGTGGACTAATATCGGAATGCTGGCCTAACTTTACGCTATTCGCTTCAAACCAATAAACTATGTACAGTGATCTGCCTGAATTTTTTGACCAGGTACCCAGCTACATATTGCAAAAAATGGTTCAAATGGCTCTGAGCACTATGGGACTTAACATCTGAGGTCATAAGTCCCCTAGAACTTAGAACTACTTAAAACTAAGTAACCTAAGGACATCACACACATCCATGCCCGAGGGAGGATTCGAACCTGCGGCCGTAGCGGTCACGTAGTTCCAGACTGAAGCGCCTAGAACATCTCGGCCACATCGGCCGGCTACATATTGCACCACACCTGGTGTACGAGACAGCAGCGAGATGTACCGGCACGGGGTCTACAAGTCTTTCAAAAATGTTCAAATTTGTGTGAAATCTTATGGGACTTAACTGCTAAGGTCATCAGTCCCTAAGCTTACACACTACTTAACCTAAATTATCCTAAGGACACACACACCCATGCCCGAGGGAGGACTCGAACCTCCGCTGGACAAGCCGCACAGTCCATGACTGCAGCGCCTTAGACCGCTCGGCTAATACAAGTCTTTGGTAGGTAGCAAGGGATAGAAGGCACAATAAGCCCACAATAAGATCGCGCAATTCCTGTAGACAACGAAGCGGTCGTTGGTCAGTACTGTGCTGGTATTGTATGGTGATCCACACTCTGCGATGTCGAAAGCCAGGATAGCAACTGCGGTTGTCGGAAAATGCAACAACAGGTTATAGGATCGGCATCATTTATTAACGGATTCAAGAGGTCAGACATACCATTACCAAACTCGACGACTTGGATGCTGCCCTATGAAAGACCGAAAAAGTTACAGTTATCAATTTCATTGTTTTCTTTAGCGCCGCAAGGCAACCAATTTCCTCTGTTCCGCGAAACAATTATGGATGGGCGTCCTCGTGGTAGATGTAGGTAGTTTGGAAATGTCATAGACGTGATGTAAAAGTCTTCATGATTCATTAATTCAAAATACTTGTACCTTTCCGAGAATTGCAGCTGCCTTGCAGTTCTGGCTCTGACTGCTAAAAGGGTTGGACAGAAATATGGAAAAACCGCGAGAAATACATGCTTGAACATAAATGCGACCGCTGGCCAAGCCTGCCGGTAGCGCAGTTGTATCTGGCCGCGAACAGCGCCTGTGCAGTGTCTCCGATACGTTGAAAGTACCAGTCGTGGACGGAATAGTGTGAAAGTAAAGTGTAAATACTTCTAAATCCGTGATAGTTAATGTCTGGTTGACAGCTGATAAACGTGTAAAACTTTGCTTGATATTAAAACGTGTAAATTTCGGTTGAATGTAAGTATGTGAAGCAGACGCTACACGATACGAAATTCAGGCTTGCCAGTACATCAAAGAATTCACCTGCGAGAGAGGGAAATCCGTTTTCAAAGAAATTAACATGCTGTTTGACTGAAAAATAAATGACTCAGGAAATTTACATACGTGTATGCTGTTTGACTTGAAAAACAAATGACTCAGATTAAAAATGTTGGCCCTGAATATAGCAAATTTTTATCTTTAGCCTCGCAAAGAATCACTGTACCGGAACTGTCACTGTAATTGCAGAGAAAGTGAACACAAAAATTAATGTATCTGACTTTGTGTTAAAGCTGCTTGAAAGTTCACAGGATAACACTTTTCCGAAATCTTTCACTCTTATGAAATCTATGACCTGATATTTTTACAAATACAGTACGACTCTCACTGTACTTTACAGTGGACATAAATTTTCAACGCTTGTCTGTTCTGCAACCTGGTACTATTAAGATAACGATGAAACTGACAAAAATCAAATATCGTTTACCGTACTTGCGATGTTGAATGCTAGATAGTAACTCATCACTTTTGATAAAAAATACTTCTGCAGCAAACGACTCGTGATGCGCTGTGCGAGTATACAAACACATTCATAAAGGTAAAGACTGAGAAAATGACGAACTGAACTTAACCACTGATAAATGAGAACAAAGATTCCAAGTATAACTATGCTTCATTAACAACAATACACCCTTTCATAAAGTTCTCACAACTAGACAAGTTAGCAAAAATCTTTCTTACTGAATTTCTTTCTAGTGGCTATCGTTGTTGCCTCTGGATCGCGGTGTACCGGGCGGGTTTGGGATTTTCTCTGCCCGGGCACTGGGTGTTTGTGGTGTCCTCGTCATTTCATCATCATTTCGTGAAAGTGGCTAGACTGGACTGTGTCAAGATTGGGAATTTGTACAGGCACTGACGACCGCGCAGTTGAGCACACCACAAACCAAACATCATCATCATCAGCATCATCATAAATTTCTTGTTCGCAATTACTTCCCTTGACACTTGTTTCAATTACAACACAAATCCATGTACTTCACTATAAAACTTTCATAGTAAATTTTATCTATACACGATGTTCTAACAATAAGAAACTACATAATTACGAATATATACATAAAAAACTAGATTACCCTAGAAAACCTTCCTTCTGACATTCCAGCAATCATATCATCTCAGTTACACAAATTTTTTTTTTCAGGACAAATTATTACAAAATCCTTTATAAATAACGCTACCTAAACTACACGGGAGGTCAGCTTCCATCGTTTTCAAACCAAGGAAATTTCCAGACTGTCTAACACACACACACACACACACACATATATATATATATATATATATATATATATATATATATATATATATATATACTCCTGGAAATGGAAAAAAGAACACATTGACACCGGTGTGTCAGACCCACCATACTTGCTCCGGACACTGCGAGAGGGCTGTACAAGCAATGATCACACGCACGGCACAGCGGACACACCAGGAACCGCGGTGTTGGCCGTCGAATGGCGCTGGCTGCGCAGCATTTGTGCACCGCCGCCGTCAGTGTCAGCCAGTTTGCCGTGGCATACGGAGCTCCATCGCAGTCTTTAACACTGGTAGCACGCCGCGACAGCGTGGACGTGAACCGTATGTGCAGTTGACGGACTTAGAGCGAGGGCGTATAGTGGGCATGCGGGAGGCCGGGTGGACGTACCGCCGAATTGCTCAACACGTGGGGCGTGAGGTCTCCACAGTACATCGATGTTGTCGCCAGTGGTCGGCGGAAGGTGAACGTGCCCGTCGACCTGGGACCGGACCGCAGCGACGCACGGATGCACGCCAAGACCGTAGGATCCTACGCAGTGCCGTAGGGGACCGCACCGCCACTTCCCAGCAAATTAGGGACACTGTTGCTCCTGGGGTATCGGCGAGGACCATTCGCAACCGTCTCCATGAAGCTGGGCTACGGTCCCGCACACCGTTAGGCCGTCTTCCGCTCACGTCCCAACATCGTGCAGCCCGCCTCCAGTGGTGTCGCGACAGGCGTGAATGGAGGGACGAATGGAGACGTGTCGTCTTCAGCGATGAGAGTCGCTTCTGCCTTGGTGCCAATGATGGTCGTATGCGTGTTTGGCGCCGTGCAGGTGAGCGCCACAATCTGGACTGCATACGACCGAGGCACACAGGGCCAACACCCGGCATCATGGTGTGGGGAGCGATCTCCTACACTGGCCGTACACCACTGGTGATCATCGAGGGGACACTGAATAGTGCACGGTACATCCAAACCGTCATCGAACCCATCGTTCTACCATTCCTAGACCGGCAAGGGAACTTGCTGTTCCAACAGGACAATGCACGTCCGCATGTATCCCGTGCCACCCAACGTGCTCTAGAAGGTGTAAGTCAACTACCCTGGCCAGCACGATCTCCGGATCTGTCCCCCATTGAGCATGTTTGGGACTGGATGAAGCGTCGTCTCACGCGGTCTGCACGTCCAGCACGAACGCTGGTCCAACTGAGGCGCCAGGTGGAAATGGCATGGCAAGCCGTTCCACAGGACTACATCCAGCATCTCTACGATCGTCTCCATGGGAGAATAGCAGCCTGCATTGCTGCGAAAGGTGGATATACACTGTACTAGTGCCGACATTGTGCATGCTCTGTTGCCTGTGTCTATGTGCCTGTGGTTCTGTCAGTGTGATCATGTGATGTAGCTGACCCCAGGAATGTGTCAATAAAGTTTCCCCTTCCTGGGACAATGAATTCACGGTGTTCTTATTTCAATTTCCAGGAGTGTATATATATATATATATATATATATATATATATATATATATATATACTGACCAACATCTGTGGTCTTAGAAAAATACTTACAAAGTCAGATACTACTGAGGTTGAGTACATTTATCAAATTCACACTTCCTTTACATTTAACCCAAAATTCTTGAAAATCGTAATGGCAAGTAAGACTGTCCCCTTGCAAGTGTTCTGTGTACTTGTGAATGCAGCGCATCGGAGATAAATGAATTCAGACGTGGGCAAATTGGTGTTGCACGTATGCTGGGTGCTTCTGTAATCAAGGTAGCCGAACAGTTTGGTGTCTCAAGAGATACCCTACCGAAGATTTATATCGCACACACGTTAGCGGAAAAGATCATTTTCTAACTCACAAAGCGGACGAAAGATTGTGCTGAGTCATGGTGATAGACAGACCTTGAAGGGGACTTTTGGGAAAAATAACGTGGGCGACAGCTGCAAAAGTCGCTGCAGAACTTGATGTCGCACGCGCGAACGCTGTCAGCACCGAAACAACACGAAGGCAACTCCAGAAATAGAAAAATTGAAAGGCGAGCTGGACTTCCAAAACCACTAATCAGTGATGCAAATGTCATAACAGGAAAACGTGATGCCGTAGACGTAAAACGTGGGGTAAGGAGGACTGGAAGAAAATCAGTTGGTCGAATGAGTCTTTCTGCTCACTGTTTCCAACTTCTGGCCGAGTCTACGTCCAAAGAGTGAAACACATGGCGTGGGATGCGGTGATGATCTGAGCGGGTACATTATGGTATTCCATGGACCCCATGTGTACTCTGCAAAGTTTCGTTACTACCAAAGATTATTAGATCCTTCCCACAGTACAATGTTTGTACCTGAAGGCCGATGCTGAATTCCAAGCTGACAGGGCCCCTGTTCACAGAGCCTGCGTCATCCAGGAGTGGTTGCATGAACACAAGAATGAATTGTTCCATCTCCTCTGGTCACTAAAGTCACTAGATCTAAATATTATTGAGCCTTTTTGGCCTACATTGGAGAAAAGCACCAGTGATTGCGGTGCACTTCCATCATCAGTACCTAAAATGGCTACTATTTTGCAGGAAGAATAGTATAAGATTCACTTGAAAACGACACAGGGACTGTATCTATCCATTCCGCAAAGACTGTAAGCTGCTTTGAATTCCAATGGCTTTTCTACATTAGGCATGATAATGCGTTGAGTTTTTCTGT
Source organism: Schistocerca piceifrons (assembly GCF_021461385.2). Lineage (NCBI taxonomy): Eukaryota > Metazoa > Arthropoda > Insecta > Orthoptera > Acrididae > Schistocerca > Schistocerca piceifrons. Next base: position 214,685,303 of record NC_060139.1, on the reverse strand, counting down.
TTTCACTGCACGCAGTCTATTTCATTGATGCGGTGATTTTCGAGTATTAGCTATTTCGCGACCATTCTCAAAATATCGAAAGACCCGAAGGAAAACCTCAGACAGTATTTGATGGCCCTTGTCGTTTAGTGGTCCACTCATAGAGACACAAAACCATAACTAGCTGACTTTGTCAAAGTTACGTAAAACGGCTGAGGAATCCTATCGAATGATTTCCTTGCATCACTGGCGTTCTTACAGACTCATCGTACTGAATTACACTCCGTATACATGACCTAGATGAAGTAGTTTCGACTGAAGAGCGTTGCACTATCTTAGCGCGCTATCCTCATGTCACACAGCGAAATTTCTTTAAATCTTTCCAACGATTTGATATAAAATCGTAAATATACTGACTGCTCGTTATGTGAAGTACTGTTATCTCATTTATATCCACAAACGAAGAGTTTCAGGATGAAACGAAACTAAGTTGAATGAGAGACGAACATTCCAAGAACAATGGGACGTCTCATTTCAGAAAGATTACTGGGTGTTTTCTTTCTCTTCAATCCAAAACATTCAGGCATAGTGATTTTAGAACGGCGCAGATGAAGGTGTGCTGCTTTCGGCGACAAATGCGTAGCGGGCGTCGCAAAATCGTTATGAGGATCCAGATAAAAGAACATGTTTTTGCTGTTGCTTGGGGACTGCAAATTACAACCGGTCATTAAAAACGGCAAAACGGCTAAAAGCGGCCTTCTCGGAAAGACGGAGAAGTCTTTATCGTAGCAGGAATAAGGAGGAGAGAAATGTAATATATTACCGATTATTGTAATACTAGAACCAGGGCGGCGCAGCAACAATATATCGCACCCGGTTTCCTCGGAAATGCAGCTCAACAAAGCCGCAATGGCTATATAAGGAGACGCGGTGCCCCTGAAATTCAGACCGCTTCAGCAGCAAGAGAGGACAACACGGGGCGACAGACCGTTTCAGCAGCGGGAGAGGACAACACGGGGCGACGGCAGCTTTGCACGGCGAGAACCTCTCACGTAAGTATAGGTAAGCACGTCTCTCCACAGGTGCGTCGGCGAACACGCGTCTGCGACTCTTCACCTTTGCGGCTTCCACAAATTTTTCTCATCTGCGACTTCAGACGCCTGGATGACTACACACTGGCTGTGGCCACTAATGTGACTTACGCGTCCGGTGCTGCACATCTGACTTTTATCATGTGTGTGACTTTATGTGCCTAGGATTACGCATCTGGAAATGCTACGTGTTCGTACTCTTCACATGTGGCAAGCAGCTCTGTTGGGGCTGTACATTGCGCGACCCAGAGTCTATGCTGCATATCCACGAGTCTACGCATCCACGAGCCTACATTGTGTATCGACGAGTCTACGCTACGCATCCACGAGTCTACGATTCGCATCCACGAGTCTACGCTTCGCATCCACGACACTACGCTTCGCATCCACGAGTGTACACTTCGCATCCACGAGTGTACACTTCGCATCCACGGGTCTACGCTTCGCATCTACGAGTCTACGCTTCCCATGTACGAGTCTACGCTGCACGCCCACGGGACTACGCCAGGCTACGCGTC